>NC_136484.1:4169713-4509713 GCF_053919585.1 Euprymna scolopes | reverse complement strand
AAACACTTTGAAATGAGTTTAAAACATATTTAATCTGAAAAGGAAACACTAGATAAATGGATAGTCCTTAATCCGCGGAGTTTCGAAGAAATACTTTCCTTCTCATCAGAGGGTAGGAATTAGCAAAATGTGGGATCGGATTTTGCATGCAGAAGTATTTGATGAAACAACAAGTAAGTCAAAGATCTTACTTGAAAACCAAAAAAGTGAAGCAGAGGGAATATGGCAAAGAAAAAGGTGATTACACATGAATGGATAGTCTGGTGGAAGATAAAAAATCCAGTGACGGTAAAATCCAAATGTAAAACTTAAAAAAAGTTAAAAGAATTTCCATTTGTACAAGTAAAATCCAAGGAGATCCCGTAAATGGAAGAAGATGGTCCATAATAATCCAAAGGCAGAAATCCATGGAATAATTCACAAAAATGTGTACAAGGGGGAAAAATTTTTTTTTCCAATAATATTAATAAAAGAAAAATAAGATGTGCTTTTCACTATACTTCCAAGACATAACTATAAATAACATGGCTCTGGGAAGAGAAAAAAAATGATGATAAAGTTAAATATAAAATTTAAAATATAAAATAAAGGGAAACAAAAGTTAAAATGACCCAGACAGGAAATGTTAAAGGCGCGAAAAAATATATAGGGCAAAATAATATAGGTCAACTGAAATGCACAAGTCATCACTTAAAAAATATCAGCAAGAGTTGTTAAACGACACTAAATAGAAAATAAAAATAAATAAATAAATAAATAAGTAATAAATATATAGAAGATAAAGAATAAATAAATAAATAAATAAAATATAATATAATAAAAAATAAAATATAAAATAAAATAAAATAAGATAAGAATAAAAAAATTATATAAGGGGAGGGGATGGCCGGTATCTGCAAATTCAGGAAAAAAAATAAGTAAATGCATATAGTAAAATGAAAGTGTGGGTAGATTGATATATTATAAGCTCTATTTCCTATTTGGTTTTATCGAGCTTTTTTATCTGGCTGAGATAATTTTATAAATATTAATTCTTTAATACTTATAATTTACTTTAATTTTACCATCTTGGATCATTTTGGTAAATTCAATTGTAATTTTCATTATATATATATATATATATATATATATATATATATATATATATATATATATATATATATATATATACTAGCAAAAGTACCTGTCCTTGACTGGGTTCAAAAACAGCCTACAGAAAATGGGCTCTGATTTATGAAAGTATGATAGGTTATGAAAAGGAACTGTTGTAAAGAGATAGCTTCGAATTTGGGGGGTATCAAAACCAAAGCAAAATATGATGAAAGTAAAAATAAAATAGATAAACCCCATAATTTTTTATACCATACCTGTTCACACCGAAACACTTATCACAATATTTTGTGGATCTATATTAAAAAACCTTGTTAAACTTTGTGACATATTTTCATTCTATGGAGGTCAGGTGCGGACGAACACCCCATAATTTTATTATATCATATTTCTTCAAACTGAAACATAATTATCAAAGTATACTTACGCAGATAGATATGAAAAGTCTTTATTAAAGTTTGTGCCAATTTCCATTCTATGGAGGCCAGGCGCGAACGCAGACCCCACAATTTTATTATACCATCCCGATTTAAGTTAAAACATACCTATCAAAGTATTATTATGTACATCTATATCAAAAACACTTGTAAACGTTTTTTTTTTTAATTTTTTAATTTTTTATTTCCATACTTTGTGGACCAGGCGCGTACGGAGACCCCACAATTTTAATTAACCACCGTTCTGCCAGATCAAACATACCCATTCTTGTGTCTCGGTCCATCTTCTATCATTATATGTAATCAGTTTTTTAAAATAGTCAACCATATAGGAGCCTATTCGTGACCACACACACTCACACACACGCACACACACACACACACATTCAGCTTTATATTATATTATATTATATATATATATATATATATTCATTTAATTGGCAAACAATAAACACACAAGCGATTGCCATTTATAAGGAAAAAATCAGTGAGAATTTAGGAGGCTATGTACAAAGACAAACTATACAGATGGAAAACCGTGGATATCCGACTAGTGTATGTCCAAGGTCAACTTGAATCCCTGAAGTGTGGGCTGGTTTATGACCTCATTGCGTAGCTGGTTCCACGGACGGAGATGCCACTCAAACCGAGAACACTTCTTGGCGTCGAAGCCTCCGGAACTGTCGAAGATAGATCCTTTTCTCAGTGCTCGCGATCCAGGACAGGGATGAAAACAGGCCCTGGTCCAGGCCACACCATCCATAGAAGATATTGTAGGATGAGGTCTCCTCGAAGGCCCCTGCGCTCAAGGGTAAAACGGCTGCAAGAGAGATGTATTTTTCGTTTCAAGACAACCAGAATTAAGTGGTTGGTAATTGATCAAAGAGAATTAATTCGGCCAATCAGATGTGTCTATTTTGAAATACAATTGTCACAATGGAAAAAGAGGAGATAATTATTTAAGGAGAACAAAGGTGAATTACCATTAAATCATTCTCTTAATAAAATTGGTCGAGCGAAACATAATGTTCTGATTTGCAGAGCAGGATCATGTGATTGGAGACAGTGGTTATATTTGAAATAGTGAGCTTTAAATTAATCAGTGTCCAGAGTTTAATGTTTTCCGGTGTTTATTCTGCAACTAACTGCACGATAGGAGAGATGAGGTAGCAGCGTAAATTGATGTGGTAAATATTCAGCGTGTTCGTGTTCTCCCATTTGCCACAACCACGTTATCAGCTTTGAGCAAAGAAACTCAAAATTGATTATATTATTACGCTATTATAGAGTGGAGATTTTCTTTATGAATTCATTTCTGGCGGCGGGTTAAGTCTGAGATGGTTGTCTGACTTGCTATTTACTTTCTCGCTTCAACTCCCAACTAGAAATTGTTTAGTCTAATGTCTCAATAAAGACGCGGGTGAATGGATGGAAGCGCACACACACACACACACACACACACACACACACACACACACACACACACACACACACACACACACACACACACACACATCTGTGCTTTAACCTTACAATTGAATAAAAAAACATATAATAAAACTTTAATTAAACGTGGAAATACGATTTAAAAAATAGCGCAGATCACACTCTGCATTAGCACCAAATATTATTTAAGCATGTTACCAATCCGTAAATTTTCTTCGAAAAAAACCTGTACTTTCACCTAACAATTTATAGTATTAATAATAAAACAGTTCATATTTTCTTATATCGAAACAACTGTTTTAAAAAACAAAAACAAAAAAACACTTCGCCTTTTATGCTTCAACTCAACTTTTTTGTCTGATATAATAAAGAAAAAATTTATAAATTAAAAAATATGGAAGATAAGCTAATAAATTATGTTTTTTACTTATCGAGTAAACAGAAAATGAAATATAATTCGTTTCGTCAAATCGTGGTGTATGAAATGAATCGAAACGGAAATTCAGTTCTACTAACAAGACAGGTCTGCACTATCGGCTTACGAAAAATATTTTTATTTTATTTAATATTTTTTAATTGGCGATGTTAATTTATTTTAATAACATAGAAACATTCCTCGACTCTAAAGATGGATTGTCTGAAAATTTCAAATAAATTTGTAATGTAGAAATATGGTTTTATCGATTTTGAACGAACCAAGGATTACATTCATATATATATAATTACAATGAATAATTATATTTTAAAAATAATATATATACCGCTCCCCATGTGGAGGTACCAAATTGGTTAAAAGGGAAAAATTATTCCCAGCTCGCATTTAGGTAAAAATGCGCTTTTGTAAATCATTGAATTCATTCAAAACATATCGCTAAAACCAAAACACACACACACACACACACACACACACACACATATATATATATATATATATATATATATATATATATATATACGAACACGTGTTTCGAGGTACTACCTCTTGTCAGCGTATCTTGACTGTTTCTAGGATTCGAACCTCAACCATATGTATGATGGTTTATTTTTACGTCTGGCGATTTTCTAAGGAAAAGCATTTTCCATGATCTCCACGCTATTAACTATATTATCATTCAAAAAATCAGCAAAAAATCCACACACACACACACACACACACACACACACACACACACACACACACACACACACACACACACACACACACAAATAAATATTTTATTTAATTATTGGAACCCTGTGAGATATGTCATTTATATATTAATCCATTTATTTGAGGACTGTTACCCTCATCTTCTTAGTTATCTTCACGACGTTTCGGTCAACTATTCCTCGGACCCTCGGGGTCCGTGGCGCAGTGGATGGAGGCGTTGAATCTCTACGGTTCCAGGTGAGCATTGTCTGAGGATAGCGTTTTCAATCCTTCCCAAAGCCAGCCAAGGGATTAGTTGGCCGAAACGTGGTGAAACAACAACTATGAAGATGAGGATAACAGTTCGCAAATAAATAAATAAATTTTTCTTTTACTGTGGAAGATTCCTTATTTTAAATCTTCAGTAATTGTGTTGTCTTGAAACTTGAGATGAAAGTATAAGATTTAAAAAGAAAAAAGAAAATGCGCGTCGCAAAGGAATCGTGATTTTCTATCCCGAAAATGTCGGATTGCGGAATGTTTATTCGAAAGAACTAAATTCTTTGCAGAAAGATTCTAGCATTCTTTTATGCCGTTTTGGAAGCAGCAAACAAATCATCAATGATGATGATGATGATGATGATGATGATTCTCTATGACACTAATTTGATTCTTACGCGTGCGCATAGTGAAGGATTGGAAAAGAGGGGTGGGGGAAGGGAAAGAGGGAGAGGAAGAAGGAGAAGAGAGAGAGAGAATCAGAAAAGAATGGAAAAATAGGAGATGGCAAAATTGAATGAAAAGAAGAAAAAAGAAGGACGCGAAAATGTTGAAGAAATAAATGAGAAAGAGAACAAGACGAAAAATGAAAAGAAAACGAAAAAGAGATTCAAAAGAAAGAAAAGAAAAAATAATAGAAGATGAAGAGTAAAAGGCTTAATAAGAAGATGACAAATAAGAACAATAAAAAACGAGAAGGGAAAGAGAGAGGGAGGAGAGGGAGAGAGAGAAGCAGAAGAATAAAAAGAATAAAAATAAGAATACGAAAAAGTAGAAATTCCATGGTAGTTGAAAAATTTTAAAACACATCATTAATAAAACGAATAAAATAAAAATAAAACAGCGAATTTAAAACAGCCTTTTTGCAAATCCCTTTTTTAATATATTAAAGCTAAAAAGAATTGATTAAAAAAATTAGATTCTTTTTCAATAAACATTCGACACACATTGTTTTGTTTTGTTTTAGTAATAATTTTTTATATAAATTATAATAAAAGAAAACTTACAATCCTCTCAACATGACTTTATTTTAAAATTATAAAATAAAATTGCCAATTTGAAACCCTAAACAGACAGCCATGTTTTTTTTTTTAATTTTTGAAGAGGAAATGGTTTTAATGATTTTCAACTGATAAAAAGCGTCTATAGATTCGTTTCTCATTAATTAATGTTTGCGATGATGATGTTTTTTGACATTGGACGTACGGAAAAGTAAATCAGTATTTATATAATAATAATAATGATAATGATAATAATAATAATAATAATAATAATAATAATAATAATAATAGACTTGAACCGACAGTTGATGGAAAATACATAACGGAGATTAAAATATACGGTGATTCCTTATCATCACTACTATTCATCATGAATGCCCCTTAACAACATACTAAGAAAATGCCAATCCGGATAAAAGTTCACTAATACAGATGAAAGAATAAACCATCTAATGTACAAGGATGACCTGAAGTTGTTTGCAAAAACCAAGAAGAAATTAAAGACAACCAGAATCTTCAGTCAAGATATCCTAATGGAATTCGGCATAGAAAAGTGTGCGCTTCTGATCTTGAGAAGGGGAAAACTGGAAGCAACGAAAGGTATGATGCTAACCAATAAAACGGAAATGAGGGCGCTAGGTGATCATGATAGCTACAAATATTTTGGTGTTCTAGAAGCAGACAGTGCCCAAACAACAGAAATTAAAGAGAAAATTAGAAAGGAATACATCAGAAGAACAAACAAACTCCTCGAAACTAAACTTTATAGTAGAAATCTCATTAAAATTATAAACACATGGCAGTGTCACTTGTAAGATACTCTAGGCCGCTTATAGGTTGAACCAAAGAAGAACTGAGAAATCTTGACCAGAATACCAAGAAACTCATAACTATGCACAATGTACTGTATCCAAAAGATGATACTGATCAACTCTATGTGAAAAGAAAAGACAGTGGAAGAGGGCCAGTTAGTATAGATAGTAAATGACACAATAAAAGAATAAGAAAATACATAATGCAGAACACTGAAAGAATAATTACTGCAGCAAAAGATATTGAAAAAACAAAACAAAACAAACAAAACAGAAACAGAAGAAACAAGGTATAAGACGAGGAGAAAATGGGAAGAGAAACAACTACATGGATGATTCATAAGGATGACAAAAGATGAGACTAACGAAACACTTGGGCATGGCTACAAAAAGGAAACTTTAACAGATAAACTGAATCCCTAATAACAGCCACACAAGATAACGTGGTTAGAGCCAACCACATAAAAGCAAGGATCGACAAGACACAAGAAAACAGCAAATGCAGACTGTGCGGACAAAGAGACGAAATAATAATTGATATAATAAATGAATGTAGCAAACTAGTCCCCAAAAGGATATAAGAATATACACGATAAAGTGGGGAAGGCAGTACACTTGCAATTATGCAGATAACTGAATCTTGAACATCCAGACAAATGGTACAAGACAAACTGACAGCAGTACTTGAAAATGAAAGCCATAAACTCCTATGGAACATGGATATACAAACGGAAAACCCCACCCAAGCAAGACAACCGGATGTCATACTAGTTAGCAAGAAGGAAAAGACTCATCGGATTGTAGATTTTGTTGTCCCAGCCGACCACGGAGTTAAGATCAAGGAGACAGAGAAGCGAAGAAAATACACTGAACGACATTATCATTAAAAAATTTTAGCCAATTATTCCAGAGAGCTCAAAGCAATATGGAAGATGAAAAAAGTCATGATAACACCACTAATAGTAGGAGCGCCAGGAACAATACCGAAAAAACTTTGAAAAGAGAATCGGAGAGATTGGAATCAGAGGGATGATTGATGAGATACAAAGGTAACAGTAATGAAAACTGCTGAAATATTAAGGAAAACCCTTGAATGCGGAGATTAATATATATGAACTACAGACACAAACTGAACATGCAGAAAATGCTACAGATGTAAAACACAAAGGAGTATCACATAGAACTTTTTTTTTTTAAATCTCTGTGTGCCACCAAAAACTAACACCATACCAAGGCGAGGAGGGTTAAGGAGGATGGAAAGACCGATGAGAGAAAGCACCAGCAAGACCTCCGCTGAATGAGTGCAAAAAGGACTCAGACCTTGGGGAGGCTTGTTGCCACCCAAATTCCAGTGAAGACCAATGGTTGTCGCCAATGAAAAATCAATGATAAGCGGCTGCTGCAATAACGCAAATCTATCTGCAATGGCTATCGAAAGAGGTGGAGAGTACTGGAAATCTGGGTAGACTTGTTGTCACTCAGACTCCACAAGTTGTTCTCAAAGAGCAATCTTTGATGATGGCTTGTGTGACTATGCCCTAGTGAGTAAATAATAATAATAATAATAATAATAATAATAATAATAACAATAATAATAACAATAACAATTATAATAATAATAACAATAACAATTATAATAATAATAATAATAATAATAATTATAATAATAACAATAATAATAACAATAATAATAACGATAATACTAACAATAATAATAATAACAATAATAACAACAATAATAACAATAATAATAATAATAATAATAATAATAATAATAATAACAATAATAACAACAATAATAATAATAATAATAATAACAATACTACTACTACTAATAATAATAATAATAACAATAATAATAATAACAATAACAATAATAATAATAATAATAATAACAATACTACTACTACTACTACTACTAATAATAATAATAATAACAACAATAATAATAATAATAATAATAATAATAATAATAATAATAACAATAATAATACGCTGAATGAAATGGAGGTGGAGAAGAAAAATATTAAAAAGATGAAAAAAAACCGAAGAAAATAGAAGAATAAAATGAAGAAGAAAGACAGTATAAGAATGCCGCTGCCTCAAGTCCAATTGTCAACATATCGAAATAATTATCCTTCTGCTCGAGGGAAATTCATTCCGTCTTCGTGTTTTGTTTCCATTTAAGTTTTGAAGGCAACCCTCTCCAAAGAAGTGCCCTACTTGGTAGAGAATCTAGTGCCCCCCCCCCCCTCTCCCGTACGCTCGTCTGTAAGTGTTCGCTGCTTGTCTTGTTAAGAGAGACTTTTGGTTGTTGGATCATTAACCGAGGAGCACAATTGGTTGGTGTCGACGGACAAGAGAAAGACACCACGAAATGATTCCACAAATCTGTTCGCGGTTTCATTAGGCAATGTCAAACCAGTCGGAAACAGACTCATCAGCTAAATGTTGAAATTTTTCGTTATTTTCGTGTTATCCAATTTTATTTGGATTCGATTTTTTGTTTTATGTTTTTATAACTAAAATTACAAATTAATCACAATGTGACGATTACTTGAATTTATTTTTATTTAAATCTTGTCGTAAAAGATAGAAGCTTTTTCTAATTATCATTTAGTAAACTATTATTTTTCATTCCACATCACCGACCTTATGCTAATATATATATATATATATATATATATATATATATATATATATATATATATATATATATATATATATATATATATATATATATAACTACTTCATTTACTCACATAAAATTAATATACGAAAGTATAGATTTATGCGTAAACTTTAAGTATTTACTTCAAAAGTGCTCAATACGTAGGTAGAGCTAGTTAGTAATTTATAAAATATATATGGTGATTAAGCTACACTGAATATTCGGCGTTTAATCCACTCTAGGATTCGTCAGGCTTATGCGCGAATTCTGTGGTTGTTTATTGTTTTTATATGGTCCTCTTCTGTTGAGGGTTTTAGTTAACCAATCAGCTTTCTAGTATCCACCGCGCCCCTTCCTATCAGCCAATGGGCGTGCATTTTATCGAACAAAGGATCTTTTAAAACTAATTTAGTGGTTTAAGGCAGACATTTCTTTCTTTTTTTTTATATATATATAAATATACATATGTGTACATACATATATGCACATATATACATATATATACATACATATATGTGTGATCGTTTATGTATATTAATGTTTATTTAATTTATTTATTTATTTGTTTATTTTCTATTGTTTTTGTTATAAATTAAATGAATATGAATTTTTTTAACTTTGACTAAGAAGGAAAGATTAGTGGTAGATGCACTAGCTCAGATATGCTAACAATACGCCATGATTGATGGCTTTATAAAGATATAGGATACTCTAAGGCGTGGGTAGTTTTCTATCACGGTAAAGAGAGCCCATCTTCTTTGCAGCAGCCTTGACAATGTCTTCAATTTATTCCAATTCATGGTTCATGTGAATGTTAAGACAAAGAGTTTGGACAATGAGCTCCCAGATATTGTTGTTGCTTCTGACAAAAGATTTTCATTTTTAACCAATTTTCGTTCTAGAATTTCTCTGTTTAATGTTTTTCTTTTTAATTTGATCCAATTGAACAAATATCCATTTCTAATCCTTGAAAATTGATCTCTTTAGTGTTTATTCTGTAGGATCCAATTCTCTTGTTTTAAAAAAACAGTTGCTTCCATCCATCGCCTAACCCCAACTCTTGCTTGCACTCCCCATTTGCCTCATAGTTGCTCTTGACGGTGATTAGAGATATAATTCTATCAAGTTCAATTGTTTTTTATTGATGAAAACAATCATAAATCCAGTGTGTCATTTCGATTAGGGACATCACTCCGCAGTTTTGTATCCCGGACCCCAGACGGGGTCTGAAGTGCCCCCTAAGGATTTAATGGGTTGATGTCAGAAAAAAAAAAGATAAGGGGGACTAGAATGGTAAGCCACGAAACTAAAATGGGAAGTAAACGTTGAGAATCCAAATGGGAAAATGCAGGTCTTTCGAGCGACGGGCGGTTTTGCCCGTTAAATGGCGGCCTGGTGTAAGAGAGAAGTTCAATCAGATGACAAAAATGGACAGATGAAGAACATTTAAAAAGAAAGAAAGAAAAATGAGCGAAAATCACGAAAGCGGAACAAATGTTATTAGCGATGATTACACGATTGTAATTTGTTTTTGAATGATTTTATTTCAGAAGAGATCTGTACAAAATGATTGATTAATGATCTTTCATTTGCTCATACCGTTTATTTGTAGCGCCCACCCCATCCTCTTCATAAAATAAGGGCAACGGGTGTAATTGTTAATAAATATCATTTACTTATTGTTGGTTTATTGTTGCCATTTTTTGCGGAAAAAAGAAATATAATTGCTCGACATCAAATTGGAAATACGACTTATAATATTTAAACAACTGATTGGCAGTGACGGCACTTAGTAGCTCACTTTTGCTTTTTTTAGTTTGAACGGAGGAGTGACGTATTTTCCACGATGGCCAGTTAAATGCGTTTCGGATTTTGGGTGATTTGATCTTCCATTCATTTGTTTGTTTTATTTTATTTCAGTCGAAGTTCTCAGAAATCAAGAGGCGCCCGCCATGAGGCAAACACTTGATGTCCATATACGATACATAGATATACGAATATTCCATTAAAGGTCTCCTTTACATCTAAAATTCCGAGTTTTTCCGAGTTGTTTAAATGTTAGGAGTGAATCCTTGAAAAATTGTATACATAGAAGGAAAGCACTCTTAATATACTGGGTCAGTGAAAAAGACAAAACCTAGATTTTGATTATATATATATATATATATATATATATATATATATATATTATGTATATATATATATATTATGTATATATGTATTATGTATATATATATATATGTATATATATATATATATATATATATATATATATATATATATATATATATAAAACAAACTTTAGTAAATTTTTAAATGCTAAAATTTTTTCAGTCTGTAAAATTGGATTTTAATCGTAATTGTATTATAGATTTTAAATTATTGCATTATATAAATTTTTAGAAATCATACTTCATAAATGTAATTTACAATCTGTTTCAATTTTAAAACTATAGGAAAAATATAATAGTGTTAATATACTAGAAAAATCCCTTAGGCTAGATAAATACTCACTTCTCCAAACCTTGAAAGAGTTGAAATTTTTAAAGAAATTTTTAAACGTATTTCGAAATTTTTAAACGTATTTCAATATAATTAAATGAAATTTTATGTTTTTAATCGATATTGATATAAATTTTAAGTTTGAATTTTTTTATATATAAAATAATAAGATTTTTAAATTAAGTATGTTTAAAATTAAAAACGTTTTATGTATATAAAATAAATTTATATAAAAATTTCAATCGAAATTAGATTTTAAAATTAAAATAATTCAAATTTTAAAGTTAATGAAATTATCATCATCCGGTAAATAAACGGGGGGATTTAGCAAAATGAGAGTTAAACGTGAACTCGTGATGTATATATATTTTCCACTTCCGGTTATAAAATAGATTGGCTTCATATGATATATAAACGGTCCTAATTATCGGGCTTGAAACCGACGGTACCAATGACTTTCTGTACACAATATATATATATATATATATATATATATATATATATATATATATATATATATATAATTAGAATTAATAAATTTACTAATTATTAAATAGAACAGAATATAACTAAATTAATAGAACTTGTTAGTACAAATAGATGGGTTTAGTGACTTCATTTCTAAAATTCAAAATGGCGTAGTGGAAACATATCATAAGGTATTTACAGCTTCTCTTCCAATTTTCGGATTCTAATCATGTCAAAACGCACTTTATTTCCTTTTGACGGATTGATTGTTCCTTTTTCTTCTAACGGGTTAAGGGCAAAATAGATTCACTAATTGATATAATAATTAAGTGATTGATTTTGCGCTATGAAACAGATACTGTCTAGAATTGTAAATGTAAACTGAATTAAAGGAATAAATTATAAGATGGTTAACATTACGAACTTTTGAATATAGACTTTTGTCAATCATTCACTATATTGCTCTGTAATTACATTGAGATTCTTAAATATGGATTGGTATATATTATAAGGAAATAAGATATATTTCCACAGAAATATATATATATATATATATATCCTTTATATATATATATATCTATATATCCTTATATATATATATATATATATAATTATATATATATATATATATATATATATATATATATATATATATAATAAAAATATAACACGGAAAATTACATAATTGTCGATGCAATAATTTATTTCAACCTTATCGTATTTTCAAGCATCTAAACTAGACAATTACATTTTTGATACTGAAATAAATAAAGAAAAAGAATCGGGCCTCTTTCTTTCTTTATTTCAGTATCAAAAATGTAATTGTCTGGTTAAGATGCTTGAAAATACCGTAAGGTTGAAATAAATTATTGCATCGACAATTATGTAATTTCCGTGTTATAATTTTTATCTTATTGCTTTGTTTACCACATTGAGCTCTCATACCCGGATTTCCTCTGGAATTATTCCATTATAACACTATATATATATATATATATATATATATATATATATATATATATATATATATATATATATATATATATATATATATATAGCTCATGAGTCCGCCATCGGTAATCACCTGATTAGTATAAATAGGTGTTCTGACCAATATTCCGATGGGTGGTTTTCTGTTTTATACAGTGCTAGGTCGAACTATCATCTCAATATCATTGAGGCGTTAGTCATTAATAACTCTCGACCTAGCCTGTGTAGACAAAAGATTTTGAAACATCAGTTGGAAATATTTACCGATTTAAAACCACCTGAACAGTGAGATTATAATTTTTTTTTTCTCACTGGTCTTCCAACTGAAACCAAATTCCCTTCTTTCCTCATTCGATTCTTAGTTTTTAATTTATCATTCTGACGTTTCCTCTTAGAGGGTCAGACGATAAGGCCCTAAGGAAATTTTAATAATTCCACCTGCACGTTTTTTTGTTTCTTTGGTATTTAAATTAAATTATGTTTCCTCTGAAATTTCTCCTTCCATTTTGCTGTACCAAGAATTTATATATATATTCACTGAAATTTTGAAATACTTCCAGATTCCAGCTTGTACAATGATGTAAACTTAGATATTAGTATCAATATTTATAAGACAAACCCAACCAGATAAAAAAAAGCTCAATATACAATATAGAGCAATAGTATAAATAAAAATCTGGAATTAAATTCGACAAATTTATTATTCGACAAGGAATAAAACTATTTAAACTTTCTTTTTCTTATTTTATGGAGGTCAATAAATGGCTCATATCATCAAATGAAAATATTTTTAGCAAAATAATATTTATAGGCAGTTATATATTTTGCTATTTAGCACATAAATTGAAAACTAAAACGTTTTTTTTTTTGCATGAAAAGTTTAAAAGAAAAGGTAAAAAAGGATATTCTATGGTGATGTTAGGTTCAATGAAAAAAATTCGACACGCAAAAAGAAAGCCAAGAAAGCCAAAGACCATGAAAGAATGATATAATCTGGACCAAGTAGAGAGTTTTTTTTTAATATTCACATGTATGCATATATGTAGTCCATAAAACACGATAAGGTCAAATTATCGCAAATAATAATATTTCCACAAACCTAATGTGAAGTTAATGAATTACAAATATTAAAGATATTACAGAATGTTATCATAGAATATTGGTCCACTAAAATTCATAAGATCCCATCAAATATTAAAAGATGACTAATTCCCCATGGAATATTCTTTTTAATTTGGCTTCTTTTAAAGTTTAAAATAATTTTTTAGTTTAAATTTTGTAAGTGCTAAAAATAGTATTTTGCTAAAAAGCATTTGCTTTGATGACATGAGACATTTATTTAAACTCCATGGAATAAGGAAAAACCTTTAAATCTTTGTATTCCTTGTCAGCTAATTAATTTGTCGTAGATTTCAAAATTTACAGATTTTATTGTAAATTTTTATTTTTATGTATATTCACACACACACACACACACACACACACACACACACACACACACACACACACACACAAACACACACACACACACACACACACATATATATTCTTATATATGTGTCTATGTGTGTGTTCGATATATATATTTATATGTTTGTGTGTGCGATATACATATATATATATATATATACTTGTGTGCGTATGCGTGCGATGTATGTGTGTACGCGATGCATATATGAGTAAATGCATGTGCGATTTATATATGTGCGTGTGTGCGATATATATATGTGTGTATTGCATGCTATAAATGTGTGTGTGTGTGCGCGATATATGTAAATATATATCACGCGCACATGAAACACATACATGTGTGTGTGTTTTGGTCGAATCCGATACGACTTGGAGAGAAATTTATTTATAATGCTTTATATATATATATATATATATATAATTTAAATTTTAGACATTTTGTTGTACACCTTTAAGATATATAATATAAGTCAACTTATCTAAGCTGACTGCAATTTCCTATGTCTACGCGATTTGGTGAATAGAGTCAAGACAGCTGACTAGGTTGTCCGCCTAAATTGACACCAATAGGATTTATTTATCTACTTATCGTAGAACAATTGAAATTAACCTCATCTGTTAGAATGTTCCAATCTTAGTTAAAGGCGACTCGTATTCCGATGTTCGAACCGTGCGACTAGTTTGAACACTGAAGATTCTATTAGAATAGAACGTATTAATGATATATGCACACACACACACACACACACACACACACACACACACACACACACACACACACACACACACACACATACATATATATATATATATATATATATAGCTTCCCCACGTACAATACGTTAAAACATGATATTTTAATTCATGCAGATTATATCTGTATTATAGGCACCGCAAAAAATGGCCGAAAAATTAAGTTGTTGTTGTTTTTTAAAACGAAATTACATTTATTAAAATCCATTATTTCTGAGTAACTTTTTTTTTTCCAGAAAGATAAAACCCTGAATTTTATCATATAG
Source organism: Euprymna scolopes (assembly GCF_053919585.1). Taxonomy (NCBI): domain Eukaryota; kingdom Metazoa; phylum Mollusca; class Cephalopoda; order Sepiida; family Sepiolidae; genus Euprymna; species Euprymna scolopes. The sequence continues at coordinate 4,494,379 of NC_136484.1, read as the reverse complement.
AAAACAGAATAATGTAAAACTTTTTCTACTATTTTTAATTAAATTTTAAATGTTAAATTTTCTCAAAAAGCTAACAATTGACATTTTTTGTCTTGCACAAAAAACGTACATAAATATTTAAAAAAAAAGGTTTTTGAAATAATTAATTTATTTATTTATTGTCTAACTAAGATTTAGGATGATTTTCTAAGAGAATATGTAAAAATATTATAATATAAGTACCTGGATTTCAAATAATTCCACTTATTCATATATGTAACCAGTTATTTCGCGTCGACCTAGAGTTTAGATCGATACTGTTTACGTTTGCGTTTGATAAGAAGCAAACTATGGAAGACCAAACAGGCCCAAAAAACTTATTTTTCAGTGACGAAAATTTCAATGTATTATTAAGCTGAGGCTGGCCAGTACCAGATGGGTGACCATTTGTATGAGTTTGGTTTTTAATGTGTATGTGTGTGGGGGCCAGGCTCCCCCAAATGGGGGAGGGGCAATTTAAAGCAGAATAAAAAAAAAATATTTCAGCGCGTTTGGTCCACCGTAGTCGAAAGGCGGCAAACGTTTTCAAACGGGATAAAAAAATGATGCTATTTTTAACACAAAGGGCACAATATTTATCGAATTTTTTTTTTTTGGTATCGATTCTTCAAAGCATGCCCTGTTTAATAATGGTCATGCATTATTCGGCTCGCTAAAAAAAAATTGTTAATTTATTTATCAAAGATTTTAAAATGGCTTTTTTCGTATAAATATTTAGAAAAATTTTTTTTTGTTTTGCTTAACTTAAATTAATTATTTTACTTAACATATTCACCGAATTTCACACTTCAAAACTCAAAAGCGGGATAATTAAACACAATCGAAGTTCTGATATTCAGACGTCAAAATAAGGTATGCAAACAATTTTTTTTTAATCTATAATTCTGTTCCTTACAACAACACAATATGTTGTGTTCAGTTTCAGATGATTATTTTAAGCATATTTGTTCCCACTTCAAAACAAGGGGGGGGGGTTTGTAAGAAAAAAAAAAATATATATATAAATATCGTTTATGAAAAATAAGTACACCGTTATAAAGTTCATTCTTCTCTTAATAATCGCTGAAAATTTCGTATTGATCGGATAATTACCTGATTTTTAGTAGATTTTTAAAAAGACGGTCCGTCAAAAAGTACTGACCTGCCCCCTCCCCCAGTTTTGGCGGTGCCTACTGTATTATTATCGAATCAATCCTCTATTGAATATCATATATTACGAGGAATAATTTGCCCAGTGGACTAATTCGCAAATAAATAAAAAAATAAATAATATAATGTTGTTCATAAAATTCCGTCTGTGCTTGTTTACAGTATCACGTCAGCTGATGTTTGGACTTGATGATCTTAAAGATAGTCTTTTTTCTTTCATAGATAAAAAGAAGAATTTTTACAGGGGAATGTTTTACGTTACACCGCCTGTATAACGTAAAATATTTCCTTGTAAAATTCTTCTTTTTCATCTTTACGAGAAGAAAAACTATTTTTATGATGGGATTTTTCGATTTTGGATACTTATCGGATGAATTTCTATACAAAACATATCAAAGAACAAGTCCAGATATATATATTAGCTTTGTTTGAAATTTGCAAAAGATTGACTCAGCTCTTTCGGAACCTATGAGGAAGGAACTCACACACACAAAGTGATATATATAAATAAAAATGTAAATACACACACACACACACGCACACACATATATATATGTGTGTATATATATATGTGTGTATATATATATGTGTATATATATATATATATATATATATATATATATATATATATATATATATACACTAGCAAAAGTACCCGTCGTTGACTGGGTTCCAAAACAGCCTACAGAAAATGGACTCTGTTATGAAAGTATGATAGGTTATGAAAAGGAAGAGTTGTAAAGAGATAGCTTCGAATTTAGGGGTATCAAAACCAAAGCAAAATATGATGAAAGTAAAAATAAAATAGATAAACCCCATATTTTATTATACCATACCTTTTCATACTGAAACACTTATCACAATATTCTGTGGATCTATATTAAAAAAGCCTTGTAAAACATTGTGACATATTTCCATTCTATGGAGGTCAGGCGCGAACGAACGCCCATAATTTTATTAGACCATATTTCTTCAAACTGAAACAGATTTATCAAAATATATTTACGCATATAGATATTAAAAGACTTTATTGAAGTTTGTGCCTATGTCCATTCTATGGAGGCCAGACGCGAACGAAGACCCCACAATTTTATTATACCATCCCTATTTAAGTTAAAACATACTTATCAAAGTATTATTATGTACATCAATATCAAAAACCCTTGTAAACGTTTTTTTTGAATTTTTTATTTCCACACTTTGTGGACCAGGCGCGTACGCAGACGCCACAATCTTAATGAATCATAATTCTGCCAGATCAAACATACCCATTCCTGTGTTTCGATATGTATTCTATCATTATATGTAATCAGTTTTCTATAATAGTCAGCCATATAGGAGCCTATTCGTGACCAGACACACAGACGTTCAGCTTCATATTATAGATATATCGTAATGGTTAGGAGCCTTGACTCATACAGGCGGTCGGGTTTCACTCCTGGCTTGAGGTAGTTGCCTGTCTAGCCGCACTGATGAGCTGCGAAACACTACTGTATGTGGATGACTATGTATATTCTGTTTTGTTTTGTTCTTAAATCCTCGAAACAGTGTTTCTATGGAAGACAACCGATGATCCCTTAAACAGCATCAGGACTATTGTGATTTTGAGAAAGCAAGTTGATGCAGCAATTGCAGGTGATTAAATGACTTATTGACTAAATAGTTTTTCAACGAATGATAAAAAATATCAAAATAAGCTTTTCATATGTTTTAACGGTTTAAAACTCCAAGACTATATATATATATATATATATATATATATATATATATATATATATATAGTTTTCACATTCACGAAAACTAGTAATGCTTTACTTTGTTTTATTAGTTATTTCCCGTGAAGAGAAAAGCTTAATTTTTGAAACTCCATGGACTAAGAATAACATCTTTTGTTATATTCCTTTTTTTAAAAAGTAATATTACCTGCGAATGTTAGACTGAAGAGTTTGATTGAGGGATTCTCGGATAGGATGCTATAAACCATGGCAATCAGTAGTTGAAAACGTTTCTCTTAATTGTTAAAGGAAAGGAGTTTAGTCTAAGTAGCACCGTGTTAACATCCATTTACGACCCTATTCTATCACAAATTTTTTCTTGCAATCTGCAATCCTAACTCGAACGCTTATTTTAAATGTGTAGTTAAAGGAAAATAATGTGTTTAGATTTAATTTCCGAAATATATTTCCTTTAACATCTTGTATGTCGCTAATATCTTTCATGGACCGTGCGACCTGGACCGGGACCTGTTTTTCACTCCTGCCCCGGATCGCGGGCTCCATGGGCACACGAAGGAGTTCTATCATCGATGGTTCCAGAGACTTCCAAGCCAAAAAGCGTACTCGCTTCGAGTGGCATTTCCATAGAACCAGTTACCCGATGAGGTCGTAAATCAGCCCAAACTACAGGGCTTCAAGGCAGCCTTGGACAGACGCTAGTCGGACCTCAACAGTTTTCCCCCTGTCTAGTTTCTCTTTGTACATAGCCTCCTAAATTATCACTGATTTTTCCCTTATAAATGGCAATTGCTTGTGTGTTTATTGTTTGCCAATTAAATGAATAAATGAATGAATGGTGACCCACTTTTACAAATCTGCAACAAGTCTCTGTAATTTTTCGGTAATTTGTCAGAAAATAAAATAAATAAATAGATAATGTTATTAAAAAAACCTATGGCATACCAATGAAATAGCATTCTAATTAGTTTATTAGAACAAAACTCTAAACGTTGTTGAATACAGTTTTTTTTTATCATATAAAATCTAATTTCGGATTTACTAATGATCAAAATGGCCACCAATTTACAAACATTCGAAATAGTGTTACTTCAATTGTGAAACAAGTCAATAATTTGCAACGATAAAATCTAATGATGTAATTAATAATTAAATTTCAAAGATTTGGTAGCAACCTTTATTTCCTTTCAACAACGTTCGTTATGTAAACCAAAAGAATTTGTTTATTCTTTTTTATTTATTAATGAATCACTGCTTATCAAGTCTGAACGCCATTCGAGGATGCGAAATAATTAGATCAGTTGGACGATAAAGATGAGAGGATTAAAAATTAGGAAAACGGTTTATAACACGTATTTTCTAACATTGAATTTGAAGACGACCACGTTGTAGCCTGTAGGAAAGCAGTCCCGTGATAATAAAAAATGTTCATGGAAAGTCAGTATGATGAAAACTGAACTTTATTTTGAAGTAACACAAGTTTTTGAGGTGAAGTTTTACAAGGAGAAACCAGAGGTATTTACTTCCTTCCAATCGCAGAAACATGTGATACAAGGTCGGAAAGATGAAGAAAGTGAAAGCCAGCGCGCCTAAAATTTTAAAATTGTCTGAGCAGCCCCGTCGACATTCCGCGGTAGGGGCGCTTCAGGTAGTAAGCAATAAACTCTCCTTTAAAGACAGGAGGCGAAGCGCTGGGAAAGTTGATCTCCTATGACTATACAGGATATCTCAGCCTTAACCTCAGTCAGCAAGGGCAAAAGTAATTTAAAAAATGGTCTATAGTCTGTTGGCTTTGGAGCCGAAGTAAAAACGATGGCTTCGCCAGTCGAGAAACCAGAAGTTGAAGCTCCCTCGGGCACCTTCAATGGAGATAACGACTGAGTAGAGAAAGACTAGCAGTGTCTCTTCTGTGAGAACATTGTTATCATTTTGTCGAATGTATTATGTAGCTCTTATATTTCACGGGAATTTTATCGAGACTCCTCTGATGATTCTTAGATCGAAGATTAGCCTGGGTGCCCGGCGTTGCCCGAGTGTTTGGAGGTGTATGTTGAGCAAAAAAAAAAAAAAAAAAAAGTGGTAGCAGGCAGACAGGCTCGAACCCGTTGCGTGAAAGCGGAAGAGAAAGTGACCCCCCCCCCCAAAAAAAAACTGACGTCTTACCGCTACTCCATAACGCGACCGGAAGTTCCGAAAGTTGAAATTATGTAAAGTCATTCCAATTGAACGATGACTTGCATAAATGGCGACGCAAAAAAAAAAAAAAGACATCCCCTCTAGAAAACTGCCCAGTTGAGGGTGAAGGAATTTATGTTTTTAGCCAATTTTTCGATATTGGTCGTCCGAAGAGTCGAGCTTCAAAACGATATCGATCTCGTGAAAATCCGCCGCCTCTGTAGAAAGTTTTAGGCATACATACATACATACATACATACATACATACATTTAAACAGACAGGTGAGATTTATATTATAGAAGACCTTATCGGACAAGTTATTAAAAAGAACCCGATTTTACTTGCTATTAAAAAATCTGTTCACATCAATATTTAAAAAACAGTAGTTGATGGCAACTAAAAGGTTTCATTTCGTTGGATACTGCAGATGTAGGGGAGGGACGATACGTTTAGCCTCTTTCCCACCAAAGAAACTTTACTAGTCTTTCCGTAGTCTATCATTATTTCCATTGTTCACGATTGAATGCTTATCTCTGTTGCCTTCTCGTAAAACATTCACTCTTTAATTTTATGCGATTTTTTGTACGAAACTCACGCTATGGTGTAATCTCCTTTTCTTTTTTAGAGTCTCTTTTTCACAAAAAAGACGATACTCCTGCAGAATAAGGACTGTGCTATCATCGGAATTTTTCGGGTAATTTACGTAAAACACCGAAAGGTGCCGAAGAAAAGTTTCGTGATTTTATTTTTCGCGCAAACGCTACGTTTTTTTTTTTTTTCAATAAAAATATATTTCTGTTATTACGAAGATAATTCAACGAAAAATTAATTTAAAATATGAAAACGATATTCTTTTTGTTGCTACGAAGAAAATACAATGGGTTATTATTGGACGATTTTTACGAAACTTTAATAAAATTAAAATTCAAATTAAGAAAAAAAAAACACTCAATGTAAGATAAATTTCATGAATAAATATTTTTAATAACGAACAATTAATGCAAAATAAAACCTTATTTTGTAATATGTTTTTTTAATTGTTTTAAATAAATTTTAAAAAATTCAAATGAATATTTATTTTTTTAAAATAATAAACCGATGATAGCAATAAATGTTTTCTGTCGCGATTTTAACTCAACGCCTTTCGGTGTTTTCTGTAAACTACTAGGAAAATTCTGACGATAACATAATCCTTATTCGGCATAAGCATCAAAGAGAGATAGTCGTTACATTATCGTTATTTTTATGAAAGTTGCTCGACTGAGCTCCAATCTTCGACTCCTCCTTACAAGACATTCACAACAAGAATTTGAATTGTTCGGTGTTTAGCAGAGTCACTACATACAATTTCTTGGGTCTTTGGCATAAATCAAGAATTGAGCCTCGATCTCACTATAACCATTATGCTGCGTCAAGATTTAAATGACTAAATTTTGGCAAATCATTGGCCTGCCACAAAACGAAAGTATCATATAAATGAGGCCATTTTGTTTTTGATTTGATACAAAACAAAAACGAATGCACTTTTGGGACATGCCAAGCACTAAACTGGCCAAAATGGCGATTGATGTGATGTCCAAAACAGAAAAGTGCATACGATTTTATTTTTATTTTTTGGGGATTGAGATAACGATGAAATAAAAATAGGAAAAGATAAAACCAGTTGCATCCTTCCTCCCGACTTCTAACCCATAAATAAACGGCGAAGTTCCATCCAAAAAACAGCAATAAATTGATAAGGTTTCCTTCATTTGTTCTTTCTTTTATATGAAAAAAAAAACCCAAACAATTGAAAGAATATAAAAATAATGGAAGCGAATGCCTGTTTTCAGAAATTGTTCCCAAAGTGCAAAATGGCGAAGGAAAGAAAAAAAGTGAAATATGTCCGAAATAGAAACAGAAATAGGTTTTCTAACAATGCGTCCATTTAATCTGCGCGGTTTTTACAATCGACATTCTACAGTTTGGAACGATAAAATTGTCACCCTAGAAAAGACGACACGATTCCATTTCCGTTTGATGAAAACCCTTTTTCTTTTATTGTTGCATACCATTTACTAGTTGGCCAATTGTGTACAAATGCCAAGAGCGACGGGAGCCTTCTATCATGTCTGAAAGAGACGATGTTCAACAAGCGAGATCGGAGATGCGCCGCTGTACAACTATTGTTCTCTACCGATCTAAGTTATGACAATAGGACCATTGCCAGCATCCTGAAAATGCAAATCCGGACGGTTCAACGCTTGAGGACACGAAGTTTCCATTCACAATTATGGTCTTTGATGTGGTTTCAAGTAAGGGCCACATCATACGACCTTGCACCTTCGAAGTCGACTTGAAAGTCAACACCAAAGTGTACCTGGATGTGCTGAATAAGATGGTGATCCCCTGGTGCAATCAGGTTGCGGTTAGCAGACTCTTGGTGTGGCAGCAGGACTCGACGCCGGCCTACAAATCCAAAGAAACCCAAGCTTAGCTTCAGAAGAAGTGCTACAACTTTGTGTCCTTCTCTCACTGCCCCCTTCTCCCCCAACACAAACCCGCTGGACTACTTCGTTTGGTCATACGTTAAGAACATCACCAACATGACCTCCCACAATTACTGATCGCAGCCATCTGTTATTCGGCTAGCTCTCGTGGCGCTTCATGCTCCCAGTTTCAGGCCCGTATCGAGGCAGTAATTGGCACTGAAGGCGGCTACATTGAATAGATGTCAGCTACATAATCAAGTTCCCTGAATTGATTTTTTCAATAAAAGTTTTAAAATTAAGTATTATTGTTTCTTTTAGGGTGACACTTGTATCGTTCCACCCTGTATTTTAAATTTGATTGTGACAGACCAACGAAAACATCATTTTAAACTGAGATGTGACCCGGCAAACAACACATAATAATTTTCAAAACGATGCGAATCGTCGTCTAAAATAATAATTCTTATTCGTTCAAGTAAAATACATTGATTTTTTTTTAATGATATGAGAATATATTATCGTTTGCCTTTTTTTACTGCAAGGTATATATATATTTTATTTCGTGGAAAATATTAAAAAACAAAAAAGTAGACACAAAGCCACTCGAAAATTGGGGAGGGGGATCTTTGGTCATACTCGTCACTATACCTTTTTGTTGTTTTATGCTAATCCGAGCTAGAGTTCTCATTCACTATGATACCGCGAACACATTGCAAACACATGGATGAGACTGTTTTTTTTTAAAATAAATAAATAGCATATTATATATATATATATATATATATATATATATATATATATATATATATATATATATATAAAACTCAAATAATCTTGTAACGATGTATGCAACCCACTTTCCGGTTAATCCATAACAACGTAAACAAATAAACACAAATCACTTGTTTTGTAGATTTTGACCTGCGCACTGAAATATTAACGTTATTATTTCGAAATTATTATTTAACATGGGAAGAGTGGGGTTTAAAATAACTTAAACGTAATTATAAAACTCAAATAATCTTGTAACGATGTATGTAGCCCACTTTCCGGTTAATGCATAACAACGTAAACAAATAAACACAAATCACTTGTTTTGTAGATTTTGACCTGCGCACTGAAATATTAACGTTATTATTTCGAAATTATTATTAAACATGGGAAGAGTGGGGTTTAAAATAACTTAAACGTAATTATAAAACTCAAATAATCTTGTAACGATGTATGTAGCCCACTTTCCGGTTAATCCATAACAACGTAAACAAATAAACACAAATCACTTGTTTTGTAGATTTTGACCTGCGCACTGAAATATTAACGTTATTATTTCGAAATTATTATTTAACATGGGAAGAGTGGGGTTTAAAATAACTTAAACGTAATTATAAAACCCAAATAATCTTGTAACGATGTATGTAGCCCACTTTCCGGTTAATCCATAACAACGTAAACAAATAAACACAAATCACTTGTTTTGTAGATTTTGACCTGCGCACTGAAATATTAACGTTATTATTTCGAAATTATTATTTAACATGGGAAGAGTGGGGTTTAAAATAACTTAAACGTAATACAGAAATGAACGATGTAAAAAAAAACAAAAAAAAAAAAACGTAGATATATCAAAATTTGAATTTAACTATAATAAGTATTATGGTATCTATTCAGTGCACATTTACCTATAAGTATGGCCAACCGCTTATAATTCAGTAACTGTAAAGAAATAAAATTTTATTAAAAAGCCGATATATGATTTCATTGGCGAAAAGCCACTGAGACGTAAGGGAGCATTTGGAATTAGGGGCCCAATTCGTAGAAGACACCATAAGTGAGAAGTGATGTATCAAAATGTTTGTTTACATTATATTTAAATTTATGCGTGTTGGTACAGTTAGGGAAACAGAGAGCAGATAGGGAATTCCATAGACTAAAAGTTCGAGGGAAGAAGCCATTAGAGAAAAAAGTCCTAGGGCATTTCTCGGAGTCGGAATTAGCTAATTGTCGAGTTTGTCGATTGTATTTGTCGAGGTGAACCATTAGCGAGAGTGAGGGCTTGCTATGGAATTTCCATGTGGGAAAATGTGCTTCAATTCTATTTTATTTTCTAACTGGTTCATTTGTGCATCCTTATGAAGAGATAGAAATGTCGAAACGTTGATCAATCCACGTAAACTCCTCACAATATTCGTATAATTTTATTTTTTTAAATTTCTGCACAGGTCTTAAGCACATTTTACACACAATTAACATGATATGTCTTGATAAAGCCCGTGCAAAAGTGGGCGAAACGTTTAGGTTTAGATTTTCCATGTTTCCGTTTTAATTTATGCCATCGAATTTATTTTATCTTTTTATTATCACCGAGGCAACAGATTCTAGTGTTTTAGTGTCAGGTTTTTAAACTTGAACATAGGATGGACTAAATGCAATTTCAAAATTAAGCAGTATAGATAAAAATGCAATTTCAATATTAAGCATGATAGAGAGACGAAAATTCTAGTAGTACGACCGACCTACAAAGCCCCTCGTCGAGATGCAAAGACGCAGCTCAAAATGTCTACACTTTTTATGATTGTAAAAAACACAAGTACTAAAATAACTGAATCGGATTGTAACATGGTCAACTGAACGATACACTACAGTCGTAATATATATTTTCTGGATTGAGATAACGATAAAAGAAAAAAAAATAGCTTGCCCAAGAGATAAAACATGTTGGATTTCCCCAACAGATTTAACCTTCTCTCTCCCTTGTGACCCGTGATAAACAGTGAAGTTTCGTTAAAAAAAAAACATCAGCTGATTGATAAGGTTTTTTTTTTTTTTTTTTTTTTTTTAATGTTCTGTTGTCTTTTGTTACAACGATCAATAACAAAACAAAAGAATTATAAAAATCATATGAACGAATATTTGTTTGCCAAATTTCTCCAAAAGTGCAAAACGGTGGTTTTGCTAAATATTTAAAAAGAAAGAAAAATCTGACCGAGACATTGGAAGGAAGAGGATGGGGAGGAGAAAGATTGCTACTGATAGTCTGTTGTCGAGATAATGGCTTTTATCTGGGGACGTAATAATAGTTTTTGGCGGGAACAGAAGGCGCCGATTATGATTTCTATTTCATCCATTGTTTACAGTTTCTTCCCCCCCCCCACTTCTTCATCGTCTATTGCTTTCAAGCGACAATAACTTTCCTCTTTGTCATTCGTGACATGGATTCGAAAATGTAACCTAATCGAATTAGTGCAATTGGCCTAATTACCAAATGCTTCAACATTTTGAGGACGGCGGCCAACGACGGCGGCGGCGGCGGCGGCAAGTCTTGTCTGGTGTTGTGTGACCAAAACATTTTAGCCTCGTTAACCACACAATTGACAATTACGAACGGTATGTATGCACGCAACGGACAAGACTTGACCGATTTGATAATATTCTAAAGTGGTTCTTCCTGGAACTGATTATACGGCCAATATTTCGTGGGATAAAAATTATTCTTCGATTCAAAATAACTTCTTCTTGTTTATTGTCATTTCACAAACAAAACACAGGGCCACTTAATCATTTGGGACTACTATTTGTGACCAGATTTGCGGGGGCACTATTTATGGAATTGGGCAGTTCATATGTCTGTTCATATAACGCTTGAATTTCTGCATGTCAGTATTTTTTCATATCCAATTGTAATGCGCAACACCAATGACACAATTAATCTTAATATTTTAAAATCTACAGGATAAAACTTTAGGAAAACCTGGCATAGCCTAGTGTCTTGAATCCCGCAAATTAATCAGGAAAAAATAAAATTAAAATTCAACAATTTGCTGTATATTTCAATCAGAAGGGTTGATTCTGAGATGAAATAAAAGTAAACATATTTAAGCACCGGGTAAGGTTCGAACTCACAATTTCTGTCTATATGTACAACGAGACAACAGACTACGCCATCTCGACAATTAGGAAAAGGTGACGCGCTCTTTCTTCCGCCTTTTTCTGTCCCTCTCTATTTCGCTCTCTTTCTTTTATCTCTCTCTGTCTTTCTCTCTATGTCTCTCCTTCTCGTTTTACAGTTGCTGGCAATGTAAAGAAAATTGTCTGTCATTAAATTTGTCCCGGTGTTATGGGTGGTGGTGTTAACACTTTTGAATATGTGGATAAATTAAAAAAAATACTAAATTGGTCATTACTTAAAAAATTTACTCAATCATGGCTGACAGAACGATATATATTTATTTATTTATTTAGTGGAAATGGTAATTAATAAAAACTGAAGAAAGTGCTCAATACTGTTGTAGAGCAAATATGCGTTTTATTTTTTTATTACCGTGTCTTTCTGTTAAGTTACATTATTGTTTCAGCTACCCGGCCGTTTTTTTGGCGGTCTGTAGCTTCCTCAGACTTTTACAGAAATGTTCGTTATTATGGGATGATCCCATAATAACGAACATTTGGAAATTCTAGGCGCTGTATGTGTTCTCCGATTATTTCGTCATTTGTTTCCAGTCGTCCTCCTCTTACACTTAACAATGTCGACTCAGCGATTGCACACCTCCTGCCACAAAAACTTTCACGCGCAGGCACTCCCACGTGGATATTCATAGTCTGTCAAACTGAAAGAGCTGTTTATATATATATATATATATATATATATATATATATATATATATATATATATATATGTATATATATATATATATATATAAAATTATTTACTATAATAATTATTGAATACCTACAAACACTAGTGTTTCATCCTTTCGGGAATCATAAGTATAGGGTGTCACGATTAAAACCAGTCGATAGATTCGAACACGGCGACAGAATATATATATATATATATATATATATATATATATATATATATATATTGGCGTTCATTTTGAAAATTTAACATTTCGTGCATTTATAAGCTATAATCAACATTCAAATGAATGCTTTGTCGATAATTATATATATATATATATATATATATATATATTATCTTTTATTAAACCATATTATTATAACTTTATATTTAAGCTAAATTCAGATTTATAATTTGATTCTATTTTTTTTTATTCTCAACCCATATTACTTTGCTTATCAACATTAATAAGTAAATATGTTACTTTTTATTTAAATTTTTTCCAGATACATGCTAGGTTTATTCATGCTGTCTTCTTATATATATATAAAAAAACCCACCCAATACTTTTGCTGATGAAGAGACTTTGTTTAAAAAAAAAACTGTATGTCAAAATTATTGTCCATGACTTAATGTCTATCACAATAAAAACATCGTTTCCGAAACGATCGTACAAATTATTGACTTTGTTGTGTTCATTCTTATGAAACAGTTTTTTAATTTTTAATTTGAATTTGAATTTTAAATCATCAATGACATTACTAATTATTTGAGTAGCTCTGGGATATTTGTCTATCGAGCTTATTCTGTCCTTTCTTTATTTTAATTAAATTAGTAATTTTACTATCACATTAAAATACACTCTGCTCTTTAGACCAATGTTATAACCCCCTTTATATATATATATATATATATATATATATATATATATATATATATATATATATATATATATATATATATATATGTTTCAAGGTGACGCCTAATAAGATGTAGTGCTGTTAACATAAAAAAGGTACTGAAAGTACGTTAGGTTCAATTTTCAGTAATTATTTTTTTATTAACTACTTTTTTATTTTTATTTAAAAAAAAACGAGTTTATCTTCACTTTCCTATTTTTATTAGTCCGTTGTGTTCATACAGAATACGAATCGTACTATTTTTTTTCGATAGGATTTGTAATTTTTTTCGGTATTTTTTGTTTATTAACAAGCGCCAAGTGAAAGGACAAAATATTATTTCAGGACGATCTGTATTCCTATATAATTTGCTATAATTGTTTTGGCGACACTTAATGAAGAAATAATTTTCGGTAATCGTTTTGGAATTCATTTTTAGAAAGATATACCGCATTAAAAATATTTTCAAAAAATATATTCAAACATAAAACAATATGTTTATAAACTGATTTTTCAATTTTAGGTAGATATACCCCATAAAAATATTTTTTAAAAATATACAAAAACATAAAAATATGTTCCTAAATTAACTTTTCACTTTTCGAAAATTGTATTTCATTAAAATATTTTCAAAACATATATGAAAACATGAAAAAAAATATGTCCTTAAATTGTTATTTTTAGAAAAATGTATTTCATTAAAATATTTAAAAAGATATTAAAACATAAACAATTTCTTCCTAAATTGATTTTTCATTTTTAAAAGTTAAAATACTTAAAAAAACAAATAAAAAATAAAACAATATATTCGCAAATTGATTTTTTACTAAAAATTATTTTTTCAAAAATTTTCAAATTAAATTCATTTACATCAGATTCGTACAACGCATAGTAATTGTTGAATTCAAACGCAACAATTCTTTAAAGAATTCGAAGGAAAACGTCAAAACAATAAACAATGCACTTTATTAAAATAAATAAAATAATTTCCATGTGAAAACCGTTCTCCTCGAAAGTTTTTTTTAAAAATGTCTTTTTTATAATAGAAATATTTATTGTTTTTATTTGATAATTTTCGAATTTATAATACTCACTCTGTCTGTCTCCATATTTTCAAAATCTATCTCTTCCGAAATTAAAAAAAAACACACACATTAGGGGCATCAAATGATTAGATTTTTAATGGACCGTTATTTTATGGGTCTTTAGCAGATTTGAATAGTTTTTAAGGGGTCAAAAAGGGGTTCAAATTGAAAAAATCGTTATATATTTTGTACATTCATTTTCGTTTATTTTTAATCAGTTCATATGCGTGTCACACGATTCTAAAATTATATTTTCGAAATCTGGACAAATTAAAATATCATATTTAAGCGCAAAACAGGAAAAGCCGGGATAGTAACATTTATAAAATCTGGACAAATTAAAATATCATATTTAAGCGTAAAACAGGAAAAGCCGGGATAGTAACATTTATGAAATCTGGACAAATTAAAATATCATATTTAAGCGTAAAACAGGAAAAGCCGGGATAGTAACATTTATGAAATCTGGACAAATTAAAATATCATATTTAAGCGCAAAACAGGAAAAGCCGGGATAGTAACATTTATGAAATCTGGACAAATTAAAATATCATATTTAAGCGTAAAACAGGAAAAGCCGGGATAGTAACATTTATGAAATCTGGACAAATTAAAATATCATATTTAAGCGTAAAACAGGAAAAGCCGGGATAGTAACATTTATGAAATCTGGACAAATTAAAATATCATATTTAAGCGCAAAACAGGAAAAGCCGGGATATTAACATTTATGAAATGTGACAAATTAAAATATCATATTTAAGCGTAAAACAGGAAAAGCCGGGATAGTAACATTTATGAAATCTGGACAAATTAAAATATCATATTTAAGCGTAAAACAGGAAAAGCCGGGATAGTAACATTAATGAAATCTGGACAAATTAAAATATCATATTTAAGCATAAAACAGGAAAAGCCGGGATAATAACATTTATGAAATCTGGACAAATTAAAATATCATATTTAAGCGTAAAACAGGAAAAGCCGGGATAGTAACATTTATGAAATCTGGACAAATTAAAATATCATATTTAAGCGTAAAACAGGAAAAGCCGGGATAGTAACATTTATGAAATCTGGACAAATTAAAATATCATATTTAAGCGTAAAACAGGAAAAGCCGGGATAGTAACATTTATGAAATCTGGACAAATTAAAATATCATATTTAAGCGCAAAACAGGAAAAGCCGGGATAGTAACATTTATGAAATCTGGACAAATTAAAATATCATATTTAAGCGTAAAACAGGAAAAGCCGGGATAGTAACATTTATGAAATCTGGACAAATTAAAATATCATATTTAAGCGTAAAACAGGAAAAGCCGGGATAGTAACATTTATGAAATCTGGACAAATTAAAATATCATATTTAAGCGCAAAACAGGAAAAGCCGGGATATTAACATTTATGAAATGTGACAAATTAAAATATCATATTTAAGCGTAAAACAGGAAAAGCCGGGATAGTAACATTTATGAAATCTGGACAAATTAAAATATCATATTTAAGCGTAAAACAGGAAAAGCCGGGATAGTAACATTAATGAAATCTGGACAAATTAAAATATCATATTTAAGCATAAAACAGGAAAAGCCGGGATAATAACATTTATGAAATCTGGACAAATTAAAATATCATATTTAAGCGCAAAACAGGAAAAACCGGGATAGTAACATTTATGAAATCTGGACAAATTAAAATATATTTAAGCGTAAAACAGGAAAAGCCGGGATAGTAACATTTATGAAATCTGGACAAATTAAAATATCATATTTAAGTGTAAAACAGGAAAAGCCGGGATAGTAACATTTATGAAATCTGGACAAATTAAAATATCATATTTAAGCGCAAAACAGGAAAAGCCGGGATAGTAACATTTATGAAATCTGGACAAATTGAAATATCATATTTAAGCGTAAAACAGGAAAAACCGGGATAGTAACATTTATGAAATCTGGACAAATTAAAATATCATATTTAAGCGCAAAACAGGAAAAGCCGGGATAGTAACATTTATGAAATCTGGACAAATTAAAATATCATATTTAAGCGTAAAACAGGAAAAGCCGGGATAGTAACATTTATGAAATCTGGACAAATTAAAATATCATATTTAAGCGTAAAACAGGAAAAGCCGGGATAGTAACATTTATGAAATCTGGACAAATTAAAATATTATATTTAAGCGTAAAACAGGAAAAGCCGGGATAGTAACATTTATGAAATCTGGACAAATTAAAATATCATATTTAAGCGTAAAACAGGAAAAGCCGGGATAGTAACATTTATGAAATCTGGACAAATTAAAATATCATATTTAAACGCAAAACAGGAAAAACCGGGATAGTAACATTTATGAGATCTGGACAAATTAAAATATCATATTTAAGCGCAAAACAGGAAAAGCCGGGATAGTAACATTTATGAAATCTAGACAAATTAAAATATCATACCTAAGCGTATTTTACGACCGGGCAAAGTAAGGCGACCCCACTAGTCTATTTAATATATAGAAATCTTTTGTTTATCTGACAGCAAAAAATAAATAAATAAATAAATAACTAATATTTCTAAACAATTTTTAATTATTGATTAAATTAAATTTACTTTTTATTTTTTTTAAATAAGCAATAACAAGAGTTTCGAATGTTTCGTTATTCTGTATCGCCATATTTTGAAAAGATTTTTTTTCAAAGTGAAAATAGTTTCGTCTGACAGAAAATTAAATTCTGATTTAGTCAATATAAATTAGTATGAAAATTAAAAGTTTAAACATTTTACATTACTTCAGAGGCAGAAAAAATAACCTTATCTTTCCATGCGCATACATACACATGATTTTTAAGAATGTCAAAGTATAAAATTTAAAAATTATGAGACTAAATGAAATTGAAAAAATCCTTTGCTATAAAATAAAATATATATTTGTTCAATCTTTTGCCACACACACACACACACACACACACACACACACACACACACACACACACACACATGCACATATATATATAATATAAAGCTGAATGTCTGTGTGTGTATGTGTGTGTGTGTCAGACACACGCACATACACACTCACACACACACACATATATATATATATCAAATATAAAGCTGAATGTATGTGTGTGTGTGTGTGTGGTCACGAATAGACACCTATATGGTTGACTATTTTAAAAAACTGATTGCATATAATGATAGAAGATGTATCGAGACACAGCAATGGGTATGTTTGATCTGGCATAACAGTGGTTCATTAAAATTGTGGGGTCTGCGTACGCACCTGGTCCACAAAGTATGGAAATAAAAAATTAAAAAAAAAAAAACGTTTACAAGTGTTTCCGATATAGATGTACATAATAATACTTTGTTAAGTATGTTTTAACTTAAATCGGGATGGTATAATAAAATTGTGGGGTCTGAGTTCGCGCCTGGCCACCATAGAATGGAAATAGGCACAAACTTCAATAAAGACTTTTCATATATATCTGTGTAAGTATACTTTGATAATTATGTTCCTGTTTAAAGAAATATGGTATAATAAAATAATGGGGTGTTCGTCCGCACCTGACCTTCATAGAATGGAAATATGTCACAAAGTTTAACAAGGTTTTTTAATATAGATCCACAGAATATTGTGATAAGTGTTTCAGTGTGAACAGGAATGGTATATTAAATTATGGGGTTTATCTATTTTATTTTTACTTTCATCATATTTTGCTTTGGTTTTGATACCAACAAATTCATCCCAAATTTACAACCCTTCCTTTTCTTAACCTATTATCTTTCATAAATCAGAATCCATTTTCTGTAGGCTGTTTTTGAACGCAGTCAACGACGTGTACTTTTACTAGTATATATATATATATATATATATATATATATATATATATATATATATATATATATATATATATATATATATATATGAATTCATCTTGTTCATTCTGGATTTTACCGCCTTATCCAATGGATTTTTTTCATATCCTTTTATACTTTTACTTTTTCCTTGTTCTTGCTTTCGTAATCATTTTGAAACTTTATATTGCATTTTTCGAAATTCCGCGGAATAAGGTCTTTCGAGTTTATTTTTACTCCTTGTCAGATAATTAAAAATTTTGTATGCCTTTCTTTATAGGTTTTTAAATTTATTTTGAAATTTTGAATTAATTTTCAATAAAAAAAATTTTCTGATTGCAACGTCTTCTCAGACGAGTGCCACTCCCTCAGACATTTAAAATCCATGAGCCCAAATGTCCAAGGGAGTATCTATACAAATATGATGTTGCAGAGTCTTAGCTTTGTACGACAGCTAAGTCTCTCTCTCTCTCTGTTCAAAATGTTGAGATCCAGCAACAAGCAAGAGCAAGATAGCCAGCAACAAATTAAACTGCAGATCAGCTTAATGCGGGTACTGGTCTTCCGCTTTCTGTTTTTTTTTAATCAGAGATTTGCTTCTCCTAGAAAGGTTGCCTTCACCACGGCTTACGGGAGCCCTCTCTACCCCAATACACACACACACACACACACACACACACACACACACACACACACACACAAATATACACGGTGCTAGTTGGCCGTTGACCCAGAAAAAGAGTTCATTCGCCCTTTGGAAGGTCTTCTTTTTAATCCTTCAGGGAGACTAGCCGCCCTCCTCACCAAACAAGTCTGGTGGGGGAACCATATATATATATATATATATATATATATATATATATATATATATATATATATATATATATATATATATGCAGGATGTGTGAGTTTTCGGTAAAAAAAAAACTTTTAAATAAACGACACGTTAATTATCTTCGCGAACGGTGGATAGAAAAATCCACAAGCAGAAAAAAAAAATCACTAATTTTTTCATACTGTTAAATTTTTTAATTGTTTTATTATTTAATTGTTTAATTGTTTTATTGTTGAATTGTTTAATTGCTTAATTGTTTTATTGTTGAATTGTTTAATTGTTTTATTGTTGAATTGTTTAATTGTTTTATTGTTTTATTGTTGAATTGTTTCATTGTTGAATTGTTTTATTGTTGAATTGTTTAATTGTTTAATTGTTTTATTGTTGATTTGTTGAATTGTTGAATTATTTAATTGTTTTATTGTTGAATTGTTTAATTGTTTAATTGTTGAATTGTTTAATTGTTTAATTGTTGAATTGTTAAATTTTTTAATTGTTTAATTGTTGAATTGTTAAATTTTTTAATTGTCCTTAAGCTAAAGATAATTCTTACCATTTAATACGCAAAACAAAAAAAAACGAGTATACATAAAAACAAAAACAAAAAAAGCAAACAAAAAGAATCCCCTCTAAACGAAACAACGCGACACAATTTCTAATTATATTTGTGAATTAAATTTGGATTTACCAGACTACTGTTCTCATCTTGAATGTAATTTGCACAACGTTTCAGTCGATTAAACCTCCGCCCTTCTTCAAGTGTATCTTGTTGAACTCGGGATGTTTCTATCGAACTTGGGAATCTGGACGAAATTTCGAATGGAACCCTTTATTTACTCACGGATTAGCATGTTATTGTTCCGTCAGCCCGCAAGGAACCGTAGCGCAGTGGTTAGAGTATTTGGACAAAATCATTTGTGAAAGTGATATTCTCCTGAAGGTTGAAAGTTCAGTTCTCAGTAAGTTTGCGAGTTACTTATGACATCTATCCAATCATGGCTGACGGAACGAGAGCATGCTACCCCGTGAAGTAAATAAAGGGTCTTGTTAGAAATTCTGTCCAAATTATCGAATTCGACAGAAATATTCCCGAGTTTGGCAAAACACGCCTGAAGAATTTCGGAGGTTACATCGACCGAAACGTTTTGAAAATGACACTCAAGATAAGAACAGTAGATGAATTCAAATACGAAAACTTCTAATATGTATTATATTGATACTTATTTATTCATTTGGATAATAAAATGGAAATAGTTTTATAGAGTTTATTTGATATTTTTCTTTTATCCCCCCATTCCTCTCCCTCTAGCAATTGGTTCAATATAATAGAAAGAAAAAGGAACGAAAGGAAAATATCTTCACCTAGTTTTAGTGTTGTTCTTGACACCATACTAGTAAAATTTCAACTAATAATATTTTATTTCCCCCCGTGCGCAATTTTGTCCCTGGTGAACTTTAAAGAAATAAATATTACATTAGTTTTTACCACAATCAGGTCGGGATCAAACTGTCAATTACTGTCGAGGTTTTTTTTAAAGAAAACATTAATTTCATGGAGTCAAACGATTTTTTTTTACAATTTAAGAGTTAATATATCTTTTTTTCCTGTCGATTAAATTTGAACAATTAAAAAAAGATGAATTTCATTCCGAGTTTTTTAAAAATATTTTACTTTATCAAATGAATAAAATACGTGTACTTTTATTTTGTAAATATTTTCAAACTTCGAAATCTAGTAAGTGATGCCTTTTTCTCTTCTCTGCAATGTCTTTCCCACAGAGGAGACGTTGCGAGCCTGTCTCTGCTCTATCGTTATTTTCATGGGAAATACTCGACTGAATGGTCTTCACTGCCAAGCTTTCACAAAATCACTCAACTAGCTACAACCACTGCATCATAATCTTTGTGCCTAAATCTAAACGCAGTTTCCATGAACAAAGCTTCTTTCCCAGAACTACCCGCTTGTGGAATACTGTTCCGCTGGCTTGCTTCCCGGCTGAAATACAACAAAGCCTTCAAATCCAATGTAAACAAATTCTTATTGAGCCATCCCCATAAATAATCAAATTCTATTCAATTTACACCATTAACAATTACTACACTACAACCTTATAATCATAAACTCCTATCCTCGAGTGGTCTTCGGGCTTTGATAAGTGGTGACCACCAAGTAAAAAAACAAAACAAAAAAACTATTATTGTACACCTGCGTTAGAAATGAGTGTCCAGCAGTGTTTGCACTAATACATATCTAAATCATAGAATAACGCTAGTTTAATTTTTAATTACTAGCTTTGCCCGGTCGTAAAATACGCTTAAATATGATATTTTAATTTTTCCAGATTTCGTA
Source organism: Euprymna scolopes (assembly GCF_053919585.1). NCBI lineage: Eukaryota > Metazoa > Mollusca > Cephalopoda > Sepiida > Sepiolidae > Euprymna > Euprymna scolopes. The sequence goes on along the minus strand of NC_136484.1, from coordinate 4,473,167 downwards.
TATATTATTTTAAACTGCAGCATTCAAAGCTGGTGACGTTACCACTGTACCAATGTGACACGCATATGAACTGATTGAAAATAAATTAAAATGAATGTACAAAATGTATAACGAGTTTTTCAATTTGACCCCTTTTTTGACCCCTTAAAACTATTTTAATAAGCTAAAAGAACGGTCCATAAAAATCTAATCATTTGAGCCTCTAGCGCCCTCTTCGATGTTTAGTTTCGGATGAGATAGAGTTTGAAAATATGAAGACAGACAGACAGACATAGTGAGTTTTATAAATTAGATTATTTCTGATGAACTATAAAACGTCAACTATTTACACCTTTCATTTTATAATGGTGGATTTTTTAATGAATTCGGTTGACTTGCTATTTGTTTTTCCGCTTTCTCATCATTACTTGAAATGGTTTCGCCCAGAGTGCGTTTTAAAACTTTCCGCGTATTATATGTATTTATATTAAAATATACAAATAAACATTGGTCTTCATTAAAGAATTTCTTTAATAAAAAGAAGTAAAGAAACTTAATTACTTAGCAACAAAAATCTGAAAAGAAACAAAAGAATGTTGATTGTTATTTTGTATTTTTATTAATTAGTTTTAGCAAATAGTTGTAATAATATTAAACCAATTATTGCTTACAAATGAATGACGTAATAAAATCCTCTCGAACAGAATCCTATCGTGTAGTTTTTGTACCTATTTACAATGCCTCCCCACGGGACAGAGTTAGACACCAGGGTCGTTTTTTAACGTGGAGAAAAGAGATTATTTAAAACACTCACAAGTTAAAAGAATGTGTGATTTGATTTGTTTTTTTTATTATTTAACGTATAGTTTTTTTTATTATTTTTTAACGTATAGTTTTTTATTATTATTTAACGTATAGTTTTTTATTATTATTTAACGTATAGTTTTTTATTATTTAACGTATAGTTTTTAAAAATTATTATTTAAGGTATAGTTTTTTTATTATTATTTAACGTATAGTTTTTTTTATTATTATTTAACGTATAGTTTTTTTATTATTATTTAACGTATAGTTTTTTTTAATTATTATTTAACGTATAGTTTTTTTATTATTATTTAACGTATAGTTTTTTTTAATTATTATTTAACGTATAGTTTTTTATTATTATTTAACGTATAGTTTTTGTAAATTGCAAATAAGAATCACATACAGACAAGAAGCACATGTTTGGCAGCTAAAGGATAAGTTAATTAAAAAGAATATTTATTTTTTCAAGAATTTGTAATGACACTTTCATTGGTTTTCAAAGAGTTCGATTCGAGACAAGTGGCGACAATTACGAAATTTTCTCTGGAAACGAACGTGATCGTTTGTAAATAAACTGTTCATTGTTTAATTTATTTCAAAATTCTAATTTATCACGAAAACTGTTTTCAATAACAACAAATCAAATCAAAATTTTTTTAAACTTGTGATCTAAATTATTTAGAAATTTTAATTTACCTGGATAATTTATTGTTTTGATTTGTTTCGAAATTTAATTTGTTGCGAAAACAAGTTGCTTTCTTAAAAAAAAAAGAAAGAAAGCATTAGTGGGAAACAAACAAACAAACAAACAAACAAACAAAACAGCATTTATTAAAATAAATGTTTCAGTAATTAATACGTTCTGGGTAAGTGTATTTGTTTTGATGCCCCGAAAACTTTCGTAAAAAATTAGATATATTTCGTGATTGTCTCTTTTGTCCCGAATGAAAACTAAAGAAAGATAAAATGCAAGTGTAATTTGTAATTTTCAAAACTTTCTAATTATTGCAAAAAATCGATCTAAAACCAGATTTCAGATAAATAATAATAATAATAATAATAATAATAATAATAATAATTATTATTATTATTATTATTATTATTATTATCACTGTTATTATTATTATTGCTATTGTTATTATTGTAATTATTATTATTATTCTTGTTGCTATTATTATGATTATTATTATTATTGTAATTATTATTATTATTGTTATTATTATTATTATTATTGTTATTATTATTATAATTATTATTGTAATTATTATTATTATTATTGTTATTATTATTATTATTGTTATTATTATTGTTATTATTATTGTAATTATTATTATTGTTGCTATTATTATTATTATTATTATTATTATTATTATTATTATTATTATTATTATTATTATTGACTCATAAGGAGCTTTCACACAGATCATCAAAGACCACTCCTTGAAAACAGCCTGTAGTGTTCTCAGGAAGCTGAGTGACAACAAGTCTTCCCAGGTTTCCAGTACTCTCCATCTCTTTCGATAACATTTGCAAATAAATTTGCATTTTCGCAACAGCCGCTTGCCATTGATTTCTCGTTGGCAGCGGCTATTGGTCTTCACTGGAATTTGAGTGGCAGTAAATCGCCCCAGATCCCAGTTCTCCCGATGCAAGATCTGGCCAGTGCATCGGTCTTTCCTTCCTCCTTGATTTTCGGGATTGTTCCTCGTGCTCCTACTATTATAGCTATTATTTTGATTTTTTCATCTTCCATATCCCTTTCAGCTCTTTAACTTGCTCTGTGTATTTGATCTGTTTCTTCTTTTATTTGATATTCACCCTGTGGTCAGCTGGATCAGCAAAGTTTATGATTTGACAGGACTTTTCTTTCTTGTTAATTATTAGGTCATCCGATCTTCTTGCTTGAATGGGTTTACCAGTTTGTATGTTCATGTCCCATAGGACTTTGTGATTCTTGTTTTCAAGTACTGTTGCCGGCTTATGTTTGTACCACTTGTCTGTGCGTTTGAGATGCAGTTTTTATTTATTTGCTTCCCCACTGAGCAAATTAGGCACAAGGCCGTTTTTTAATGTGGAGAGAGAGGGAGGGGGGAGGGAAAAGGGGGGGACCAGCTCCTGAGAGGTGGGAAATGGGAGCTGGATAGTCACTGTTGGTATGAAGGGTCGCCCCTACATTGACCAAGGTCAGATATGTGGGGTTACCCCCACATATGGTCTGTGCTGGTCTTTGCTTGCAGCATCTGTCGGAACAGATACTACACTTTGATCTTGACGCCCGTGCCGCCGAGGCGGGGGGGGGCAGTGCGTTTGAGGTGCAGTTGTTTGCATAATTCCCAGTGTACTATCCTTCCTACTTGGTCGCGTCTGTTCTTGTATTCCTTTTGGGCCAGTTGGCTGCATTCACTTATTATATGGTTTATCGTCTCGTCTCTTTGTCCACAGAGTCTGCATTTGCTGTTTTCTTGTGTTTTGCCGATCTTTGCTTTGATGTGGTTGGTTCTTATCGAATTATCTTGTGCTGAAGTTATTAGGGATTCAGTTTCTCGGCTTATGTGTCCTTTTCGCATCCATGTCCAAGTGTTTTCGTTATTTTCATCTTTTGTCATCCTTATGAAGCTTCGGTGTAGTTGCTTGTCTTCCCATTTTTCTTTTCTTGTCTTATCCTTTGTCTCTCTCTGTTTTCTGTTTTATTCATTTTTTCAGTGTCTTTCGCTGTTATGATTATTCTTTCAGTGTTTTGCATTATGTATTTTTTTCTAGTTCTTTTTTGCTGCCAAATGCCGTATGTGTTTGTTTACAATATCTGGTCATGCGAAACCTTATATTTGGGGAAAATCAGTGCAAAAGTGTGAAAATTAAAAAAAAAACATGGAATTTGCCAGGTCAAGGTCGAACGACGGCATTACGAATATGCATGCGTAATGTAATAGCTATTAGTTCATGTTTTCATTTTTAGCCTTGCATCAAGCACGTTTTCATAGCTCAGGCAGTAACATACAAGGAAAAAGTAAATCGTAAGCTAAACGTTTTGATTTCGATTCTCGTTGGTGGCGCTCGAGTCATTTTTTTTTAATTAACTTTTTAATTCATTACTATAGCTTGGGTACAATATAATAATAAATTACGAAATCTGCATTAATCAAAATATTATATTTAAGCGCATTTTACGACCGGCCAATGCCGGGCACCCTACTAGTTGAAAGACAATTTTCACGTTACATTTATTAAACATTTGTATTATTAGGTTGGTGCAAAAATAATGTTTTTTGATGTTCAACTTCAACATCATTTTTGCACCAACCTAGTATTTCGATGATTTGACCCTATTATTATTTATGACCCCTGAAAATTTATTGTTTTGGCCTCAACTCAAGTTATTAAGTTAGATCCATGTCCACGGAAGCTATATCTAAAATTTCAAGTGTGGAGACCCAAAATTGTCGGAGAAGTTTGGTAGAGTTCTCAAAGCTCAAATCGTTGAACTTTGACCCCTTAATCGCCAAATTTCTGGCTAAAAACGGATCACATAGATTTTTCCAAATCTCAGTACCCTGTATATCAAATTTCGAGTCTGTAGACTAAAAATTGACAGAGTTATTTCGTAGGGAAATGTACACAGACACACACACACTTTCACTTTTATAGATATATAGATTTAAAATTTGAGTCTGACAGAATGACAAAATTATATTGCAAACAGATATATTAAACAAACGAACTTCAAAGAGACAAATGAACACATAAGTAAAAAAGAATTGTATTAGAAAACATTTCTTGATTATTCCACGTCTTTTTTTTTACAGACCTGACGACTGAGGTTCGCTCTAAATAAAAATTGTTTTTTATAGTCTTAATTTTGACTTCCCTTTTCATAAAAAACTAAAAAAAAATCAAGAAAGAAAAGAAATTTAATTTTATTCTTTTTTCATTAATTTCTTTCTGTGCAAAGCAATTCTTTCAAACTTACTCTGTTTCCAAAATGTTTTTATTTTATTCCCCTCCCCCTTCATTCATTTTCCTCCGCATCCTGGCAAGTATTAAAATAAACCATTTATAATATTTATTCATGGATTTATTTACTAATCATTTCTTTTGTATCGGTAAATGAATTCCATTTAAAAAAAAAACTGTAAAAGTCACGTTAAAGGTGATTAAGTTGGAAAGTAAGTAAAAATTTACCCTTTTTACTTTTATACGATTTCTGATCACTTTGAAAAAGGTGTGTGTGTGTGTGTGTTTTAAAAATGTTTTTTAACTGCTATAATCTCATTTATATATATATATATGTGTATATATATGTATATATATATATATATATATATATATATATATATATATATATATATATATAACAACGTGAGTATTCATATCGTGGGTTTGCATTACTGTACACATAGATTCGAAAAAATAGTCAAAAACAAATATATAAATAAATGTTATCAAAGGCAAGATAAGTTACTTTTCTACCTAACTGGATATATTTTTTGTGTTTTTATTCAATGTAATATATTTATTCAGCTCGAAAAACATACAGTGTTTACCGATGTGTTGGAAAATTCAAGATGGCGTCTCACACCCTCTTTAACACCGTAAGTTTGGGAAAAGGTGTTATAAATAAAAAACTATACAAAATACTATTAAAAACCCGCCGAATATATGTAAACCTATGTCACGGTAACATATATTGAGCGAGTTTTTAACAGTATTTTAACAGGGCACATCGTAAAAACTGACCCATTAATTTTCCTGAAGTAAAAACTATATAGTTTTTAAACTTTTAAAACTATACATTATAAAAAGAAAACTGTTCGAGTGATTTTTTTTTTTTACATGGGTGTCACCACTTATCAAGGCCCAGAGGCCACTCAAGGATAAGGGTTAATAGGTATACATTAGTCATTGTGATTTTAGCATAGTAAACAGTGGGAATTTTGTAACTTGGATTACTTGAAAAAGAAAACTGTTCGAATGATTGAAAATGAAAACAAAATAACAATGTAAATATATTGATAAGAAAAAAACAAAAACAAACGAAGTTTCCGTTTCAGGAACCCGAGTTTAATTTTATGTCGTAATCATTCAACTCGTTAGCGGTTTTATTCAGCGATTAGGGATAACCATACGACATATCTAATTACCAAAGCGATTTTTTTTTATTAAAACTAAACCTGTTTAGTTTTAATGAACCAATTTTTTTAAAGCCAACACTTTAGTTATTTTGAGAGCGTGCAACTGCACCCGAAAAGATTGATTAGGAAACTCCAAATCCTTTTATGACGCGAAGAAAAAAAAAAAAAAGGCCTTTTATCGGCTTAAATGATAAACTAATGTTAAATATTAGTATTTAATATAATGAGATATCAATCGACACAATTTGCCATCGATTCTGAAATAAAATGAAATCCTGACATTGTGATCATTTTTGCAGGTGTTATGTGCCAAATATTGAAATAAGAATGTTTAAATTTAATTATTGTAATTTAAGTCTTTAATTTTAAAGTCGATTTTATTTATAAAATATCTTTTTAGAAATCAATCTCAAAAACAATCTGAATAATAAATCTCTTTTGTTATGGCTAAGTTTTTGTCAAGGGTAGAAATTATAATAGATAAGTATTCATCCATGATGACATTTTACCGATTTCCTGGTTTACAGGTATTCTTGCTAAATTTCTTCGAAAGAATTGACGTAAACAATACTTCAACTAAATACGTATATTTCATGCAATAATGACTTTTGTTTCTTCTGACTTTTCCTAAACTAAAAATAAAACATCGGTTAGGGTTAGTTTAACATTCTGTAAAAGTACCTTCCGTTTTTTTTTTGTACTTCTGCAGAGAAGGTAAAAAAACCGATAAAAACTGGATATATTTTTCGTGTTTTTATTCAATTTAACATGTTTATTCAGCTCGAACAGCATACAGTGTTTACCGATGTGTTGGAAAATTCAAGATGGCGTCTCACACCCTCTTTAACACCGTAAGTTTGGGAAAAGTTGTTATAAATAAAAAAAAAACTATACAAAATACTATTAAAAACCCACCGAATATATGTCAACCTATGTCACGGTAACATATATTGAGCGAGTTTTTAACAGTATTTTAACCGGTTTTTTTATTTATTACACCTTTTTCCAAACTTACCGTGTTAAAGAGAGAATCGGCCGCCATCTTGAATTTTCCAATACATCGGTAAACACTGTATGCTTTTCGAGCTGAATAAACATGTTAAATTGAATAAAAACACGAAAAATATATCCAGTTTGGTAGAAGAGAAACTTATCTTGCCTTTGATAACATTTATTTGTTATATATTTGTTTTTTGGCAACTTATTCGAATCTATGTGTACAGTAATACAAACCCGAAATGAATTTAAGACCACGAGTGAAATGAGAAAATGAAGAAAATCACATTTACTGTGTGTGTTTACTTTTTATGTAAGTCAGCGGGTTTGGTTGCCATAACAACGTGACGGTAGTGAACGTGTGTGTGTGCGTGTGTGCGCGTGTGCTTGCTCGTACTACTCCTAAGTTTGTAGGAGCATTTGATTTCGTGTAGTTTAGTTTCGTATATAAGTTTCGTATTTTTTAAATTTGTAAATAACAAGTTATTAAAAAATTAAACCCTTCCAAGATGGACAATAAATAAAGCCATAATATTTTATGGTAAAGGTAAGAGCGTAGAAACCATTGTTTTTTAGGAGATGTGATTATTGGATTAACCAATCAGAAATCGTCTGTGGCACACACATCTCTGTTTTTATAGATATATAGAAGATAGATAGATAGATAGATAGATAGAAGATAGATATAGATAGATATATAGATAGATAGATAGAGAGATAGAGAGATAGATATAGATAGATAGATAGATAGATAGATTATCTATTATTATCTATTATTCTCTATTATTATCTATTATTCTCTATTATTATCTATTATCATCTATTATTCTCTATTATTATCTATTATTATCTATTATTCTCTATTATTATCTATTATTATCTATTATCTATTATTATTTATTATTATCTATTATTATCTATTATTATCTATTATTCTCTATTATTATCTATTATCATCTATTATTATCTATTATTATCTATTATTATCTATTATTCTCTATTATTATCTATTATTATCTATTATCTATTATTATTTATTATTCTCTATTATTATCTATTATTATCTATTATTCTCTATTATTATCTATTATTATCTATTATTCTCTATTATTATCTATTATTCTCTATTATTATATATTATCATCTATTATCATCTATTATTATCTATTATTATCTATTATTCTCTATTATTACCTATTATTATCTATTTTTATCTATTATTCTCTATTATTATCTATTTTTATCTATTATTATCTATTATTATCTATTATTATCTATTATTCTCTATTATTACCTATTATTATCTATTATTATCTATTATTCTCTATTATTATCTATTATTATCTATTTTTATCTATTTTTATCTATTATTATCTATTATTATCTATTATTCTCTATTATTATCTATTATTATCTATTATCTATTATTATTTATTAGTCTCTATTATTATCTATTATTATCTATTATTATCTATTATTAACTATTATTATCTATTATTATCTATTATCATCTATTATTATCTATTATTATCTATTATTATCTATTATCATCTATTATTATCTATTATCATCTATTATTATCTATTATTCTCTATTATTATCTATTATCATCTATTATTATCTATTATTATCTATTATCATCTATTATTATCTATTATTATCTATTACTATCTATTATTCTCTATTATTCTCTATTATTATCTATTATTATCTATTATCATCTATTATTCTCTATTATTATCTATTATTATCTATTATCATCTATTATTATCTATTATTCTCTATTATTATCTATTATTATCTATTATTCTCTATTATTATCTATTATCATCTATTATTATCTATTATTATCTATTATCATCTATTACTATCTATTATCATCTATTATTCTCTATTATTATCTATTATTCTCTATTATTATCTATTATTATCTATTATTATCTATTATTCTCTATTATTATCTATTATTATCTATTATTATCTATTATTCTCTATTATTAACTATTATTAACTATTATTATCTATTATTATCTATTATCATCTATTACTATCTATTATCATCTATTATTCTCTATTATTATCTATTATTCTCTATTATTATCTATTATTATCTATTATTATCTATTATTCTCTATTATTATCTATTATTCTCTATTATTATCTATTATTATCTATTATTCTCTATTATTAACTATTATTAACTATTATTATCTATTATTATCTATTATCATCTATTATTATCTATTATTATTTATTATTATCTATTATTCTCTACTTAGATTCAACGTGCTTCAGTTGCTGTAACTCATGATCTTTATTCAAGTGCACTAGTCTAACTCGAGAATCCTTATAAAGAACTCGGGAAATTTTGAACTAAACTCTTTATTTTATTCAATGAGAGGGATTGTTCTTATCCGGTCAGGCATGATCGAATAGAAGTATTAGTGGTGCTTGTATAAACTTTCACTTATAATGAAAATTTTAAGTTATTAAAATGCAATAAAGCTTTTATGATGTACATACCTATCACAAAACGAAGACGGTAAATTCCAAAAATCACGTAATTTGATCAAGTTTTTTTTATTTAAGAAAATCAAATTTTATGACTTGCTCGATGTGAGAGAACTCAGTCGCCATCTTTGATTGAATTAAAAATTCACCATTGCTTAACTCCCCCTTAACAACCTATCGAGAATCAACGACTCATAAATGGCTGTTAAAATATTTAATCCCTAAAAATCGTAAAATTTGATTTTCTTAGGTAAAAAACCCTACTTGATCAATGTTCGTGATTTTTTTTTTTTTGGAATATAACATCTTTAAAGATGTTTTTTAAAAAAGGATTTTTCTTATTTTTGTTTTCATAAATAAGTGCAATTCTAAACAAGCACCGTGTTGATTTTTAGTGATGGGACGATTCCAATATTTTTCCCGATTCCGACACAATTACCGATCCCGTACTAAATTCCCGATTCAATTACCGATACAATTACCGATTCCGATTCCATATAAATTTCTAAATATTTAATTATAAAGTTGTTATTTTTATCGATTACCATAAAAACACATGTTAAATGTGCAGATATTTTCTCAAATCTAAACAAAACACATTTGTGGGGGTTGATCTATTGATTTTAGTTTTACTGGAAGTTTAAAATCAATAAATATTTTCTATTTTATTGTTACTGTCACCAGTGGAAGATTTTGTTTGAAAAAAAAAAATCAAATAAAAAATAATTAAAGGAATTGTTTTTGGCATCGGAAAATAAGCACAAAATTTTCCGATTCTGATACCGATTCCAATATCACCCAAAATTCCGATTCCCGATTCTGATTAATCGTCTGAATACTAGTTAATTTATGTTCAGCTGTAATAAGGATTGGATTTTCAAGATCCAGAAGACTCCAACTTAGAACCGATTGCGAACCAATGTTATTATCCGTTACACAATGAGACCATGCAGACAAAACCATATATTGAAGATACTAATTACGTTAATTAAATAAACGTCTTTCGTTCGTGTTTCTTTCAGACTAGTTGATCTTAAACTGTTCAAATGCAATCTTAATAGTAGATTAATTGTCGGAAACATTTCCTTTTTTGTTTGGTTTGTCTTGTCAAAAGAAACAAATACAGAGGTTATAAACTGTTACGTTAAAGAGCCGCTCAGTTTATCTGCTTTCGACCCCCCAATCAGCCGAGACTTCAAACGTCTCAATTGTTTATAAGGAAAAGAGAAAGCGAAGAGAAGGGGCGACCGTTGCGGAGGAGGGGTATTTATTTCTTGTTATTTGCAATTTGAGCAGTAAAGAGTCAGTCGTATTTAAGATAATCCTAAAGAGACCAAATGATATTTATAAAGTCCTGTCAAACAAGCGGGATGACAAGGACAGACTGCCGGGTACTCACGTGCCCCTCGAACCCCCTTTTCCCTTTTCTCTCCAACATGATGGCATGCGGTCAGACATTTTGTGGTCGATTCAGACCAATATCTCTTTCTTCTGTGTGATGAATCTCCCCCCCCCATATATATATATATATATATATATATATATATATATATATATATATATATATACATATATATATGTATATATATATATATATATATATATATATATATATATATAAACGGATTAATAGACACAAAGAAATCACCCGCCAGCTTGGGTGGCATTCCGCCGGATTTCTTTTGTGGCTTTGAAGCTGGCGATATTTTTGCAGAATCAAAACACAAAAAGTGTAAACATCGTTCCAATGAAGCGTCGTTTTTTTTTATTTAAACAAAAACAAAACCAAAACGATTCATAAATAAACCGACACAAAATGGCGTTGCGATGCTGCGTCAAAGAAGAGCTAAAAAAATGGCGTCGTCAATTATCAACATTTAAACATTTCATGCGAAAATAATTATTATTTGTTTGATCTTGTTCTTGTTCTTCTTCTTCTTATTATTTTTCTTCTTCTTCTTCTTCTTCTTCTTCTTCTTCTTCTTCTTCTTCTTCTTCTATCACCAATCTGAAGAGGTCAGTGCCTTTCCGCAGAAAAGTCTTGATTGCAATATGACAATCCGCCCGTCTCTTCACCTCTAGGGACCAAGAATTACATTTTTTTCGCCATGTCGAGATACATGTTCAGCCAGCGGCAAAAGTCGTTGGATAACTGCAGACATGCGTAAAATGCAACCATATATATTTTTGTTATATGGTCTCAAAACATGTATGATTCAAGTTCCTTAGATCAGAATATATATACATGTATATATATATATATATATATATACATGTATGTATGTGTGTGTGTGTGTGTGTGTGTGTGTGTGTGTGTGTGTGTGTGTGTGCAGAAAGCGTTTCTAGTGTTACCTAGTTTTATGGATCTGTTATGTTCTATTAGATTACATATTTACTAGACTAAATGCACATGAAAAAGGTCAGAGGTTACATCGGTCGAAACGTTGTCAGAATAAAAATCCAAGTTATGAGCAATAGTCCGAATAATGCTACAATATACAATACAATAGTCCGAATAATGCTACAATATACAATACAATAGTCCGAATAATGCTACAATATACAAATTAAAAAAAGTATAAAAAACAAAATGTTAATTACTTTTGTCACTTCCGTTGTGTTTAGTAATAACTTTTAAGAGACAAAAAAAAAATTTTAAGAGACAAAAAAAAAAAAAAGAACATGAATATATTTTCGTGTTGGCATTTTGATACGATTCCATCTCTTTTGTTCAATATTTTGTTTTTCAGTAAATTTTATTCGTTACTAATTTGTCTTCCTTGCACAGTCAGAAAACGTATATATTTTTCTTAGTTAGGTTATCAGCGGTGCTTGTATATCAACAAAAACAAAGACGATTAGCAATATTTACTGAGTATAAATTCGTTGCAATCAAATGTACAATCAAAACTAGATTTTTTTATTTAATTCCTTATAAGTCATAACATCCTGTTACCATATATCACACACAAGCTATTATCATGTTTCATTTACATAAATACATTGCTTATGTAGAAGCAAATATATTTTAAACTTATCCACAAACCTTAAATCAATTCATAGTTATTATTTTCTGTTTTGGTCGTGCATAGTATTGTATGTTCGCGCACTCGCGTGCCAGTGGATAGCTTTATAACATCATATATAAGAAAAAATATATAATACCATTTTAATTCCATTTCGGAATTAAAAACCTCCGAGGAAAAAAGCAATCTTACATACGCTTCCGGAAGTTTAAGTGTGTCAACAATAAAAATAGTACAAACTTTATAACTCAACCATGACTGTAAGCATTTTCTAACTTATATTAATATATAATACTAGCTGGACGCCCGTAAAATACCCTTAAACATGATATTTTATTTATGCAGATTGCGTATGCGTTATTATAGAAGCAGTTCTCTATTGAATATTATATATTACGAGGAATAATTTTCCCGGGTACTAATTCGCAATAAAATAAAATAAAAATTATAATGATAATGTCGTTCATCGAATTCCGTCTGTGTTTGTTTACAATATCACGTCAGCTGATATTTGCGCTTGACGACGAATGCCCTGGAAAAGTCACTTCTAATTAATGTTTAGTTTTAAAATATGCAAATGAAAAAATGATTTGCGGCGATTTAAAATGGTTCCTCTACTTTTATCGTATATTGAACTCATAAATTAGAAAGAAAATTAAAATAAAATGGTGGAGTACACCCGGGCTTGAAAAGGGGCTCATTCGAGGTGTATTCGAATACTCTACCACTAAATCTGTTTTCTTTTTTAAACCAATGATTTGCTAAGATTTTATTATTTTCTGTGGCCGGTGTAACGTAAAATATTCCTCTGTAAAATTTCTTTTTTTTTTCTATAAGAGAAGAAAGACTATTTTTAAAATCGGATTTTTGCGATTTTCCATACTTATCGGATGAATTTCTGCACAAAACATATCTAAGAACACTGCCAGAAATATAAATTAGATTTGTGTGAAATTTACAAAAGATAGGCTCAGCCGTTTCGGAACCTATGAGAAAGGAACTCACACACACATAAAGTGACTTTTATATAAGAGTAGAGATCTAGATGTAGATACACAGCTATTGGACTACATATGCCTCATACTCTTTATCAATATTATTAATATATGCAGGGTGACCCCCCGCAAAAAAAAAACAACTAAATGGAGGCTATCTAGAACATATGCTGTAGAACGGAGAAAAAAAGGCCAAAGACCCTAGTGTTTCGATGCGATGTTTTGAATATAATTAACTAGTTATGACCAAAGTTCATTTAATTCGGACAAAACACTAAGAAACGGAGCCTAATTAGAGTTGGGCCCGTTTTTTGGGTCACCCTGTATTTATTATTGCAATAATCATTAAATGTAATTATAATATTGTTTTTAATCCATTGATTTTTTTATTAATAACTCGAAAAGAGTTGAGTGAAGGACATTTCTGAAAACAAGAAAACTTGAGACATTTTGAATTCATTGTTTACTCGATTAAAAACACTAAATTTACGAAAACGTTTGTAAAATTCTTATGCGCCTAATTTAAATGATGGTATACAGTTTATTATGTACTAGCGGGACCCGTTAACCGACGTTGCCTGGTGGAAGCATGCCCCACCCTCGTAAAAAGTTTTTAAGTACGTAAAATTTTTATTCGCCTAATTTAAATGATATTATACATTTTATTATGTATGATGTCATAAAATTGTTCTCCCATCGAAATCTCCCATTTTTAATCAAATCCATTGCCTTTTCTAGTTAAAGACCACCCCATCTCCCGCAGTGTATGGGGAGGAGGCTTCATTTAGCTCCCCGCAGTGACTTAATCTGCATTATAATCTACATTGCACTGCAGAGAATCTACTGTTTATTTTATAAAATTATCTTTAAATAATGCCTTCACTTCACTTAAAGTTTTAAATACACAAGTAAATTGTGCTATAAAAAGAAACATTCATTTCGAAAGCGCTCCTGTCTTATCAAAGAACCTACTGTTGATTTAATGAAATACATACTCACTTGAAGTAAAGTTAAACGCACAAAAGTCAAGTATCATGGTTCAACTGTGCTTTAAAAGAAACATTTCTTATAAAAGAATCTACGGTTGCTTTTATAGGCTGGGCCTTTCTGCTTGTGCGGTGATAAAACTTCTCAAATGCACTTGTGATGTTAGGTTGTATAAATACGTTTACTTTAGTCAAAATCGGACTTTCTTCTTTAATTGATTTTTTCAATTATCAATTGTCGATAATTAATAGACGAATTCTGGGACAAAACCTACACAAGAACACTCCCAGGCAAATCAAGTACCCTGGTGTAAAATTTCCAAAAAAATAAGCTCAGCCGTTTCCGAATCTATACGAAACTCTCTCTCTCGTTCTCTCTTTCTCTTTCTCTCTCTCTCTCTCTCTCTCTCTCTCTCTCATACACAGACAAAGTTAATTCTATATAATAGCAGATGGATATAGAGATTGCATTATTTACGTGTTTCGACTGTGTATTATCCGATCTTTCCCAGATATCTTTTGGCTTAACCGGTAACCTTCCGTGAACCATTTTACTTAATCGACTATCATCTTTTTTTCCTTTCTACAGTTGAATAGGTCATGCTAACCTTTAAAAAAGAAAAAGAAAATATCGGTTGAATACAGAAGTGCCAAAAAATTTTAAAGAAAGAGAAAAACATTTTAGAATTATCTTCCGACATTTTCTGCTTGTTTCCTTTCCGTCTTTGGCGTTACTCATTTTGGATGCTAATAATAATAATAATAATAATAATAATAATAATAATAATAGAATCAATGTCTGCTAGAGATGCCAACTACAGATGGCAACGCCCCTCAATAAATAAAAAACAGAATCCAACGTTTCTGACTAAAACACTAAACAATGAAATTTTGAAATAATTCACACACACACACACACACACACACACACACACACACACACACACACACACACACACACACACACACACACACATATATATGCATATATATATATATATATATGTATATATATATACGAAACCTGTATGTTTGTGTGTCTATACGAACAACCATAATTGTCTTAATCGAACAATCACAGAATTGAAATTTGGTTACGTTACACTATGCTAAGATGGCCAAAGTCTATCTATGAATTCTGACGATGCTAGTTGGATATTTCCTCTTCTTTTTGAGGATCTTCCTCTAGCTGAAACAATATGTAAACTCATTCTGGACTCACAGTAATAAATTTCCTATATATATATATATATATATATATATATATATATATATATATATATATATATATATATATAGATAGATAGATAGATAGATAGATAGATAGATAGTGATATAATAGTAAACATGTTCAAGTGGATTTTCGTATGGTAAGATGTTCGGTAAGTTCTCGTGTTGTACAATATGAGTTATTCTGAATTAATGTATTCGTTTATTCGTCACCTGTAGAATTTAGTTTTCCCAAGCTTTCTTCATAATTAAGGCTAAAACCTTCAACTTTAATCTTTACACCATTTCGTACAGATCTGCCAGCTAAAGAATTTTCTTTCTACACTAAATCGTTTTTTCTTTTTCGTTTTCAAGCCATTGCAGGATTGATGGAAACAAACAAAAAAAGTAGCAAGTGCTAAAAATATGTTTTAGCACATGAAATTTTCAGAGAGCTCCAAAATGAACATAATATTAAAATAATAAAATGAATATAAAAAATTATAAAATAAATAATAAAATAAATAAAATGAATATTAAAAAATTATAAAATAAATAATAAAATAAATAAAATGAATATAAAAAATTATAAAATAAATAATAAAATAAATAATAAAATAAATAAAATGAATATTAAAAAATTATAAAATAAATAATAAAATAAATAAAATGATTATTAAAAAACTATAAAATAAATAATAAAATAATAAAATGAATATAAAAAATTATAAAATAAATAATAAAATAAATAAAATGAATATAAAAAATTATAAAATAAATAATAAAATAAATAAAATGAATATAAAAAATTATAAAATAAATAATAAAATAAATAAAATGAATATTAAAAAATTATAAAATAAATAATAAAATAAATAAAATGAATATTAAAAAATTATAAAATAAATAATAAAATAAATAAAATGAATATTAAAAAATTATAAAATAAATAATAAAATAAATAAAATGAATATTAAAAAATTATAAAATACATAATAAAATAAATAAAATGAATATTAAAAAATTATAAAATAAATAATAAAATAATAAAATGAATATAAAAAATTATAAAATAAATAATAAAATAAATAAAATGAATATTAAAAAAATAGTTTCAAAAGATAAATTGAAGTATATTCTATCGGAAATGTAAGTATTCTATATCTATCAATAAGTGACAGAATCGAATCGAATCATACACAACTAAAAGTCGGCACGGACTATCCGGACAACCTAGTGCAACAGAATGGCATATGGACGCGTATGGAAATAACAGCAGCAGCCAAAGAATGGATGGTAAACGAGTGTATTAGCAGCAGGAGCAATGTATGAACGCGTATGCAAATTGGCAAGTGTGCTCAAGCTAGCGTCTGAAGAAGAAGAAAAAAGAAGAAGAAGAAGAAGAAGAAGAAAGGATACCACGTGGAAACAAAATCGGCGCCGAAGGAGATAGACTCGTAAAGTGAAGGCGAGAACGGGCTGGCTGTGGCAGGCGTGCGGTCGGAGGAAAGATAAACGCGCCTAGGTTTGATGTACATGTGTCAGTGAAGGACTTTTAAGTGGTGTCGAGACGGGAAACTAACGGTTATAAATGCTTTGTTAAGTAACGGTTATATTTTTGTTATACCATATTTGCTGAAGGTTTTTAAAACACTTTCTTTTTTTGTTTATTGTTGCTGGATTTTTTCCCACAGTCTGATTTTTTTTTGTGATCAAATTTGTTGTGTTCAAATTTGCTGTGTTCAAATTTTTTGTGTTTAAATTTTATGTGTTCAAATTTTTTTGTGTTTAAATTTTATGTGCTCAAATTTTTTGTGTTTAAATGTTTTGTGTTAAAATTTCTTTTGTTTAAATGTTTTCTGTTCAAATTGTTTGTGTTCAAATTTTTTGTGGTCAAATTTTTTGTGTTCAAATTTTTTTGTATTCAAATTTCTGATAATCCATTTGCCATTTTCTGTGTTTTTTCTATAAATTGCCTTTGGATTTGTGTTTTTCTAAAATTTCTGAAGAAGAATTGATTATAACTATGTTTACCTTCCACTCGTCTTTAAACATGTGTAAAAGTTATTTTGTTTAGAAATAATCGCCAAACCATAGAATGATATAACTCTGAATGTAATGCTCATAGTTACATACATACATACATACATACATACATACATACATACATACATACATACATACATACATACATACATACATACATGACATACATACATACATAAAATTTAATGATCGTCACTTTCATCGTTGGAAATTTAAAAAGTTATAGTTTTGCGAAGAGAGTCATATTTTTTTATGTCATATAGCCGTTGATATCTTTAAAAAGATATGATGTAATTTATATTTTTGTTTGAATAAATGTGGCCGTTATAATTCAAATGCGGATGTGTAACTGAAATGAAATGAATGTATTTTTGTTATGTAATTCATTGACTGATTATATGTATTAATTATTATGGGTGGTGTTTTCTATGGTGTGAGGGCGTCTAAAATTAAATTATGTTCTTTTAATAAAAGTTTACTTATTAATGGCGATACATTATAGAAACCTCCACGTTGTTTAATTGAGCTTGAATTTGCGATAATCGCTGATTCAAGAAATCTCCGTCGTGGTTTATTTGAAATAAATTGAACTATTTTGCTTGTTTCAAAAGTATGATTATGCTGAAATGAATGAGAGAATAATGAACTTAGAGAATTGCTGTTTCTTATATCTCTTTTATAATCATTGAGCATTTTTTCTAAGAAAAACTTTAAGAAAATCATACACAAAGAAATGAAAAAATTAGGCCTAAAAGCGGACGTATCAGCTAACATAAAAATAACAAACTTCCTGGACGTCACGTTAAACTTAGATGAAAACACATATGAACCATACTTAAAAGATAACGCTACTCCAATTTACGTAAACCCTAAGTCCAACCACCCACCATCAATTATAAAACACATTCCTAACTAGATCGTAAGTACACTCAGTAATAACTCAAGCGATGAAAATGCATTTAACAGGTCAACCAATATCTACGAAACAGCCCTAAAAAATAGTGGATACAAAAATATCGATATCAAATATAAGCAACAAAACATCAACAACTATAATGAAATTAAAAATAGAAAAAAAAAGAACTATAATTTGGTATACGGCCCCATACAATCAAATGTTAAAAACAAAACTTGGCAAGAAATTTCTAGATCTTATTGAAAAACACTTTCCCGCAACCAACCCCTTACACAAAATCTTCAATAAAAATACCTTGAAGTTATCTTACAGTTGTTGCGAAAATTTAGAGATGATAATTAAAGCACATAATAACAAAATACTAAATGAAAACAATGTAAACAACAACAAAATAAACAATAAAAAAAGTAGACACCATGACAGAAATAAAACCAACACTAGCAGAAATAATAATAATAATAATAATAATAATAATAATAATAATAATAATAATAATAATAATAACAAACCAACCCCGGACAAGAACAACCATACCATAAATAAAAATACTAATAACGAACAAGATAAATGCAATTGTAGACACCGCACACTTTGCCCAGTCCAAAATAAATGCCTAACAAAAAGCGTAGTTTATCAAGCAACAATATTTGCGAAAGAAAACCCGAATAACAAGAAATATTACATAGGCATGACTTCCTTAGATTTCAAAACCCGATACTATGACCACAAAAGTACATTCAAAAATAAAAAAAAACACCGTATAAAAACAACACGAGCGAATAAATACTGGGAACTCAAAGAAAGCGGACATTCGCCGGTAGTCGAATGGAAAATAATGAGACAAGCTACCACGTGCAGACATTTAGACGACCCATGTAAATTGTGCCTCCATGAAAAATTTGCTATCCTGTACTTTAAAGAACCTTAAAATCTATTAAACTGCAGACGAGAAATAGCAAACAACTGTGTTCACAAAATAAAACTTACTCTAGGATAGCGATACAAAATAGCTTTAAAACTAACAATAACAATAGAAAACAAACAAATAAATTAAATAAACATGAATATACATAAACGATCACACATATATGTGTATATATATATATATATATGTATATATATATGTGCATGTGTGTGTACACATAGGTATATTTATATATATATATATATATATATATATATATATATATATATATATATATAAAGGAAGGAAAACGTCTACCTTAAACCACTAACCTAGTTCTAAAACAGATCCTTTGTTCGATAAAATGCATGCCCATTGGCTGATAGGAAGGGGCGCGGTGGATACTAGAAAGCTGATTGGCTAACTAGAAATCCTCAACATATATAAAAACAAGAAGCAACCACAGAATTCGCGCATAAGCCTGACGAATCCTATAGCGGATGAAACGCAGAATATTCAGTGTAGCTTAATCGCCATATATATTTTATAAATTACTAACTAGCTCTACCTACGTATTGAGCACTTTTGAAGTAAATACTTAAAGTTTACGCATAAATCTCTACTTTCGTATATTAGGTTTATGTGAGTAAATGAAGTAGTTATATATATATATATATATATATATATATATATATATATATATAGTATACGTATAAAATATCATAATAAAATAAAGCTTAAAATAAGCGTATTATACAACCGCGCAACACCGAGCTGCCAGCCAGCTAGTACACACACACACACACACACACACACACACACACACACACACACACACACACACATATATATGTGTGTGTGTGTGTATGTGTGTAAACTTAAGTTTTTATATAGTAATTCGTGTTATTTCATAGAAATTATTAAGCTTTGCTTGACGTGTATTACATAAATGGAACTTTCATCACATTTACTAACATGGCTCTTTACGAAAGTGTCAGCCAATCGTGTTTGAAAGAAATTGCCTTGCACCAAAGTGTGTTTGACTTTGTTAGTGTTTCAGTGGCATTAGTTAGTCGTGATGGTGGATGGGGGTTAGTAAGTCGTGGCGTGGGTGGTTTCTGAAGATGGCAAGATTGTTGGGTTGGGTTGCGGCGGGTGAGGAAGAATTGTGCACTTAATGAGAATTTTAACCAAAAAGTAAAAAAAGGCAAAAAGGAAGAGAAAAAAAAATATCCGCACGAGTTAAAAATGTGGATCTGTTGATTGCATTGATGAAACGCGAGCCATTCACAGTTTATGTGTCAAATCTTGGCACCGGTTCATCAAGTCAACACAGTTTATCCCCTTCATTTATCTATGGTAAGAGGTGCAATTCCACCCGGTGACACGAGGGCACTTAAAACTCTCCTCCTTTTTAGAGGTCTCTTTGCAGCTATATGATATATTTTCCCGTTGATCTGTCTGTCACGATTAAGTTTAAAACAGTTTCTCTCTGTGTCTGTTTCTCTGTCTGACTGTCTCTGTCCGTCAATCTGTCTCTCTCTCTCTCTCTCTCTTTATATATATATATATATATATATATATATATATATATATATATATATATATGGAGCACTGTGGGAGTAACAGTCATTGTTTGTATAAAATCCTTGCCGACAGCCCCTGTCCCAGATTGATAGAGCTAATGAATTTTGGGCTTGGATACTGGTACTAGTACTGATACTGGTGCTGCTCTAACCATACTGAAGAACCGTTATACAGCGAAACAGTTTGTCTGTAGATGACACACACACATACACACACATACACACACACACACTTTGTGCCTGTTTTACAAGTATTTCAATGGCAAATGCTCTGGTGAACTCCGAGCACTAATCCCCCCCCCCCTCGACGACAATACCTTCGACAAACCTGACAAGCAGCAAAAATCCTATCCCTAAACTGTAGAGATCTCTAGATACCGTAAAGCCTTCTACTCGAATAGCTTTTTTTCTTGGACCGCTGCACTTTGGAATTCCCTCCCGGCCCTCTGCTTCCCTGACTGTACTGACATGTAAAAATTCAAATATAATGTGAACAGACATCCCACGGATCAACTCCATAAAAGTGTCCATGCAACTCTGATCCCAAATAGTAGCTCTTACGACTAAGTGGCCTTGTGCTTTGTTTGGCGGGAAAATAACAAAAAAGAAAAAAAGAAAACAAAAAACACACACATATGTATTCTGGTGAATCTAAGTTTAAAGCATCAATTTTGCCCTGCCGAAGTTTTTAATAGACTTTTTATCTCATTAAAAACGGGCAAAAGTTATACCCTTAGAATGTGTCTTATATGCTAAATTGATAGTTGAATATGGTTAATTTTTTGCTAATTTTTGTATTAAATACTAATCCCTATTAATCCGTAACTCTGCATCAAACGGATATCATAATACTAAGTTCGTTGCACCTTATTATAAAAAAGGTTCATACAAATATTCAGCCAGATTGGTTGAATATATTACTAGAAAAGTGAAACAGTAAAACAGCCAGACAAATAAGATATAATATAGATAGTGCATTAATGAGACGTCGTTTTGAAAAACAGTATGCAAATTATTTACTCCCTTGGACGCACAAACATGACCATAAATTTATTGTTAATCCCACTATAGTTGCGATAAATGGCTCAGTTTTATAAATAGAAATTAATATAATTGGTATTCACTCACTTGGAGTTCTCATAAAAGTGCTTACTAGGGTATATACCAACCATATTACATTTATCAAAGTTACGTCTAATGCAGCGATATTTATCATGGACCTGCTGGGTGATTGTGAAACCTTTAAACAGTCAATTATAAAGTTTGCGATTTAGCCTTTTTAATGAATATTTGCTTTGTTATGGATTTTATCCATAAAAATAAACATGCCCTGTTCGTAATGACGCAAGTGCTATTAACCACAAAAGCTTTTAGTATAGAACCCTCGTTTATTCAGGCGAATGTTTTTTCTTCCTTTTTTTTTTATAAGATAAACAAATGTTAACGGTGCCCGAACTGAACGTTTCAAAAGTTTCGTCATAAACAATAATTAGAAAACCAACGTTCACTGTCTATGTCACGTGATTGCTTAACGGCCGGATGTTTATTTGTGCAATGACGATTTGTAGTCTTTTATTCGAGAGTTTGCTAATAGTTTTCAATGTTAACACCAGGAAGAACTAATCGACTGACAACTTTTGAGGGAATTCATTCAGCATTTTTACGTTTTATAGCAATCTATTTTCATCATTTCTTTTTATTAAATAATTAAGTTATTTAAATATAAGCGACATTGTATATTTTAGATTATTTAAATATAAAAATGACCTGGTATATCTATCTATCTATCTATCTATCTATCTATCGTCTTGGAAGTTTCTTTAAAATCTTTAAAACTAAAAAAAGGCCCTTCGTTGGGACATTATTTTGTCAATAAGTCAATTAATCTCCTATATCGGCGAATAGTTTTACTTACATGAACAAACAATAGTACCAATGTTATTAAAGGGATCATCAGTTGTTTACCATTAAACACTGTTTCAGGAATATATATATGTATGTATGTATGTATGTATATATATATATATATATATATGTTGTTTTGTTAAAAAAATATATATTTTTTTAATTACATTTCACTCTTTGTGTATACCAATCATTTTTGTTTAGAAGATCAATGCATGTTAAATATAGAAACAAAGAATATATAAAAGAATAACAGCATAGTTGCGTTCGAAGATCCAAAATTAGACAGTTAAACGTATAAATGTTTGTGTTTGCGCATGCGTGGGGGATACAAATTAAGTCGACTTACTCCTGCTAAGTTCCAATTTTTTTTTTCAATTTTGATCCATTATTAGCTCCTTTTCTCGTAGTAGTAGTAGTAGTTTGGTAGAGACCATTCCGCGCGCGCGCACGCACACACGCTATATATATATATGTGTGTGTGTGTGTGTGTGTGTGTGTGTGTGTGTGTGTGTGTGTGTGTGTGTGTGTGAGAGTACCAAACTAATCAGTCAATTTTTGGACTACAGACTTGAAATTCAGAATATGGGATATTTTGACCTATTAAATAAACACGATTTGATTTTTAGTCGAGAAAATGAGCTAATAATGGATCCAAATAAAAAAAAAATGGAACTTAGCAGGAGTAAGTCGACTTAATTTGTATCCCCACACATTCGTAAACATACATTTATACGTTTAACTGTGTTAATTCTTAAAGTATTGATAACGATGAGTGCTGAGTTCATATGATAGCGAATACTACTAGAAAGCTAAATAACCAAGGCCATCAACTCCCCGTATTTCCTCCTATAACAGACAACACGCTATGCAACATACAAATATCTGTGCGTGAGGTCGCGAAGCTAATCAAGAACCTTGATCCCAGTAAAACAACTGGCCCTGAAGGCATTCCAATTATAGTGTTGAAAAAGCTTCAACCAGAACTTGCCCCTATACTTACAAAACTGTTTAAGCGTTGTCTTTTTTTTATCATTACATTTTCACCCCAAACAAGGCACATTGCCATTTTGTTGTAGGGAGCTACTATCAGAGACATAAGCATCAGGGGTACTGTGTAGGAAGTTGGGCAGCAAGATGTCGGTTCATGTTGCACTTGAACTTCTGCATGTCGGTACAGTTGAGGAAGCAGGGACCCGAAAGGGAGTTCCAAAGTCTAGCAGTTCTGAGGAGGAAACTACTGGAGTAAAAGGCTCTCTTTCATCTAGTGAAGGGGTGGGATTTAGCTGCTTGTCGGGGGTATTTACGTCGAGGGGGTACAAGTGCTTGCAGTTCGTCAGAGCATTCACCGTTAAAGTACTTGTAGAACAGGCAGAGGGATGCAACATTTCGTCGATGGAACAGAGGCTGCTGTTTAGCTGACAGTTCAGGACCTATCAGATTGGCGACTCTCTTTTGAACCTTGTCTAGGAGCGAGAGACTAGTGGCAAATGCACCAGCCCAAATATGACAACAATACTCCAGACATGGGCGAATGGTGGCCTTATAGAGGTATAGGATACTTTCCGGCGTTAATAGCTTTCTAGCACGGAAGAGAGAACTCACCTTCTTCCTGGCAATGTTCTCAATGTAATTGTTCCAACTCATGTTTCCTGTGAACGGTAGGCTGAGGAGTTAAATAGATGTACTTTCAGATAAAGAGTCATTGGCCATTGCTATTGGCGGTAGGGAAGGTTTCTTGTAATTATTGAAGGAAACAAATTAGTCTTGGCAGCATTGAAGGTGACCATTCATTTTTGTCCCCATTCCACTACAGATTGGAGGTCTTCCTCTAGTGTTTCTGCCATTTCTTTAGATATATGTTCATTTGTTTTAATGTCGTGTCTGAGGCACTCCCGCATTTATATCATATTGTTTAGATGTACGACCGTCAAGGACAACCTGGATTTTTCTCCTATCTAAGAAGGATTTAATTATGTTATGTATCCTTCCAGTGATGTCGTATGATATGATTTTCTTGAGAAGACCCTCATGCCATACCCTGTCAAAAGCCTGAGATATATCTAGAGCTACCGCTCTGCCCTCCCTCGCTTTGTCCAGTGACTGGTATATACGTTCTGAGATTACAGTTAGGATGTCTGCTGTGGAATGGGCTTGCCTAAATCCATATTGTTGGTCAGTCAGAAGTTTAGCATCTGTAAGGTGATGGACTAAATCTTGGTTAATTATGGTCTCAAATATTTTGGCGAAAAGTGGAAGGAGGCTAATGGGGCGATAATTTACTGGGTCAGTTCTTTCGCCAGAATTCTTGAAAACTGGCCCTACAGAAGCAGTTTTCCAGCAGGCAGGAAAGCAAGATTCATTAAGGCATTTGTTGTAAAGTTTGGAGAGAACTGTAGCTACTTCGGCGGTGAACTTTTTTACTAGCACAGCCGGGATGAGATCAGGTCCACATGCTTTTGCAGTGTCAAGCTTTCTTATGATAACATGCACCTGAGCAGGGGTGATTTTCAGATCATCTAGTGTAGCGTCTGTCTGCAAAGGAAAGTCAGGGAGGGGGTGGTTAGCAGAGTCCAGTGTAGAGTTGGAGGCAAACCGTCTGGCAAGCATGTTAGCCTTCTCAGTTGCTGAGCAAACAACCTCATGATTGTTGGATAGTGGGGGGATTGTTGATTGCCCATTATTTACTACACTGTTGTAGATTTTCCAGAAGTCTCGGGTTCCTAATTTCTGTTCTTCGATGCGTTTTTTAGTGGTTTCAGTAAATTCTCTCTTAGCTGTCGCTATTTCTTTATTACAGTTATTTCTGGCTTCTATGTACTTCTGTCTGTTTGAACTGGACTTATGTCGATTAAATTTGCACATGCTGCCTTTGCGCTATGGTAGCTGCAAAAGTTGAATTGAACCATTGGGGAGCGTGGGGTTTGCTATAGAATTTGCGTGTGGGAACATGTGCTTCAATTGCCGCTTTGAACCATTCAGTGGTCACATTTCGCAATGTTCAGCAGGAAGTGAAAAGATATCTTAATATCTTAAGGAGAATTGCTTCCCAACACCCTGGAAAACCTCATCAGTGTGCCATGTATTTAAGAATTCAGGTGATAGGTCATCTCCCTCTCAGTACAGACGAATAATCTCCTGTGAGTCACGAGTAAGTTGCTGGAATCCATATTAAATAAAGTAGTCAGCAGAAATAACCTTCTAGTGACATGCAATATGGTTTCCGTTCTGCTAGATCTACAGCAGAAGTGCTAACGGTTATATCTCATAGTGAATTAGTGAATGTCTCGACGAAGGCTTCCTTTCTGGATCAATTGCTCTTGACATATCAAAGGCCTTCGATAAGGTATGGCATAAAGGCCTACTTCACAAGATTTCCAGCTACGGTATAACTGGAAATGTTTACTCAATTATTAAATCATTTCTCTCTGATAGGCTCATAAGAGTAGTGGTTGATGGGCAGAAATCAGAAGCCCACAGTATTAATGCTGGAGTCCCTCAGAGATCGACCCTGGGCCCAACTCTCTTCCTGATCTACATCAATGATCTCCCAAAACACATACTTAAATCATTCGTTGACATCTATGCTGATGACACGACCATCTATGGCAACACATCAAAGGCCGTAAATGACAAAGTTCTCTCTAATTCTCTCTCCTCTGATTTTACGCGTGTGGTACAATGGGGGAAGAGGTGGCTGATTACTTTTAATGCATCAAAAAACCAAGCTTCTATCTTTACATCATCAACGCTCTGATCCCTATCTGGCATCAATTAAAATGGATGGTCTCGTCTTGGGGAGGCTCCATGTTTTGACAAGCTTCTGGGCTTGACCTTTACTCCTTATCTGAAATGGAACACGTACATCAAATCTGTTGCCAAGGTCGCTGGAAAAATGGTGGGATCCCTCTACCGCTTCAGTAGATATCTTACTACTGATGCAATTCTCTATCTATATAAAAGCCAAGTACGCCCAAGGATGGAATACTGCTGCCACATCTGGGCATGAGCTGCTTAAAGCAGCCTATCACGTCTTGGCAGAGTATAAAATAGACTTTGTAGAGTAGTAGAAATATACATAGATGAGGTGACAGTATCTCAGTACTTGACCTAATTCACATTGAATTGTTGCATTGTTGGCGCATTTATTCCAAGGTCCAGAAAATCGATGTGACGGGTGTCAGCCAGAAATTTGGCTGTTAAGGGGTCAAATTTCAACGATTTGACCTTTAAGAACTCTACCAAACTCCTCCGACAATTTTGGGTCTAGACACTTGAAATTTTAGATATAGGTTCCTTGAACATGGATCTAACTTAATAAAGTGATTTGAGCCCGAAACAATACATTTTAAGGGGTATAATAGGGGTCAAAATTTTAAAAAATTAACCATTTTTTTTGTTTTTTTGCTTTTTTTGCACAGCATACACCTCCAAACACCCGAGCAACGCCGGGAACCCCTGCTAGTACTTTATATAATCAGATTTCTAAATAAGAGAAATTTCCAGGTTGTTCTCGATGGCCGAACGTCCAAACAACAGAATATTAATGCAAGTGTTCCTCAAAAGGCCACTCAAGGTAAGGGTTACAGAATGTACAGTAGTCAATGGGATAATATCGTGGTAATCGTTAGTAATGGAAATTTGGTAAATTAGATTACTTAAGGGTACGGTTCAACAAGAATTTGTTTACATTGGACTTGAAGATGGCCAGATTGTAGTCAGCTGGAAAGCAGGAAAACGGAACAAAGTTTCACAGGCGTGCGCTTCTAAAAAAAGAAGCTTTTTTCCTAGAATCTATGTTTAGGTTTAGGCACAGATAAAGAATAGGGAAAATTTTGATAGCGGTTTCAACAAGAGGACTGTTTTTCGTTCTAACCATCATCTCTGAATGAATATACTTCAGCGAGGGGGGACCATAGATTGGAGCGCAGACGAGCACTTGTCATGAAAATTACGATAAAGTAGAGACATGCTCGCAACGTCTTTTACTGTTGTTCAAAGATGCCAAAAAGCTTTCTGTTCTTCCATCAGACTGTAAGACTTTGGAATTCTCTTCCTGTTTCCTGTTTTAAAGGTTTAAATGTAATATGAACAGACATCTTTCTGCTCAACTCCATTTCTGTCAGAAACGATCTGAAATAGTAGCTCTTTATGTTTCAGGTTTCCTTTAGCTACTAATTTGTGTTAAATAAAAGTTGATATTTAAGAGAAGTTTTACACAATATAATTTGCCAGAAATAGTGACTAAGTAAAATAATCCGCGTTTGGCCATTGCAAGGCGTTCAATTCAATTCAGTTTATTAAAATTCCACATAAAGAAAGAGTAGTAGAAATATACATAGATGAGGTGACAGTATCTCAGTACTTGACCTAATTCACATTGAATTGTTGCATTTATTCCAAGGTCCAGAAATCCTGATTGAGATAGGGGCGGTGAAGTAGTTTATTGTAGTTGGTGCGTAGACCTCTCACTGGTGCAGGTGTGACGTATTTCATAATCACTGCTGAGAAGGTTGTATGATAAAATGACATTACCGCGTAATCGTCACTTCTTAAAGGAGAAAATTATAAATTTGTTCAGTCGATTTTCATAGGGTAGATCCGATACACCTCGCGTCAATTAGCCAGTCTTTTAATCCTGGATATCACTTATTCGACATGGGGCATAGGCTTCGACATCATATGGGAAGTGCTCGTCTGAGCTTTAATCCCTGATCCCCTCTCGACAATCTTTCACGAAAAACACCCGTCTAGCTGAAACCACTGTCAATAATTTCCCCCACTCTTTATCTGTTCCTAAATCAAAACATAGTTTCAATGAAGAAAGCTTCTTTCTTAGAAGTGCACGCCTATGGAACTCTCTTCCGTTTGCCTGTTTCATACCTGACTACCACTTGGATGTCTTCAAGTCCAACATAAACAAATTCCTGATAAACCGATCCCTTAAGTAAGACACTTTATCAAATATCCATTACTAACGATCACTACGATATTATCCCATTGATTACTGTACACGCAATAACCCTTATCTACGAGAGGCTTCCGGGCCTTGATAAGTGGTGACTACCATGTAAAAAAAGACAAACTTTCAGGGTTTTTTTTTTATTCATTTGGATTTCTTCCATCATACAGCATATCAACCCTTTTGTGTATTTTTTTTATACTCAGAACAGATGTGGCAACACTTACTCTACCTTAGGATGCATCTTATCGTGAGATAGAAAGAGGACTGCACGAATAGTCAAGTAATTTCTCGAGTGGAAGAAGGGTCCAATCAGTTTCCTCAGACACTTTAGCAACAGATTAGAACATTGTAACATCTCTCTCTCTCTCACTCACTCACTCTCTCTCTCTCTCTCTCTCTCTCTCTCTCTCTCTCTATATATATATATATATATATATATATATATATGAAGTAGTAGCGTTCGCGTGTGTGTGTGCGCGCACGTGTCTGTGTGTGTACAACTCTCCTACAACCAAACCACTGGACCAATCATGACCAATCCAGACATTATGATGAACTGCGATCTAGGGATGGTGCACGCCAATTTTTTAAGGTCAAGGTCAAAGGTTAAGGCCATATTTGGATGGTGCATACCAAGTTAGGGTTCGCTACTATCCTGAGGACCGCCACCATAGCGCCGGACAACTTCCTTGCGATATTTGATATAACCTATTTGTTTTAAAGTTCATAGTTGGATTTCAATCACTTCAGGAGTTAAAAAAATGTAAATACCTTAAGAAATACTTGCTCCTATAACATCTACTTACTGCAAGGGTGCCCACGAATCAGGTACCCGAGCTTACAGCAAAATATCTTTGTTAGCCGCTTAATAAGGGTTTAATTCTACAAAAGTCTACGACTAGTTATCTTTCTTCTTTCTTTTATTAATGACTCGCCGTTTATAAAGGCTAAAATCCATTCAAGGATAAGTGTGAATGAGGCAGGTAGATTGTCAATTGAATATTGAAGTATATTATGGGAGAATTTAAAATGATGAATAGAATAGACAAAGTTTGGACACTTATGACGATGGTTTATGACAAGTATTTGATGACATTGGAGTTAAAGGCGACCATGTTGTAGTCTGAAGGGAGACAATCTTATAGTAATGTGCTTCACATATGAGAAGTTCTTGAAAAGAAGCTTTGTTCGTGGAAATTGGTTTAGCAGTATATTAGTAATTGTTTTCTTTTCTGCCTTTAGTCACATGTAACAAAGCTCCTACTAGTGTCGTTGTTATTATGTACCCGTCTTAAGATGGGTAGTTAAGCTAGTTTAATATATTTTGGCGCAACAGACACGTGATTTTGTTTCTAACGATTTGACAATAACGAACGAACGGATAAACGGAAAGAGGAAAGTTCCCGTTTCTAAAACGAATAAAAGATGGCCGATCATAAAATCTTCTTCCCTGGCTTTTTTTTCTAAATATTTGTAACGTATTGTGTAAGAAAGACAAAACAAAAGAATGGACTGTTTACTCCATTTTATGTTCAAAACAAACTGGGACAATCCACTCCGATGATGGATGTCCCCTATTTTGTTGAAAGAAAGGGAGACCGTTGCGATTATATAAACGAAATCCGGTCGCATTTGGAGGTGGGGGGGCAGGGGTACCGCCGCCGCCAACGACGACTATCAAAATGGCGGATATATATATATATATATATATATATATATATATATATATATATGTGTGTGTGTGTGTGTGTGTGTGTGTGTGTGTGTGTGTGTGTGCATATACACAAATATCTATTACTGTCATCATTATAAACCGAATGTTTTCAAGGGCCAATTTTTGCGCAAATAAAAAGAGACAGCCATTTTTAAGTCCAGATGTGAAATGAAAAAGGGTGCGAATGCTTACGTGGATTTCGCTGTTCGATTTGAAATTATTTATGTTATTTCAATGTCGAAGAAAATCTCAAGTGAGTCGACGCCTTTAAAAAGTGAAGAGGCAAAATGAGACGAGAAAGCCAACAATAATTCTTCGCTTTTAGCAGACCGTATTTCTGAGCAGCACCTGTGGGGGAAATTGGCAAGAAACCCAGACAACTTCGTAGCATAAATATTTGCGTTGAAACCCATTTGGGGTCTCAAGAAGGTTTGCAAACGCGCCTAATGTTAACTTAACTCGAATAAATACTTAAGCTTTCACGAGTTCTTTTTTTGATTCGTTTTCTTTTTATTAAAACGCAATGAACATAAACAATTCGTTGGCAATGGTAGAAAAAATATTTTAAATGTTCAACTGGGAAAGGCATAGAAAACGAAAAGCGAATAACGTAGGTTTGTTAGGAAAAAATGGTTTCGTAGTCCGGACCCCAACATTTACTTGCTGAGAAAATGTTACACCCAGTTTTTTTAGTAGATGTGATTAAATGCTTGATCGCCGTTCGTAAGCAAATAAAAATTGGTACATAGTTTTGATTTTGTGCAGCATGTAGGGTCTGGTCCCGTGTCCCCCAAAATAAAATAAAATAAAATAATGAATAAGAAAAAAAAATTAAAAAATGGCTGTTCGTCTAATTATATGCTGCCAAGTCTCGCGATCTACCAAGATTTCTCGTTACATTTTTATTTATTTTTTTTTATTACATTTTCACCCCCAAACAAGCCACATTGCCACTTTGGTGTAGGGGGCTACTATCAGGGGCAACAACTACTGGGGTACTATGTAGGGATTTAGGAAACAAGATGTCGGTTCACGTTGCACTTGAACTTCTGCACGTCAGTACAGTTGGGGAAGCAGGGACCTGGAATGGAATTCCAAAGTCTAGCGGTTATATGCAAATGATTCTGTCGGCTTGAATAAACAACACGTTTTTCAAAGACTAAGTTAATTTGGAGTTATGAGCATGGACAGCTGTGGCGACTTTAACTACGAAAATTGTTAGTTGAAAGTACAGAATAGTTAATAATCTATTTTAAAAGTAGGGAATAGTTTACAATTGATTATTTAACCAGAGATGTCTGTTGTATTATTTGTTAGTCGGTAGGTGGATTGTCTTTCGCGTCAAAAAGATTAGTCTGTTTTATCATATTTAACTATCGACATAAAGATTTGAAACCTGGGTGTCAGGCTATTGACAACCGTGACTAACTGATGCCAGACATCTTACTATTTGAACTGAGATTGGAAGAAATTAAATCCTTTTCAAATTAATGTGTTCATCTGTTTAACACACTTTTACAATGCTGATAACCGAGAGAACTCATTTTTGTACGGGCGAGTTGGCGTTATGCTAAGTGAAAACCGCATACACAGAAACAAGGTCGCTTATATATATATATATATATATATATATATATATATATATATATATATATATATATATACATACATATATTAATAGACAGATTAATTATTAACTAAAAAAATTATGAGGTACATATATATATATATGTTACATTCATATGAGGTATATTATAATGTATATATATATATATATAACGTATATATATATACCTTATATATATATATATACATTATAATATACCTCATATGAATGTAACATATATATATATATGTACTTCATGTTCTTGCGGAATTTTTAATTTTGATTTCAAATGATGTATTTTCAAATATCAATGTAAGAGCGTTTTTTTTTTATTTGCGCTATGGAATCGTGTTAATTACAAAGCGTTTTAGAACAATTATGTCTTCTTTTCAGAACGTTGAATACAAGATGGACAAAAAATTCTCGCGATTTTCTTATTTCAATCCAAGTTAGGCCGAAAAGCTGCTGAAACATCTCGTGATATCAACGAAGCACTACTGAACGCACAGCACAATGGTGGTTTAAAAAGAAAACTCGTGGCGGTGACGAGAGTAGTGATCAGCCATCGGATGCTGACAACGATCAATTAATGGCCTTAATCGAAGCCAATTCACGCAAAACTGTTCTGAGAACTTGTTTCTGAATTAGACGCAACGTATACGACGATTTTCAACAACTTGAGAAAGATTGGAAAGACAAAAAATTGATGTGGCCTCACGAATCGAATGACATCCAAAAGAAACGCCGTTATGAAGTTTCATCTTCTTTTATGCAACAAGAATGGCCAGTTTCTCGATCAGCAGGGTTCTTAATGACAACCGGCGACGCTCAGCTCATTACAGTTTTTTGAATGCAGGCGAAACCATTACAGCGGAGAAGTACTGTCAAGAAATGGATCAAATGAATCAAAATCTTCGACAACAAAATCCAGTATTAGATAACAAAAAAGGCCAAATTCTCTTTCTCGTTTAATATTCGACCGCACGTTGCTAACCGACACTGCAGAAGTTGAACGAATTGGACTACGAAACTCTGCCTCATTCTTCGAACCTCTCACCTACCGACTACCACTTATACAAGCATCTCGACAACTTTTGCGTGAGAAATGCTTCAGAAACCCAAGCGATATCAGAAAACTCTTCAGTGATTTCATGGCTGTTAGAACGCAAGACTTTTACGTTACGGGCATAAATATACTTGTTTTGTGTTGATTCTGATGGTGTTCATTTCGATCAATAAATTTTTGGTTGAGCCGAAATATGTTCATCGGAATTGAAAAATAAAAAGCGCAGGAACTTTCTTGTCAATATATATATATAAACTGCGTAAATTGCTTTATTGCAGATTAGTAAAATATCAATATTTCTCTAAATATACGTTACAAAAAAATGAAAATTGTAGCATCAAATCACTGTCTCAAGGTTAGTTCTTTTCCAAAATTTTATTCAAATTCATGCGATATTCACGAAGTTATGACATTTTATTTATTATCAAGTAATTTATGCTGTCCATCGTTTTATTTCAGGTCTTTTAAAATGCCAAAAAAAGGAGCGATTAACGGTTATCAAAACGGAAAGGATTGTTGCTGGACTCGCAAAGATTTTGCTATGGAGCTTGAAATGGATCCAAGAACTTGGGGTTCATTTATGAACAACCCCAACAAAATTTTTAAAAAGGATAAGGGCACCAGGAGAAAACCTTTCAGATCGTGATATTCGGAAAACTCATAGGGAAGTCAACCGAAACCCAAACAGCATCAGTGCTTCCATTTTTGCAAGAGCTGGAATCGCTTTAAGAACCAGGCAGGCCCAATGTAATGAGATGGCAAGGAACATCAAAATTAATCCAAGGTCTCCATTGAGCAAACAACATAGTGAAAAACGAATGGCTTGCGTACAGAATTACATGAAAATGGATTTCCAACGTGTCCTATTTACAGATGAGATCCATGCTGCGCTTGACGGTCCGGATGGGCCAAAGTTTGGAACACGAACGGAACTTCAACGCCTTACAGAATTCATCGGCAACGAGAAGGTGGAGGCATCATGTTTTGGGTGGGAATCATTGGGGATAAATTGATTGGACCATTCCGAGTTCCAGAGGGTGAAAAACTTACCAGCAATGCGTACACGACCTTTTTGGATAAACATTTGTCACGATGGCTAGATGACCATTGTCGCTTTCAGATGATTTTTATGCATGACTATGCACCACCCATTCTGCTCGGGCGACTTCAGCCTTCCTTAAATCTTTGGACTTCTTTGGAGAAACCCTCATGAGCTGGCCACCGTGTTCTCCGGATCTTAACCCCATGTAACATCTCTGGTCAAATTTAAAAAGAGGTGTTTATGAGGGAGGAGAGCAATTTAGTTCAAAGGATGCCCTGAGAAGGAAATTAGTTGATGTCGCCAGAACCATAACTCCTTTACAGATACAAACAATTGACGTTTTCGGAGGACAAAAGGTTGTTTTAAGTTTTTAAAAAAAAAAGTGTATATGGCGATAAATAATTCATTTATTTAAAGCTTAACACCTAGGATGTGCTTTTGTTTATTATTCTTTAACAGAAAATATAATAAAAAGTAATGTTTTCATGATTAGACATTGTATTTTTGCCCTAATACAACATTTTAAGTTACCTGCAATAAAGCAATGGACAGTGGAAATTCCTTGATAAAGAATAAAATGTCATAATTTTGTTAATATTGTATGAATTTGAATGTAAATGTAAAATTTTGGGAAATAACTAACCTTAAAGCAGTCATTTGATTATACAATTTTTATTCTTTTGTGATCTTTAGTGAAATATTGATATTTTACTAATCAGCAATAAAGCGATAGACGCAGTTTATATATATATATATATATATATATATATATATATATATATATATACATATATATATATATACATATATATATATATATATATATATATATATATATATACACACTATTGAAACGGGGATGTACAAAAGGGCAACGTAAGTTGTACGTTTTCTAACCACATAAAAAAATTCTAGTCAAATACAAACATTTTTATAACTGAATAACCCCGATTAAATATGAAATCCCTTTTAGCATAGGTATATCAAATTCGCGTTTCCTAGAACCTATACACACTAGCACGTTTAAGTTTTGGAGCTGGCATCACACACGCATACGAATACTATTCTTTAAACCCCCCCATCCTTTCCTATATCCCTACACAGACTCAAATCCCCACCCCAATAGGTCTTATTTACATACAACTAAATCTTATTTTTCACAACATTTGACGGAACCTTCTGTATTACGTACCTGTGACGGAGAAGACCTGATATTTTAATTGCAAACTTTACTTTCGTATAAGCTGTATCGCATGAATAGATCTCTAGTTACTATATATATATATATATATATATATATATATATATATATATATATATATATATCTACATGATCTGAGGTTATTATTTTCCATATATATATATATATATATATATATTATATGTTCATATCTTCGAAATGATAAATTATATATATGTGTGTCTTGTCATTGATAGGACTTGGCTAAATCAGATAACATTTACTATTCTGCATTCAGTCTTACACGAATGACATGATAAGATGCAATGAACTATAAGTATCATGTTATCCGTTCTATGCAAACTTAGCTATTAATATAATTACTAATATTAATATTAACTATTAATATTAATAAGGATTAGTATTTAACGTAAAAATGAGCACAAATTAAACCATATTCAACTTTCGATTAATAGGGATTAATATTTAACGCAACAATGAATAAAATATTTAACCATATCGAACCAACAATAAAGCACTCATTAAATGGGCAATAACTTTTGCCGGTTTTAGCGGACAAATAAGTCTAGTTTATCATTATGACTAGAAAAAAATGTTGATTGAGGGATGACTCTATACTTTCTAAGGCTCCCATTATTATAAGCTTACAAGTGTATGCAGTTCTGTCATCATCTGACCAATTTTAGGGTCTTACACGAAATAATTACACTGTCATTATAGAAAGATAACATCCACTTGTCACAAGCTACGAGTTGAAATGTCAAAATAAAAAACAATGTTTTCATAAACTGAGTGAGTTGTTGGGTTATTCAATATATGTGCGTATTTGAGAAAATTGCAGGATAAAAATTATACGTACGTTTTTACAATTGGCTCACAATATAACGATACTAAGAGTTACTGTTATTATTATATTAAATCTGAATTAATCTTTGTTTCCATGAGGAGTTTTGCTGTACATTTTAATCACGCAAAATATAAAGTAGACTATAATACAATGCAAAACTAAAATATTTCTTACATTGACCTCTGTTTTTAAAAATCTTCCATTTTACTTATTCTCACTAACGTAATTTGCAATTAACTCGCCAAACAATCAAAGTTGCAGTAAGTTTCTAATCTTCTCGTTATATCGTTTTATACGGTATGTAGCGTCCTGTTCATTTCTCTTTTTAAAAATCTTTTATTTTTCCCTCAGAAACGAAAGACTAAAACGATTAAAATAGTACATTATATAGAAAAGAGAATATCGTTGTATTATTCATATCATTAAAATCGTAGCTACCAAAGGAAGAATAAGGGAAATACAGTGATCCGAGGAAGACTAATTTTGGATTTTGTTTCCTGATTCAAAAATTTTCGCTCGCGCTAAATAGTTGACTCAACTGATCACATTTTTTTAAAATATTTCAGTGTTGGGACAATTAATCCGAATCGGAACCGGGAATCGAAAAAATCGGAATTTTTGGGATTATCCGAATCGGTATCGGAAAATGTTATGCCTGTTTTTCGATACCCAAAACGATTCTTTTTATCGTTTTTATTTCTTTACTTTTCGTTAAAACTAAATTTTCCATGGCTTGTATTAATGATGAAATGGAAAATCTTTTATTTATTTTAAACTACCAGTAAGACTAAAATCCATAATTCATAAACATAAATGTATTTTTACATTTGCGAAAATATATGTACATTTTACATGGGTTTTGCGGTAATCTGACCCCCCTCTAAAAAAAAAAAAACAAAAAACAAAAAAAAAAACACTCCACATTTAGGAATTTAAATAGAATCAAAATCGGTAATTGTATCAGGAATTTAAAACAGAATCGGTAATTGTATCGGAATCGGGGAAATATTGGAATCGTACCCTCACTATGATATTAAAAATGTTCAGATGATTTTTTTTTTGGCAACATAAAATAAAAGTTAGAATCCCAGATTTCCGTCTCGTGTAATTGTTGCTTTCTGATCTGCTTTTCAGTTTTAATATAACCGGATAATTCTTATTTGTGCGTGTGTTGATTTGAGAGAGATGAAACGGTCCCTAAGTTTGGGGCATATGTTTTTGAATCAGCGACCGGAACCCCATACAAGTTTAACTCACGTTGTTCTATCGTCTGTCATCCCCCCCTCTTTTTTGCTTCCCAAAGCGATTTCCGATTTAACAACTCCGTCTTCCTCTTGTTATTCAAACGGCGTAATTAAAAAGGGG
Source organism: Euprymna scolopes (assembly GCF_053919585.1). Classification (NCBI taxonomy): domain Eukaryota; kingdom Metazoa; phylum Mollusca; class Cephalopoda; order Sepiida; family Sepiolidae; genus Euprymna; species Euprymna scolopes. The sequence goes on along the minus strand of NC_136484.1, from coordinate 4,435,366 downwards.
AGACGCACAAATCCCAGCCGATGGGTAATTTCCTGCAAAATCAACGTTTCCGGTCGTAAAACAATGGACATCGATGAAGAGTAATGAAGAAGTGGTTGGCGCCCCCAGCGACGGGCGTTTTGACAGTTCCTGTAGCGAACGCCGCCGCCATTTTGTGGCGATTTTTATGGTCTGCAAGCGGATGCTGGTTAGTTCTGTGTGTTTATAGATCCAGCAAACAGAGGAGAAACAAGAGACAAACTACAAAACGATTCTTAGCGAACGAATCCTTTGGTTCTCGAAAATCACGTAAAAACAGTCACACAAAGAAAGAAATTCTTTTATGTGACGATTCCACGCCGGCAATTTGTTACGACCCGTCCGTCTTTGCACTCAGTTACCTCATGTCTCAATTGTTTTCATGAAAGATCCTATGATATACTAGCAATGGTATCCACCAAACGATGGGTTCAATGTATTGAAGCCCTTTTGAATCCCTTTTTGATGGAACTCGCTCCAAGCAAAGTAAAGCCACTTGATGTAAAAAGCTGACAATAACGAAAAAGGATTATTGCAGACAGAACATGCTTATTAACGTTAGTTTTGAAAGGACCAAGACTGCGTGTGGGAGGAAAACAGTCAGCAGGAAGGGAGTTCCATAAGCTTACAATTCTTTAGAAAAAAAGACCAATTGAATAAGAAGCTGTTTTACAATGAGGTATCAAAACAGATGGGAATAATTCGATCAACGAATCAAATGAACTGAAACAAAAGAAGCAGGGAATAGATCAGACAATTCTGAAGAACATATACAATCATAGTATTTATCGAAAAGACTGATCTCACATGTGTAAGAGTGAGGTTCCAGAGAGGTACAACGTGTGGGTCCAATCAAATTACAACTACATCATCAAGAACTTTCGAAAGGCTCAGAGCTTCACAAACCTAAATGTACTCCACCTATCATCCACTTTATAATAAAGAGTAATGTGCATTTATTTCCACACAAATAAATATATTGTTGCATCGGTGTACGTCTCGAACCCCTCGCTATCACTTTTGTGGCCTTGCAGGTCGGTAATGATGAAGGCAAACACAGTAGTACAATTAACAAAAAGTTTACTAGTAAAATATGGTACAGAAGTACGCGTCATGATTCTGCGACCATAACTGCCAAGAATCACTACCCAATGACTTGTTAGATGTAACTATATTCATAGTCTCTGGGAAAATGCATTAATCCTGAAATGGGTATATTAGCTTACCCCATAACAATATAGATCTATTCCGTTACGCAAAATGGTTTCCAATGTTTAGGATAAATAGGAAAAACAAAATGAATTCGAAAAAAGATCATTCGCTCTATTTCTATAATTAGATTTTTCTTTCTATATTACAAGGTTTACGATAACATTGTCAAGAAAAACAACACTACAGCTTTATTTTAAATCTTTTACTGAAAAAATCAATTCAGACAACGATTATGTAGTAGACCTGACAGCTATTCAATGTAGCCGCTTTCAGCCTCAATCACCGCCTCGATACAGGTCTGGAACTGCGAAAATGCTTTAGCACATTCAGGTAAATTTTCGTGTTAACCTTCAAGCTGACTTCGAAGTTATTAGGTGGCATGGTGTGGTCCTCACTTGAATCTACGCCAAAGACCATAACTGTGGCTGGAAACTTTGTTTTAATCACCCTGGGCGCGTCCCTGTTATTCGTAGCAATCCAGCGATAGATTTAAAGGGTGCTGGTAATGATCCTATTGTCATAAATTGGCTCGATGGAGAGCATGAGTTGTACAGCAGCTCATCTCCAATCTCGTTCGTTGAACATTGTGTCACTTTCAGACGCGATAGAAGGCTCTTATCGCTCTTGGGATTTGTACACAACTGGCAAACTAGTTGATGATCTGCAGCAACAAAAAAAAAAAAAGAAACAAAATCGGTTTCCATCAAACGGAAATGGAATCATGTCGTCTTTTCTCGTGCGACAATTTTATCGTTTCACCCTTTATTTCTTCTTTTTATATCGATTGCTACATGTTTTTTTTAATTAAACAATTAAAATTATTTAGATTTCACTATAATCTATTCATATTTCGGATTCCAGATTCTTTCGTATGAACCTTACGGAGTACAATTTCGTTTATTATTCGATTGATTATTCGATAATTTGTAATTTACTTTGATTATTGAAAATGTTTTTTAGTTCACAAAAAGTTGTTTTTTTTTAAATATAATTTTAAAATTTATGTTAACCAGTGGTATATTTTGTGAACAATGTTTTTCCTCTGATGAAAAGACTGGATCTTTGAAAATCCATGGGTTAAGGATTTTGCTTTATTATAAGAATGGCTAGTTTAATTTTACTATTCGTATATATGTATACGTGTTCGTATATTTGTATACATATTTTTATATATGTATACATGTTCGTATATATGTATACATATTCTTATATATGTATACATATTCTTATATATGTATACATGTTCGTGTATATGTATACATGTTCATCTATATGTATACATGTTTATATATATGTATACATATTCTTATATATGTACACATATTCTTATATATGTATACATGTTCGTATATATGTATATATGTTCAAATATATGTATACATATTCACATATATGTATACATATTCTTATATATGTATACATATTCTTATATATGTATACATGTTCGTATATATGTATACATATTCTTATATATGTATACATGTTCGTGTATATGTATACATATTCATATATATGTATACATATTCGTATATATGTATACATATTCGTATATATGTATACATGTTCATATATATGTATATATATATTCATATATATGTATACATATTCGTATATATGTGTACATGTGCGTGTATATGCATACATGTTCATATATATGTATACATATTCATATATATGTATACATGTTCGTATATATGTATACATATTCGTATATGTGTGTACATGTGCGTGTATATGTATACATGTTCATGTATATGTATACATATTCATATATATGTATACATGTTCGTATGTATGTACACATGTTCGTATATATGTATACATATTTGTATATATGTATACATGTTCGTATATATGTATACATGTTCCTGTATATGTATACATATTTGTATATATGTATACGTATTCGTATATATGTATACATGTTCGTGTATATGTATAAATGTTCGTATATATGTATACATATTCGTATATATGTATACATGTTCGTATATATGTATACATATTCGTGTATATGTATACATATTTGTATATATGTATACATGTTCGTATATATGTATACATATTCGTATATATGTTTACATGTTCGTATATATGTATACATGTTCGTATATATGTATATATGTTCATATATATGTATACATATTCGTATATATGTATACATGGTCATATATATGTATACATGTTCGTATATATGTATACATATTCGTATATATGTATACATGTTCATATATATGTATACATATTCGTATATATGTATACATATTCATATATATGTATACATATTCGTATATATGTATACTTGTTCGTATATATGTATACATATTCATATATATGTATACATGTTCGTATATGTATACAGATTCATATATATGTATACATATTCGTATATATGTATACATGGTCATATATATGTATACATGTTCGTATATATGTATACATATTCGTATATATGTATACATATTCATATATATGTATACATGTTCATATATATGTATACATATTCGTATATATGTATACATATTCACATATATGTATACATATTCGTATATATGTATACATATTCATATATATGTATACATGTTCTGTTCGTATATATGTATACATATTCATATATATATATACATGTTCGTATATATGTATACATATTCATATATATAGTCATACATATTCGTATATATGTATACATGTTCGTATATATGTATACATATTCATATATATGTATACATGTTCGTATATATGTATACATATTCATATATATGTATACATATTCATATATATGTATACTTGTTCATATATATGTATACATATTCATATATATATACATGTTCGTATATATGTATACATATTCATATATATGTATATATATTCATATATATGTATACATATTCGTATATATGTATACATATTCATATATATGTATGCATATTTATTTGCTCAGCAACCGAAAAGGCTAACATGCTTGCCAGTCGGTTTGCCTCAAACTCCACACTGGACCCTTCCAACCACCCCTACGTCAATTACCTATGCGGACAGACGCCACGCTAGACGATCTGAAAATCACCCCTGCTCAGGTGCATGCTATCAAAAAAAACCTTGACACTTCAAAAGCATTTGGACCCGATCTCATCACAGCTGTGCTATTGAAAAAGTGCTCAGCTGAAGTAGCTCCAGTTCTCTCCAAACCCTACAACAAATGCCTTTATGAATCTTGCTTTCCGGGCTGTTGGAAAACTGCTTCTGTGGTACCAGTATTCAAAAATTCTGGTGAAAGAACTGACCCATTAAATTATCGCCCTATTAGCCTCCTCCCACTTTTTGCCAAAATATTTGAGACCTTAATTAACCATGCTCTAGTCCAGCACCTTACAGATGCTAAACTTCTGACCGACCAACAATATGGATTTAGACAAGCCCGTTCCACAGCAGACATCCTAACTGTAATTTCTGAACGCATATACCATTCACTGGACAAAGCGGGGTAGGGTAGAGCGGTATCTCTAGATAAATCTAAGACTTTTGACAGGGTATGGCATGAGGGTCTCCTCAGGAAGATTGGATCATACGGTATCACTGGTAGAATACTAAACATAATTAAATCCTTCTTAGGTAAGAGAAAAATCCAGGTTGTCCTCGACGGTCGTACATCTAAACAATATGATATAAATGCGGGAGTGTCCCAGGGATCTATCCTTGGACCTCTACTGTTCCTGATATTAATAAATGACCTCCCCGACAAAATTGCCTCTGAGGTGGGTATATATGCTGATGACACCACACTCTATAGCAAGCACGACAGGAAAACAAATGAACATATATATCTAAAGTAATGGCAGAAACACTAGAGGATGACCTCCAATCAGTAGTGGAATGGGGACCAAAATGGATGGTCACGTTCAATGCCGCCAAGACTAAACTGGTTTCATTCAATAATTACAAGAAACCTTCTCTACCACCTATAGCAATGGCCAACGACTCTTTATCTGAGAGTACGTCTTTCAAGCTCCTTGGCCTAACGTTCACAGGAAACATGAGTTGGAACAATTACATCGAGGGCATTGTCAGGGCCGCTGCAAGGAAGGTGGGCTCTCTCTACCGCGCTAGAAAACTACTAACACCCGAAAGTATCCTGTACCTCTATAAGGCCACCATTCGCCCATGTATGGAGTATTGCTGTCATATTTGGGCTGGTGCATCGGCTATTAGTCTCTCGCTCCTTGACAGTGTTCAAAAGAGAGTCGCAAATCTGATAGGCCCTAAACTGGCATCTAAGCTTCAACCTCTGTTCCATCGACGAAACGTTGCATCCCTCTGCCTGTTCTACAAGTATTTTAATGGTGAATGCTCTGATGAACTGCAAGCACTTGTGCCCCCACGACGTGAACACCCTCGACAGACCGGACAAGCTGCAAAATCCCACCCCCACACTGTAGAGATCCCTAGATGTAAAAGATCTTTCTACTCCAGTAGTTTCTTCTCCAGAACTGCTAGACTTCCAGGTCACTGCTTCCCCAACTGTACTGACATGCAGAAGTTCAAGCGGAACGTGAACCAACATCTTGCTGCCCAAATCCCTACATAATACCCCAGTAGTTGTTTCCCCTGATAGTAGCCCCCTACACCAAAGTGGCAATGCGCCTTGTTTGGGGTGAAAATGTAATAAAAAAATATATATATATGTATACATGTTCATATATATGCATACATATTCGTATATATGTATACATGTTTGTATATATGTATACATGTTCGTATGTATGCACGTATATTCGTGGTAGCCTCAATTAAACTGCACACGTTTTAAAAGTTGTAAAAGAGGTGAAGTAGAACCGATCTGTATCTCAGATAAATTGTTTACATTTTGTTTAACGCGGAAAAAAGATCTTATTAAATGACACGACACAAAAAAAAAGGAATAGAGGACAGGCAGAAAGAGGGGACGTAGCTACAGACATTTATACTTTCGGTTGATTGACTGAGCAGCAGACAGACGCTGTTGCGTTCTCTTTCCTTTTTGTTTTATTCCCACTCGACCTCTTTCTTCGAAACCATTAATCCCAGTAAAGACCACTATCACAGATTTCCGTAAAATTCGGTTTAACCTTAATTACCGTTTTGAAAAGAACTCCAATTGCAAAATAGCACGTAACTTTCAGGTAATTAAAATTAGTGACCTCCATGTTTTTTGCTACAAATTGTAGACTGCAATTTGATGGAATAAAAATCAACTTTTGTTTTATGATAAGTTGGATCGTGGGAAATGGTTTATTAATCAGACTATTTCCGATGATTATTTTGGAAACCGCCAGTACTTATTAATGTATGGTATTATATATATATATATATATATATATATATATATATATATATATATATATATATATATATATATATATATATATATATATATATATGTGTGTGTGTATGTATTCCACGTTAAAATATACAAAAGGAAAAACCATTGAATTTCAACGGGATTGTTAATAGTGCTCAATAAAAAGAGCAGGGTGTCGTTTTTATTATGAGTCATTACAATAAATCTATTGCTTCGGTCTAAAAAGACATCGTCAGGCAACAATAAACCTCCAGTCTTACTCGCGGCCAGTTCTTTAAACTGGTTAATGGACTTCCCATTGTATCGACTTATGCTAATTTTGTTTACCTAAATCGATATTGATATATACGTATATAACACACACGTACACACACAATTATATATATAACGTGTCTATATACACGCATGTATAATGTGTATATATATATATATATGTATGTAATGCATGTATATATGTTTATATAATGTGTCTATATATATATATATATATATATATATGTGTGTGTGTGTGTGTGTGTGTGTTTATCAACTAAGCGACTCAAGTATGAATATATGCATCTACTCCAATGGAGAATACTTCGAAATCCGCATGATTAAGGTACTAAATATGATCTGATTGTCGGTAGCTCCTATTTTGGGGGTAGGTGGCTAGATTCTCTCCGTACTGAAAATAGACCATATTACAAATTTTGTATCTCCATGTGAGGAGCTAAGTAATTAGGGATCTGAACTAAATAGACAAAATAAGTAAGATTAAAGATTTAGACAACTTTGAAACAGAACTCCTTGATATAATCTCTGAGACATTTTAGTGCCTAAACTACTCTAACCACATTCATCAGAAAATACAAATTCTCTCACTATTCTCTTTTCACACGATACCCAAAAATTAACCTAGATTTGAACATCCTTAACGACCGTAAGGTAGACTTTAGCAACTGATCGAATTAATCTTGATTGAAATGCAAGCACTAAAATGTTCCAAACATTCTGTAAAACACAATTCAATTATTCATATGATGAAATAAGATTGTGAACGAATAAAATATTTCGAGATTTTTCATAATGCGTTTCATTTTGACATAAGGATAACAAGAAAATGATTTTAGAAAATAATAAAATATAAAAAATCTAATTGATGTACATTTTTTCAATAAAAAACAAAGAAAATCCAAGAAAAATTGTGTTATTTTTTGTTTAATTTTATTTCATTATAGTTGTTTTTTTTTAATTTATAAATAAAAAATATGTTTTATGATACATTCAGAAAAATGATTCATTTACAATTGAAGAAAAAACTTAGTAAACACTAAATGTAAATGAGAATTATTGATATATTATGCCAAAAATGATGAAAAAATAATGTTTGGTTAAGATGTGTCGTAAATGAAGAAAAATGATTTTTAGTAAAAATATGTAATAAATGAAAAAATGATTTTTAGTAAAGATATGTAATAAACATCATCATCAACGCTCTGATCCCCATCTGGCATCAATTATGATGGATGGCTCTCGTCTGGGTGAGGCCCCGTGTTTTGACAAGCTTCTGGGTTTGACCTTTACTCCTGATCTGAAATGGAACACGTACATCAAGTCTGTTGCCAAGGTCGCTTGAAAAATGGTGGGATCCTTCTACCGCTCCAGAAGATATCTCACTACTGATGCAATTCTCTATCTATATAAAAGCCAAGTACGTCCAAGGATGGAATACTGTTGCCATATCTGGGCAGGAGCTGCTAAAAACAGCCTATCCTGCCTTGACAGAGTACAAAATAGACTTCGTGGCTTAGTGGGAGATGCCCTTTTCTCTACCCTGCAACCTCTCTCCCACAGAAGAGACGTTGCGAGCCTATCCTTGTTTTATCGTTATTTCCATGGCAGGTGCTCCTCTGAACTCCAATCTCTGGTCCCCCCTCGCCAATCTTTCACGAAAAACACCCGTCTAGCTGAATCCACTGTGAAAAATTTCCCCCACTCTATATCTGTGCCTAAATCAAAATGCAGATTCCATGAACAAAGCTTCTTTCTTAGAACTGCACGCCTGTGGAACTCTGTTCCGTCTGCCTGCTTCCCACCGGACTACAACTTGGATGTGTTCAAGTCCAATGTTAACAAATTCCTAATGAACCGCCCCCTTAAGTAAACACTTCATCAAATCTCCACACTAACGTAATGTACTTGCAATAACCCTTATCCCTGAGTGGCTTCCGGGCCTTGATAAGTGGTGATCACTGTGTAAAAAAAAAAAAAACGAAGAAAAATTATTTTAGTAAAGATATGTAATAAACGAAGAAATTTTTCACTTATGATATGTCTTTACGTTACATGAAAGGGTTGTAAGTAAGAAAACATACTAGATAAGTGAAAATGATATTAGGATAATGTTAGAATCGAACCCTGTAGGCAAGTGAAATTCGTCATTAATGAATAAAGTTATATTATTGACATATTCTTTCACTCACAAATGCTAAATTTTTAATCACGAGCGTTGTTTTCTGTTTTTTCAGGACGCAGAAATAATGGATCCGAAGAAGGGCAAAGGTCGAACGGGTTGGCCACAACATGTGTGGGCGTCGGAATTAAACAGCAACTGAACAAAAACAAAAAAAAAATAACAAACAAAATTGAATAAAAGATTTGATGATTTTGACGACACAAAAATCTGAGTGAAAAAATTTAAATAAAGGAAAAGTTTTGTATGCAAAAATGGTCACATAGCTACGAAAGAAATGATGGCCGAACAAAAGAATTTTTAAAAATATTAACAAATTCACGAAAACATTTTGAGAGAAAAAAGAAAGACATCAGAATTGTAGAAAAAGAGAGACAAATAAACTCTAATGATTATTTCGGAAACGAGTCAACAATGTGGCGGTGAAAATCAAAACCAGAGGAGGGAAAACAGACAAAACTAAACGATAATAAAGCGAGGATAAAATTGAAAAAAAAAACCCCAAAAAAAAAACAAAACAACATGACTTTTTATGGAAACTAAATTTTGAAAAGAATAAACAGAATTTTTTGTTCTTTTTGTTTAAAGATGAACGAAAAACGATTATTAATGATGGACGAAGTTCGAATGATATTATTTGTAAAATATAAAAAAAGAAGTTACACAAAATCAACATGGATCAATATAATTTCAGAAATGGATTCATTTATACATATTTCAATTCTGAACACCACAAATTTTGAATTGGATGAGAGAGAGAGAGAGAGAGAGAGAGAGAGATTGAAAGAGAGGTTGATAGGGATACGGAGAAAAAGGAGAATATTTGTGATCAACGCAACAACAACAAAAAAAAACTCTCCAAGAATCGATTATCTTCCGTCTTCATTTGAGAAAAACTGTTTAAAACACTGTTTAAAAAACTGTTCTTAAAATATGTTTTTAAACCCTTTTCAATCTTTTAATAACTTTTTATTGTAATATTTTTTAGTTTTCCCTTTTTACTTGGTTTAAAAAAAATGACTCAAATTAATTGAGACTTTTAAGAATTTTTATCTTCTATTACAACACTTTTTTATTTATTTCAGAACAAAAAAGAAATCTTGTTAAAAATAATATTAATATTAATAATAATATTACTTTCAAATTAACAGTTGTTTCCTTTTTAATGTTTCATTTTTCTTGCCATTTCAAGAATTGGGTAAAATGGCACCTTAAGGCTGCCATGAATTATACGTTATTTAGAGCCATTTTTACGATCCATATACAGCTGAGGGCGTGGGCAATAGTTAACTGAATTCTTAGATTCACAAATGATCGGTTGTCAACGATGGAATCGTAATTGCCAAACCATCTCATATGACATTGATCAGGATCGAGATAGCTCGAGACGTGGTGCAAGTCAAGGAAGAATCCAGCTCAACACGACTAATGTAAACACTATTGCAACAACATAACATAGGAGAGCTTTTCAACATGCTTGAAAACAGAACTTTTGCCCAGAAAGTATGGTTTGTATAGTCATTTTTTGAATGTCAACTTCAAATTCTTACCCTAAAGAAATAGAAAATCATTTTTATTAAAAAATAATAGTAATCAATTCACTACATTTACAACGCCTGTACGTTTCGAAATTATCTTTTCTTAGTTTCGAAAAATATGGCTGCTCTGTTACTCGTATAAAATATTAAAAATTTAATTTTGAAAGTTTATGCTTTTATTCACACATTAGAATGTGCTGTTCGAGTTAGGGTTAGGGTTAGGGTTAGGGTTAGGGTTAGGCTGTAATAATTGGATGAAAAACATGACAACAGAATTGGCGCTTAAAATTGTCTATTTTTATGGCGGCCTTAAACTGCATTTTTACCGATAATGGATTTTGGTTTGCTATTTTGAAGTCTGAAGAGAGAGAGAGAGAGAGAGAGAGAGAGAGAGAGAGAGAGAGAGAGAGAGAGAGAGAGAGAGAGAGAGAGAGAGAGAGAGAGAGCTGGTCACATTTGTCGGGGCAAGGAGTTCGGCCGGATTAGATAGATAAATTTAATGTTTTGATGCATTTATTTTGATTTTATTTCTGTGTTTTTAAAAATTTTATAGTTGAAAACTATTTATTAAAAAAATGTTTAATAAGAAAAACATTTTGTTTCTATAAAAATAGAAAATTGTTTTTAAATTTGCACAAAAATTAATATTTTAAAAGCACAAAAAGGAAAAAATGTCACGAAGGAAAAATTATTTTCAAAAAATAAAAAAAATATTTTAAAAGAAATTCATATTCGGTTTTATAGGAAATGTGATATCTCCAGATTTTATTACGATTAAATGGTTTTGAACCTGAAATAAATTACTCATATTTGAATATATTTCCTGCTAAAACGATTCGTAAGACGTCCGACAGTCGATAGCACGATTAAGTTTCGATTTCAGATTAAAACAATCGAACCACGTTAAAGAGGTGTGATACAATCTGAGAATGAACAGGAAAATATAGTCACACACGGATCTCTTTTAACAAATTAGTACGTGAAACTGTACTCGGTAATCCACACGATTTGTCGGTTGAACAAGACTGAAGTTTACATCGACTAAAATATTGTGAGAACAACATTGAAAATGAGAGCAATAGTCCAAATAGAGAGAGAGAAAAAGAGATAAAGATAGATAGATAGATAGACAGTGAGAGAGAAAGAGAGAAAGAGAAAGAGAGAGAGAGAGAGAGAGAGTAGATAACACTTGTTGATATTTATAGTTAAGGCTTTCCCCACAGACACCACTGGTTTATTATATTTTATAAGATTTGTTTAAATATCCTATTTTTAGATGAAATATGTGTTGTATTCGCATCTTTTAATGTCTTAATATTGACTTATTTCAGAAAGAAATGATAAAAATTTTGTAAATTTTTAATAACAAAGAAATTAATAGATCAAATTTTACCGAATTTCAGAATTTTTCCATTTCCACAACTGACGTGATAGTTCAGAAAACGTAGCATTGCTACAACCTTAAGAAATTTTAACGTTTTTTTTTTTTGTAGACTTCTTCATAGTTTAAGATGGCTTCTGGCTTGGATAAGGAACCATATTTTTAGTTGTCGATGGAAAAGTGGGGAAACTGCGAAAAGCCTTGAAAAAAAAAATGGTTGGTTCAATAAATTTTCCGAAATCTGACCACAACAAACGAATCCGCCCGAGACGCATTTATTTTATTCTCAGTTGCCCTTGCCACGTGTTGAGGTGGAATTTTCAGTTTCGCCTAATCTACAAGAAATGAGACTGAACTGACATGATGGGTGCGAGGGTGTTTTATGGGGGTCGACACGAACTCCCACACATAGAGCGTCATAACAAAAAAACAAAAAAACAAAAAAACTGTCGTATGTGGGGAGAGACGGAAAGAAAAGCACAAGACAGTTGTGCCGTTACGGGAGAGAAACACAATAAAGAAGAAAATATGGTGGAGCTAAGAAAACGAGAGTACGGGAAATGGGTTTCATGAACGGTAAAAGCGAAGGCAAGAAGAAGACATTTTAAGTAAAAGAAACAACAAGTGGGAAAGAAAGAAAAAAGTGAGAGAGATAGAGAAAGAGTGTGTGCATGTGTTAAAAAGAGTGTGTGTATGTGTGTGTGAAATAAAGGAAGAGAGAGAATGAATATGTGTGGGTGAGATAAAGAGAGTGGAGAGATAAAGAGGGAGAAGTAAAGCAAAAGTTCTTAAGATACGTCCATTTAATCTGCGCCTCTATCAAGGAAAACCCTGCTTCAAATTTAAGGGTGACAGACCGGCAAGAAGAATGTCGAATCTGAACATATCAAACTTAAAAAAAAACTCAATTCTGATGCAATCCTCATAACAAGCTCTTCTGTCTTGACAGCACAAAAAAAAAACCCAACTACAAAATCTAGTGGATGATATCATTTTCTCCCTGAAAAAGAACAGTTGCTAGTATTTCTCTGCCCTATTGTTATTTGTATGGCAGGTGTCCGATTAACACACCCTCCCTTCAGTAAAACATTCAGAACAAACACTTGTCTACCTACAACCATTGTCAATAATTTCCTCCGTTCTCTATTTTTGCCTAAAAGTAAATGAAAATTCCATGAACAAAGTTTATTTCCTAGAACTGTCCGCCTATGGAACATAATAGCACGAGTTGACTATAACATGGTCGTTTTAAAGTCCAGTGTAAACAAGTTCTTCTAAATGATCAAGTTCTACTCAATTCCCACCACTACCGATCATCACGAGTTTGTCTTACTGGTCAACTGACACTTAATTAACCTTTATTCTCGAGTGGCCTTTGGGCCTGGATAAGCGATGATTCCCTATAAAAAAAAACTCTGACCGACAGACAGACCAAACCGTGCATATAAATGCGAGGTCACACCAAAAGAAACAAGTGGAATGTCATGTTCGTCTAGTGCCCCTCAACGGTTTCTATGAGGGAAAAAGAGATTTACAATGCAAAGTTCGACAAGGATGATTTGATCTGATGGAATGTTCACGGATTATTAACATCGTTCAGTCAAGTCCCAATAAAACTAGACGGCAGGTGGGGGGCGGAGATGTTTGTATGTGATATGTGTGTGTGTGTGTGTGCACGTACGTGCTTGCTTGCATAGGAATTGGCTAATCAAAAACAAACATCTTCCTTTTTTTTTGTTTCTCTGCTTTTTATAACCAAATTTCAATGAAATATTAAAACCAAATCGACTTCAATAAAATTATAGTACGTTTTGAAAGCTATTACATCATATATCTTTATCATTAATGGATGCTACGTTTTATCGGACTTTATTTCCGAGGGCGTAGCCAGGAAGAACTCTGAGGGTTCCAAACTTTCGTAGCAAAAATTTTTACAAAATGTAATGTTTCGTTCGTTTCTTTTTTTTTAATTTTATTTTATTATTTTTTATTTGCAACCTAAAAATTAATCATATTCTCATGACGTGAAATTTAAATATTTGATTGATTTATAATGTTTTTGATATAAAATTACTTTATCAAATTACTCAACCTGATTAATAACTGCAATTTTTGGTTTGCCCCAATTATAATTTTTCTATGATTCATAATTTTCCTTTAAACATTGGTACCTTTTGTTATATTCTGGTTCTTATAGATGTACAAAGCAAAACGAAAAATAAACGAAACGAAACCATACGAAAAGTTTCGTTTCGTTTTCATACAAAAATTAAAATAAATTAGTAAATATTTTTAACGAAACGGGACGAACCGAAACGAATCCAACCCTGTAAAATTCCACTATAGATATGTAAAATTTGAGGCAGTAATGTAAAATGGCAGGTAAAATCGATTCGCAAACAGTAAATAATTCCCTCATTAGCAAATTATTTACGACAAATCAAATGCCTGCCTGCTTATCTCTGGTTGCCCTACTGAGGTTTAAAATTAAATTTCGATCGATTTCTCCGAGAGGGAGGTTCCAAAAGTACGGAGAGCACGGTTGACTATGCTCCTGTTTATTTCCCTGCAAAATGTCAATTTTCATACGTGAGAAAATAGATATTTATGAGAAGCAGCTCCCGTGTACTTTGACATCAGTAATAATGTCAGTTGCTCTAAAACAGTAGCGCGAGGCATGCAATTTTTACCTAAAGATGCGATTTGAACGAACGCCCAAAAGTAGATGTTATAATAACTACACTCTTTTTTTTCCTTTTCGTTTCGATATGCTCTCCCGTTCCTTTAAAACCAAGTTAGAGTTTTAACATGGACGTATTAACTCAATATATTTCAAACGATAAAAATCGTTTAAAAAAAAGTAACAGGCTTATAACCAAACAATGACTTGATCAACTAAGTTAGACTTCTTCCGGATAACACTTGAGGCGTACCTCGACTCTCAGTAACAGCAACGTTTTTACTCATTCAGTCCGGCTAAGACACAATATCACTTGGAAGCAAGCGGCTACTATTTAGGGACATATCTATATGTAAAGAGTTGAGCAGCGAGATACCTGTTCACATTGCACTTGGACTTCTGCATGTCAGTACTATAAGGGGAGCAGAAAGCGGGAGGGAATTTCATAGTTTAGCAGTTCAGAAATTAATAGAGTAGAAGGCTTTCCGGTATCGAGAGATCTCAATAGTGAAAGGGTGTGCTTTTGCTGCCTGTAGAGTTAGCCGGGATATGTAAATTGAGAGAACACAAATGCTACGAGTTCGACAGAGCACATTCCATTAAACTACTTGTAAAATATGCACGGGGATGCAACATTGCGTCGACGGGACAGGGGTTGGAGTTTGGTTGATAGGACGTGACCTATTAGATTTCAGACCTTTTGTTGAACCTTGCCTAGGAGCAAGAAACTATGTGTTACATATTACGTCAGGCGATTCGGTTAGTTAATGTGGATTTTGACAAGGGTTACACCGAGTGCATAACAAGCCTGATCTGTAAAACAGAATCGTCCCAAGCGCTGAATCAAAGACAGGTGACATTAAGTTGAGTTAAACGTTGTGGACAAAACAGAGAGACGATGAAGAATGACGTCAAATTTGTGAGCGGAGAAGTCGCGCAAACGAGAAATCGCCAATAATGTAAGAAACTTGTAACCTAAGAAAGAAGGTTCTTTCGATGTCTGTCCATGTACGTCACTCATTTCGTTAGCTTAGAAAGTTAATTTTAATAACTACCCAAGATGATATTACGCTCTTTCTCCTAAGTTCATTCTCGCCAACTAAAACCTTAAAGAAAACGCAGCGAATGTCTCCTTGTGTATTAATTTTTGAATGCAATGAGTTTTATCTATATTAAATAGACGAGACGATCAAGGAAACGCATGAAACGCGGCGAAGAAAAACAGCAGTGTCAGACAAAGCGATAAAAGACCTACGTATAATAAACACCTGCTCATGTATGTATAAATAATATGTATGTATAAATAATATGTATGTATAAATAATATGTATGTATAAAGAATATGTATGTATAAAGAATAAAGATCTTACTCTAAGGAAGCAAGTTAAGGTTTCAGATCGGATATAAACAATTGCTATCGATTCCGTTACTTTGCATTTAGTCCTCGCATTCTGTGAACAATATTTCTGACAAAGGAAGAAGAATTGCTGTTTATCTAAAATTTATCGGTGGCTAGATTTTTAGCTTGAAGTAGTACTTTTTATTTTTTAGTTTCTTACATCAAGTAGCTTCATGCGTTTGATTTCAAGTGTCTTAGAGGAATTCTAGGAATCAAATGGAGCAATCGAATTACAATCCAAGAAGTCAGAGATCACACTGAGAAGTAGTCAATAATTTCATGTCTAGGATGACCCTGAGATATCCTAGAGAATTGCCAATTGCTCCAATGGACCCCTGATGATAAAAGAAGGAAAGATGTCCAAAAATGAACTTGAAACAGACAGTTCAAATTTGTTTACGACAGTAGGTGATATTGCCGAAACATTTATTTTTAAATCGGCGACGATCGTAATAGAAAAGAAAGAAAACTGGACCAGAACACATTCCAATCATTGCGCTTGGAAAGATGAAACCGGAACTAGCTCATATTCTTACAAAGACGCTATGGATCTGGCTTAGGATCAAAACTTTGACTGCCTCATAAGTATAAGGATAAGAAATAGCAAAAACTAAACTAAGATTAACATATAAATGTATATAGATTTACGCATGCGCGCAAGCGAATTTGAAATCGACTTACGCTTGCCAAGTTCCATATATAGTAGTAATTTCGCAAATAAAAAATATGACTTAGGTGCCATCAGCTAAAATAAACATCAAAATCAAAACGATCGTAAAATACGCTAAAATATGATATTTTAATTTGTCCAAATTTCGTATATATTATTATAGAGTCGTGATTTCCGAACTAAAAAAGTAGCATTTGAGTGCCATCAGCTAGAATCGAAACCGAAACCAATACTGTAGCATTCAAAGCTGGTAACGTCACCACTATACCAAGGTGACATGTATATGAACTGATTAAAAATAAACTAAAATGACTGTACAAAATGTATAACGATTTTGTTCAATTTTGAACTATTTAAACCGGCCAAAGGCTCATAAAAATGTTCAATCACTTTGCGACTTTTAGTTTCGGAAGTGATAGAGTTTGGAAATATGGAGACAAATAGACATAGTGAGTTTTATAAATCCATACTCCTATAAATTTGTGTTTTTTGTGTATTGATATTCATATTAAAACCGTTTTTTATTTATAAAGAAAGTACAACTGTCTTATATATGGTTTGTGGAATTACATTCATTTGCAAATACTAATTTGCATATTGTTTTAAACATTCATTTTAATTAATTCCCTATTAGTTTTTTTTTCGTTTTCTTATGGGATGACCATCTTCACTTAGTTATTACGTGTAATTATATTCACGCAGATATTCTACATGATTTATACTTGCGTAATATTTTCGTAAACACAAAACTCTTTCTATATATATTTATGTATGCGTATATATATATTTGTTTAAAAATAAATTGCCTACCAAACCCCTCTGTCAGTTTTTGGTCTACAGACATGAAATTAATATACAAGGTATTCGAACACATGTGAAATTTTATATTTGGGGTTAAGCTGAGAAAAATCGGTGCAAAAATGTGAGAATTAAAAAAAATGGAATTTGCTAGGTGAAGCTCTAACGACGGCATTACGAATATGCATGCGTAACGTAATAGCTATTGGTTTAAGTTTTTTTTATCTTGCAGCCAACACGTCTTTATAGCTCAGGCTTAAACGTCAAAGGAAAAAAGTAAATCGTAAGGAACCATTACTGGACGCAGAGCACACTAGTGGTTGAAGAAAGCTAATGGTGGCGACGAATGAGCGCAGTGGTTGGCCATTGGATGTTGATCAATTAAGAGCTTTAGTCGATACCAATCCACGCACAACTGTCCGGGAATTTTCTTCTAAATTAGACGTAAGGTATGCGATAATTTTAAATAACTTGAGAGACATTAGAAAGAAAAAAATTGGTGACCCCCGAATTGAACGATAACAGTTTCCGAACTGTGTTGTGTCTTGCGATGAAATATGGGTTCTTTACGACAACCGGGGACGCTCAGGTCAATGGTTAAGCACCACAAAAGTTCCACGGAATTGCACCAAAAGAAAGTCATGCAGACTTCGAAAGCCTAAGCCATATCAGTGATTCATCGCTACTAGAACACAAGATTTAAACATAACTGGCATGAATTCATTTTTTATTTACGTTTGCAAAAATGTGTTGATTCTAATGGTACTAATTTCGTTGGCTAAAATGTGTTGATTCTAAGGGTGCTTATTTCCTTGGCAAAAATGTTTAGATTCTTATGATTGGTTCGATGGCACAGATGTGTTGATTCTGAGGGTGCTTATTTAATATACACAGATGTGTTGATTCTTAGGGTGCTTATTTAATATACACAGATGTGTTGATTATGAGGGTGCTTATTTAATATACACAGATGTGTTGATTCTTAGGGTGGTTATTTAATATACACAGATGTGTTGATTATGAGGATGCTTATTTCTTTGCCAAAAATGTTTAGATTCTGATTATGCTGGTTTCGTTGGCAAAGATGTGTTGATTCTAATGATGCTTATTTCATTGGTAAAGATGTGTTGATTCTGATGGTGCAATTTCGTTTGCAAATATGTGTTGATTTTGATGATGCTTATTTCATTGGTAAAGTTGTGTTGATTCTGATGATGCTTATTTCGTTGGCTCACTTGTGTTTATTATGACGATGCTCAGTTCATTGGTAAAGATGTGTTGATTCTGATGATGCTTATTTCGTAGGTAAAGACGTGCTGATTTCGATGACACTTATTTCGTGGTAAAGATGTGTTGATTCTGATGTTGCTTAATTGTTGATAAAGAAGTGTCGCTTCTGATGGTGCTACTTTCGTTGGTAAAGATGTGTTGATTCTGATGATGCTTATTTCGTAGTTAAAGATGTGTCGATTCTGATGATGCTTATTTCGTTGGTAAAGATGTGTTGATTCTGATGATGCTTATTTCGTAGGTAAAGATGTGTTGATTCTGATGATGCTTATTTCGTTGGTAAAGATGTGTTGAATCTGATGATGCTTATTTCATTGGTAAAGATGTGTTGAATCTGATGATGCTTATTTCATTGGTAAAGATGTGTTTATTCTGATGATGCTTATTTCGTTGGTAAAGATGTGTTGAATCTGATGATGCTTATTTCGTTGGTAAAGATGTGTTGATTCTGATGATGCTTATTTCGTTGGTAAAGATGTGTTGATTCTGATGATGCTTATTTCATTGGTAAAGAGGTGTTGATTCGGTTGATGCTTATTTCGTTGGTAAAGATGTGTTGATTCTGATGATGCTTATTTCGTTGGTAAAGATGTGTTTATTCTGATGATGCTTATTTCGTAGGTAAAGATGTGTTGATTCTGATGATGCTTATTTCGTAGGTAAAGATGTGTTGATTCTGATGATGCTTATTTCGTAGGTAAAGATGTGTTGATTCTGATGATGCATATTTCGTTGGTAAAGATGTGTTTATTCTGATGATGCTTATTTCGTTGGTAAAGATGTGTTGATTCTGATGATGCTTATTTCGTAGGTAAAGATGTGTTGATTCTGATGATGCTTATTTCGTTGGTAAAGATGTGTTGATTCTGATGATGCTTATTTCGTAGGTAAAGATGTGTTGATTCTGATGATGCTTATTTCGTAGGTAAAGATGTGTAGATTCTGATGATGCTTATTTCATTGGTAAAGATGTGTTGATTCTGATGATGCTTATTTCGTTGGTAAAGAGGTGTTGATTCTGTTGATGCTTATTTCGTTGGTAAAGATGTGTTGATTCTGATGATGCTTATTTCGTAGGTAAAGATGTGTCGATTCTGATGAGTCTTATTTCGTAGGTAAAGATGTGTCGATTCTGATGATGCTTATTTCGTTGGAAAAGATGTGTTGATTCTGATGATGCTTATTTCGTTGGTAAAGAGGTGTTGATTCTGTTGATGCTTATTTCGTTGGTAAAAAGGTGTTGATTCTGATGATGCTTATTTCGTAGGTAAAGATGTGTCGATTCTGATGATGCTTATTTCGTAGGTAAAGATGTGTTGCTTCTGATGATGCTTATTTCGTTGGTAAAGATGTGTTGATTCTGATGATGCTTATTTCGTTGGTAAAGATGTGTTGATTCTGATGATGCTTATTTCGTTGGTAAAGAGGAGTTGATTCTGTTGATGCTTATTTCGTTGGTAACGATGTGTTGATTCTGATGATGCTTATTTCGTAGGTAAAGATGTGTTGATTCTGATGATGCTTATTTCGTAGGTAAAGATGTGTCGATTCTGATGATGCTTATTTCGTTGGTAAAGATGTGTTGATTCTGATGGTGCTTATTTCGTTGGTAAAGATGTGTTGATTCTGATGATGCTTATTTCGTAGGTAAAGATGTGTTGATTCTGATGATGCTTATTTCGTAGGTAAAGATGTGTCGATTCTGATGATGCTTATTTCGTTGGTAAAGATGTGTTGATTCTGATGATGCTTATTTCGTAGGTAAAGATGTGTCGATTCTGATGATGCTTATTTCGTAGGTAAAGATGTGTCGATTCTGATGATGGTTATTTCGTTGGTAAAGATGTGTTGATTCTGATGGTGCTTATTTCGTTGGTAAAGATGTTTTGATTCTGATTATGCTTATTTCGTAGGTAAAGATGTGTTGATTCTGATGATGCTTATTTCATTGGTAAAGATGTGTTGAATCTGATGATGCTTATTTCGTTGGAAAAGATGTGTTGATTCTGATGATGCTTATTTCGTTGGTAAAGATGTGTTGATTCTGATGATGCTTATTTCGTTGGTAAAGATGTGTTTATTTTGATGATGCTTATTTCGTTAGTAAAGATGTGTTGATTATGATGATGCTGATTTCGTTGGTAAAGATGTGTTGATTCTGATGATGCTTATTTCGTTGGTAAAGAGGTGTTGATTTTTTTATGCTTATTTCGTTGGTAAAGATGTGTTGATTCTGATGATGCTTATTTCGTTGGTAAAGATGTGTTGATTCTGATGATGCTTATTTCGTTGGTAAAGATGTGTCGATTCTGATGCTGAGTATTTCGTTGGTAAAGATGTGTTGATTCTGATGATTCTTATTTCATTGGTAAAGATGTGTTGAATCTGATGATGCTTATTTTGTTGGTAAAGATGTGTTGATTTTGATGATACTTATTTCGTTGGTAAAGATGTGTTTATTCTGATGATGCTTATTTCGTTGGTAAAGATGTGTTGATTCTGATGATGCTTATTTCGTTTGTAAAGATGTGTCGATTCTGATGATGCTTATTTCGTTGGTAAAGATGTGTTGATTCTGATGATGCTTATTTCGTTTGTAAAGATGTGTCGATTCTGATGATACTTATTTCGTTGGTAAAGATGTGTTGATTCTGATGATGCTTATTTCGTTGGTAAAGATGTGTTGATTCTGATGATGCTTATTTCTTTGGTAAAGATGTGTTGATTCTGATGATGCTTATTTTGTTGGTAAAGATGTGTTGATTTTGATGATACTTATTTCGTTGGTAAAGATGTGTTTATTCTGATGATGCTTATTTCGTTGGTAAAGATGTGTTGATTATGATGATGCTTATTTCGTTGGTAAAGATGTGTTGATTCGGATGATGCTTATTTCGTTGGTAAAGATGTGTTGATTATGATGATGCATATTTCGTTGGTAAAGATGTGTTTATTCTGATGATGCTTATTTCGTTGATAAAGATGTGTTTTTTCTGATGATGCTTATTTCGTTGGTAAAGATGTGTCGATTCTGATGATGCGTATTTCGTTGGTAAAGATGTGTTGATTCTGATGATGCTTATTTCGTTGGTAAAGATGTGTTGATTCTGATGATGCTTATTTCGTAGGTAAAGATGTGTTGATTCGGATGATGCTTATTTCGTTAGTAAAGATGTGTTGATTCTGATGATGCTTATTTCGTTTGTAAAGATGTGTTGATTATGATGATACTTATTTCGTTGATAAAGATGTGTTGATTCAGATGATGCTTATTTCGTTGGTAAAGATGTGTTGATTCGGATGATGCTTATTTCGTAAGTAAAGATGTGTTGATTCGGATGATGCTTATTTCGTTGGTAAAGATGTGTTGATTATGATGATGCTTACTTCGTTGGTAAAGATGTGTTGATTATGATGATGCTTAATTCGTTGGTTAAGATGTGTTGATTCGGATGATGCTTATTTCGTTAGTAAAGATGTGTTGATTATGATGATGCTTATTTCGTTAGTAAAGATGTGTTGATTCGGATGATGCTTATTTCGTTGGTAAAGATGTGTTGATTCTGATGGTGCTTATTTCGTTGGTAAAGATGTGTTGATTCTGATGATGCTTATTTCGTAGGTAAAGATGTGTCGATTCTGATGATGCTTATTTCGTAGGTAAAGATGTGTCGATTCTGATGATGCTTATTTCGTTGGTAAAGTGGTGTTGATTCTGATGATGCTTATTTCGTAGGTAAAGATGTGTCGATTCTGATGATGCTTATTTCGTTGGTAAAGAGGTGTTGATTCTGATGATGCTTATTTCGTAGGTAAAGATGTGTTGATTCTGATGATGCTTATTTCGTAGGTAAAGATGTGTCGATTCTGATGATGCTTATTTCGTTGGTAAAGATGTGTTGATTCTGATGATGCTTATTTCGTAGGTAAAGATGTGTCGATTCTGATGATGCTTATTTCGTAGGTAAAGATGTGTCGATTCTGATGATGGTTATTTCGTTGGTAAAGATGTGTTGATTCTGATGGTGCTTATTTCGTTGGTAAAGATGTGTTGATTCTGATTATGCTTATTTCGTAGGTAAAGATGTATTGATTGTGATGATGCTTATTTCATTGGTAAAGATGTGTTGAATCTTATGATGCTTATTTCGTTGGTAAAGATGTGTTGATTCTGATGATGCTTATTTCGTTGGTAAAGATGTGTTGATTCTGATGATGCTTATTTCGTTGGTAAAGATGTGTTTATTTTGATGATGCTTATTTCGTTGGTAAAGATGTGTTGATTATGATGATGCTGATTTCGTTGGTAAAGATGTGTTGATTCTGATGATGTTTATTTCGTTGGTAAAGAGGTGTTGATTTTTTGATGCTTATTTCGTTGGTAAAGATGTGTTGATTCTGATGATGCTAATTTCGTTGGTAAAGATGTGTTGATTCTGATGATGCTTATTTCGTTGGTAAAGATGTGTCGATTCTGATGATGCGTATTTCGTTGGTAAAGATGTGTTGATTCTGATGATGCTTATTTTATTGGTAAAGATGTGTTGAATCTGATGATTCTTATTTCGTTGGTAAAGATGTGTTGATTCTGATGATGCTTATTTCGTTGGTAAAGATGTGTTGATTCTGATGATGCTTATTTCGTTTGTAAAGATGTGTTGATTCGGATGATGCTTATTTCGTTGATAAAGATGTGTTTATTCTGATGATGCTTATTTCGTTGGTAAAGATGTGTTGATTCTAATGATGCTTATTTCGTTTGTAAAGATGTGTTTATTCTGATGATGCTTATTTCGTTGGTAAAGATGTGTTGATTCGGATGATGCTTATTTCTTTGGTAAAGATGTGTTGATTATGATGATGCTTATTTCGTTGATAAAGATGTGTTTATTCTGATGATGCTTATTTCGTTAGTAAAGATGTGTTGATTCGGATGATTCTTATTACGTTGGTAAAGATGTGTTGATTATGATGATACTTATTTCGTTAGTAAAGATGTGTTGATTCGGATGATGCTTATTACGTTAGTAAAGCTGTGTTGATTATGATGATGCTTATTTCGTTGGTAAAGATGTGTTGATTCGGATGATTCTTATTACGTTGGTAAAGATGTGTTGATTATGATGATACTTATTTCGTTAGTAAAGATGTGTTGATTCGGATGATACTTATTTCGTTAGTAAAGATGTGTTGATTCGGATGATGCTTATTTCGCTGGTAAAGATGTGTTGATTATGATGATGCTTATTTCGTTAGTAAGGATGTGTTGATTCGGATGATTCTTATTACGTTGGTAAAGATGTGTTGATTATGATGATGCTTATTTCGCTGGTAAAGATGTGTTGATTCTGATGATGCTTATTTCGTTGGTAAAGATGTGTTTATTCTGATGATGCTTATTTTGTTGGTAAAGATGTGTTTATTATGATGATGCTTATTTCGTTGGTAAAGATGTGTTTATTCTGATGATGCTTATTTCGTTGGTAAAGATGTGTTGATTCGGATGATTCTTATTACGTTGGTAAAGCTGTGTTGATTATGATGATGCTTATTTCGTTGGTAAAGATGTGTTTATTCTGATGATGCTTATTTCGTTGGTAAAGATGTGTTGATTCGGATGATGCTTATTTTGTTGGTAAAGATGTGTTGATTATGATGATGCTTATTTCGTTAGTAAAGATGTGTTGATTCGGATGATTCTTATTTCGCTGGTAAAGATGTGTTGATTATGATTATACTTATTTCGTTAGTAAAGATGTGTTGATTCGGATGATTCTTATTACGTTGGTAAAGATGTGTTGATTATGATGATACTTATTTCGTTAGTAAAGATGTGTTGATTCGGATGATGCTTATTTCGCTGGTAAAGATGTGTTGATTATGATGATGCTTATTTCGTTAGTAAGGATGTGTTGATTCGGATGATGCTTATTTCGTTGGTAAAGATGTGTTGATTATGATGATGCTTATTTCGCTGGTAAAGATGTGTTGATTCCGATGATGCTTATTTCGTTAGTAAGGATGTGTTGATTCGGATGATGCTTATTTCGTTGGTAAAGATTTGTTGATTATGATGATGCTTATCTCGTTAGTAAAGATGTGTTGATTCGGATGATGCTTATTTTGTTGGTAAAGATGTGTTGATTCTGATGATGCTTATTTCGTTGGTGAAGATGTGTTGATTCTAATGATGCTTATTTCGTTGGTAAAGAGGTGTTGATTCTGTTGATGCTTTTTTCGTTGGTAAAGATGTGTTGATTCTGATGATGCTTATTTCGTTGGTAAAGATGTGTTGATTCTGACGATGCGTATTTCGTAGGTAAAGATGTGTTGATTCTGATGATGTGTATTTCGTTGGTAAAGATGTGTTGATTCTGCT
Source organism: Euprymna scolopes (assembly GCF_053919585.1). Classification (NCBI taxonomy): domain Eukaryota; kingdom Metazoa; phylum Mollusca; class Cephalopoda; order Sepiida; family Sepiolidae; genus Euprymna; species Euprymna scolopes. Next base: position 4,410,214 of record NC_136484.1, on the reverse strand, counting down.
GATGCTTATTTCGTAGGTAAAGATGTGTCCATTCTGATGATGCTTATTTCGTAGGTAAAGATGTGTTGTTTCTGATGATGCTTATTTCATTGGTAAAGATGTGTTGATTTTTATGATGCTTATTTCGTTAGTAAAGATGTGTTGATTCTGATGATGCTTATTTCGTTTGTAAAGGTGTGTCGATTCTGATGATGCTTATTTCGTTGGTTAAGATGTGTTGATTCTGATGATGCTTATTTCGTTTGTAAAGATGTGTTGATTTTGATGATGCTTATTTCTTTGGTAAAGATGTGTTGATTATGATGATGCTTGTTTTGGTGGTAAAGATGTGTTGATTTTGATGATACTTATTTTGTTGGTAAAGATGTGTTGATTCTGATGGTGCTTATTTCGTTGGTAAAGATGTGTTGATTCTGATGATGCTTATTTCGTTTGTAAAGGTGTGTCGATTCTGATGATGCTTATTTCGTTGGTAAAGATGTGTTGATTCTGATGATGCTTATTTCGTTGGTAAAGATGTGTTGATTCTGATGATGCTTATTTCTTTGGTAAAGATGTGTTTATTCTGATGATGCTTGTTTTGTTGGTAAAGATGTGTTGATTTTGATGATATTTATTTCGTTGGTAAAGATGTGTTGATTCTGATGATGCTTATTTCGTTTGTAAAGGTGTGTCGATTCTGATGATGCTTATTTCGTTGGTAAAGATGTGTTGATTATGATGATGCTTATTTCGTTGGTAAAGATGTGTTTATTCGGATGATGCTTATTTCGTTGGTAAAGATGTGTTTATTCTGATGATGCTTATTTCGTTGATAAAGATGTGTTTATTCTGATGATGCTTATTTCGTTGATAAAGATGTGTTTATTCTGATGATGCTTATTTCGTTGGTAAAGATGTGTTGATTATGATGATGCTTATTCTGTTGATAAAGATGTGTTTATTCTGATGATGCTTATTTCGTTGATAAAGATGTGTTTATTCTGATGATGCTTATTTCGTTGGTAAAGATGTGTTAGTTATGATGACGCTTATTTCGTTGATAAAGATGTGTTTATTCTGATGATGCTTATTTCGTTTGTAAAGATGTGTTTATTCTGATGATGCTTATTTCGTTAGTAAAGATGTGTTGATTATGATGATGATTATTTCGTTGGTAAAGATGTGTTTATTCTGATGATGCTTATTTCGTTGGTGAAGATGTGTTGATTCGGATGATTCTTATTTCGTTGGTAAAGATGTGTTGATTATGATGATACTTATTTCGTTAGTAAAGATGTGTTGATTCGGATGATGCTTATTTCGTTGGTAAAGATGTGTTGATTATGATGATGCTTATTTCGTTGGTAAAGATGTGTTTATTCTGATGATGCTTATTTCGTTGGTAAAGATGTGTTGATTCGGATGATGCTTATTTTGTTGGTAAAGATGTGTTGATTATGATGATACTTATTTCGTTAGTAAAGATGTGTTGATTCGGATGATGCTTATTTCGTTGGTAAAGATGTGTTGATTATGATGATGCTTATTTCGTTGGTAAAGATGTGTTTATTCTGATGATGCTTATTTCGTTGGTAAAGATGTGTTGATTCGGATGATGCTTATTTTGTTGGTAAAGATGTGTTGATTATGATGATACTTATTTCGTTAGTAAAGATGTGTTGATTCGGATGATGCTTATTACGTTAGTAAAGCTGTGTTGATTCTGATGATGCTTATTTCGTTGGTAAAGATGTGTTTATTCTGATGATGCTTATTTCGTTGGTAAAGATGTGTTGATTCGGATGATTCTTATTTCGTTGGTAAAGATGTGTTGATTATGATGATACTTATTTCGTTAGTAAAGATGTGTTGATTCGGATGATGCTTATTTCGTTGGTAAAGATGTGTTGATTATGATGATGCTTATTTCGTTGGTAAAGATGTGTTGATTCGGATGATGCTTATTTCGTTGGTAAAGATGTGTTTATTCTAATGATGCTTATTTCGTTTGTAAAGCTGTGTTGATTATGATGATGCTTATTTCGTTGGTAAAGATGTGTTTATTCTGATGATGCTTATTTCGTTGGTAAAGATGTGTTGATTCGGATGATGCTTATTTCTTTGGTAAAGATGTGTTGATTATGATGATGCTTATTTCGTTGGTAAAGATGTGTTTATTCTGATGATGCTTATTTCGTTGGTAAAGATGTGTTGATTATGATGATACTTATTTCGTTGATAAAGATGTGTTTATTCTGATGATGCTTATTTCGTTGGTAAAGATGTGTTGATTATGATGATGCTTATTTCGTTGGTAAAGATGTGTTGATTCGGATGATGCTTATTTCGTTGGTAAAGATGTGTTTATTCTAATGATGCTTATTTCGTTTGTAAAGCTGTGTTGATTATGATGATGCTTATTTCGTTGGTAAAGATGTGTTTATTCTGATGATGCTTATTTCGTTGGTAAAGATGTGTTGATTCGGATGATGCTTATTTCTTTGGTAAAGATGTGTTGATTATGATGATGCTTATTTCGTTGGTAAAGATGTGTTTATTCTGATGATGCTTATTTCGTTAGTAAAGATGTGTTGATTCGGATGATGCTTATTTCGTTGGTAAAGATGTGTTGATTATGATGATGCTTATTTCGTTGGTAAAGATGTGTTTATTCTGATGATGCTTATTTCGTTAGTAAAGATGTGTTGATTCGGATGATGCTTATTTCTTTGGTAAAGATGTGTTGATTATGATGATGCTTATTTCGTTGGTAAAGATGTGTTTATTCTGATGATGCTTATTTCGTTAGTAAAGATGTGTTGATTCGGATGATGCTTATTTCTTTGGTAAAGATGTGTTGATTATGATGATGCTTATTTCGTTGGTAAAGATGTGTTTATTCTGATGATGCTTATTTCGTTAGTAAAGATGTGTTGATTCGGATGATGCTTATTTCTTTGGTAAAGATGTGTTGATTATGATGATGCTTATTTCGTTGGTAAAGATGTGTTTATTCTGATGATGCTTATTTCGTTGGTAAAGATGTGTTGATTATGATGATACTTATTTCGTTGATAAAGATGTGTTTATTCTGATGATGCTTATTTCGTTGGTAAAGATGTGTTGATTATGATGATGCTTATTTCGTTGGTAAAGATGTGTTGATTCGGATGATGCTTATTTCGTTGGTAAAGATGTGTTTATTCTAATGATGCTTATTTCGTTTGTAAAGCTGTGTTGATTATGATGATGCTTATTTCGTTGGTAAAGATGTGTTTATTCTGATGATGCTTATTTCGTTGGTAAAGATGTGTTGATTCGGATGATGCTTATTTCTTTGGTAAAGATGTGTTGATTATGATGATGCTTATTTCGTTGGTAAAGATGTGTTTATTCTGATGATGCTTATTTCGTTAGTAAAGAGTTGTTGATTCGGATGATTCTTATTACGTTGGTAAAGATGTGTTGATTATGATGATACTTATTTCGTTAGTAAGGATGTGTTGATTCGGATGATGCTTATTACGTTAGTAAAGCTGTGTTGATTATGATGATGCTTATTTCGTTGGTAAAGATGTGTTTATTCTGATGATGCTTATTTCGTTGGTAAAGATGTGTTGATTATGATGATACTTATTTCGTTAGTAAAGATGTGTTGATTCGGATGATGCTTATTTCGCTGGTAAAGATGTGTTGATTATGATGATGCTTATTTCGTTAGTAAGGATGTGTTGATTCGGATGATTCTTATTACGTTAGTAAAGCTGTGTTGATTATGATGATGCTTATTTCGTTGGTAAAGATGTGTTTATTCTGATGATGCTTATTTCGTTGGTAAAGATGTGTTGATTCGGATGATGCTTATTTTGTTGGTAAAGATGTGTTGATTATGATGATGCTTATTTCGTTAGTAAAGATGTGTTGATTCGGATGATGCTTATTTCGCTGGTAAAGATGTGTTGATTATGATGATACTTATTTCGTTAGTAAAGATGTGTTGATTCGGATGATGCTTATTTTGTTGGTAAAGATGTGTTTATTCTGATGATGCTTATTTCGTTGGTAAAGATGTGTTGATTCGGATGATTCTTATTTCGCTGGTAAAGATGTGTTGATTATGATGATGCTTATTTCGTTAGTAAGGATGTGTTGATTCGGATGATGCTTATTTCGTTGGTAAAGATGTGTTGATTATGATGATGCTTATTTCGCTGGTAAAGATGTGTTGATTCCGATGATGCTTATTTCGTTAGTAAGGATGTGTTGATTCGGATGATGCTTATTTCGTTGGTAAAGATTTGTTGATTATGATGATGCTTATCTCGTTAGTAAAGATGTGTTGATTCGGATGATGCTTATTTTGTTGGTAAAGATGTGTTGATTCTGATGATGCTTATTTCGTTGGTAAAGAGGTGTTGATTCTGTTGATGCTTTTTTCGTTGGTAAAGATGTGTTGATTCTGATGATGCTTATTTCGTTGGTAAAGATGTGTTGATTATGATGATACTTATTTCGTAGGTAAAGATGTGTTGATTCTGATGATGTGTATTTCGTTGGTAAAGATGTGTTGATTCTGCTGATGCTTATTTCGTAGGTAAAGATGTGTCGATTCTGATGATGCTTATTTCGTAGGTAAAGATGTGTTGTTTCTGATGATGCTTATTTCATTGGTAAAGATGTGTTGATTCTGATGATGCTTATTTCGTTGGTAAAGATGTGTTGATTCTGATGATGCTTATTTCGTTGGTAAAGTTGTGTTTATTGTGATGATGCTTATTTCGTAGGTAAAGATGTGTTGATTTTTATGATGCTTATTTCGTTAGTAAAGATGTGTTGATTCTGATGATGCTTATTTCGTTTGTAAAGTTGTGTCGATTCTGATGATGCTTATTTCGTTGGTTTAGATGTGTTGATTCTGATGATGCTTATTTCGTTTGTAAAGATGTGTTGATTTTGATGATGCTTATTTCTTTGGTAAAGATGTGTTGATTATGATGATGCTTGTTTTGGTGGTAAAGATGTGTTGATTTTGATGATACTTATTTTGTTGGTAAAGATGTGTTGATTCTGATGGTGCTTATTTCGTTGGTAAAGATGTGTTGATTCTGATGATGCTTATTTCGTTTGTAAAGGTGTGTCGATTCTGATGATGCTTATTTCGTTGGTAAAGATGTGTTGATTCTGATGATGCTTATTTCGTTGGTAAAGATGTGTTGATTCTGATGATGCTTATTTCTTTGGTAAAGATGTGTTTATTCTGATGATGCTTGTTTTGTTGGTAAAGATGTGTTGATTTTGATGATATTTATTTCGTTGGTAAAGATGTGTTGATTCTGATGATGCTTATTTCGTTTGTAAGGGTGTGTCGATTCTGATGATGCTTATTTCGTTGGTAAAGATGTGTTGATTATGATGATGCTTATTTCGTTGGTAAAGATGTGTTGATTCGGATGATGCTTATTTCGTTGGTAAAGATGTGTTTATTCTGATGATGCTTATTTCGTTGATAAAGATGTGTTTATTCTGATGATGCTTATTTCGTTGATAAAGATGTGTTTATTCTGATGATGCTTATTTCGTTGGTAAAGATTTGTTGATTATGATGATGCTTATCTCGTTAGTAAAGATGTGTTGATTCGGATGATGCTTATTTTGTTGGTAAAGATGTGTTGATTCTGATGATGCTTATTTCGTTGGTAAAGAGGTGTTGATTCTGTTGATGCTTTTTTCGTTGGTAAAGATGTGTTGATTCTGATGATGCTTATTTCGTTGGTAAAGATGTGTTGATTCTGACGATGCGTATTTCGTAGGTAAAGATGTGTTGATTCTGATGATGTGTATTTCGTTGGTAAAGATGTGTTGATTCTGCTGATGCTTATTTCGTAGGTAAAGATGTGTCGATTCTGATGATGCTTATTTCGTAGGTAAAGATGTGTTGTTTCTGATGATGCTTATTTCATTGGTAAAGATGTGTTGATTCTGATGATGCTTATTTCGTTGGTAAAGATGTGTTGATTCTGATGATGCTTATTTCGTTGGTAAAGTTGTGTTTATTGTGATGATGCTTATTTCGTAGGTAAAGATGTGTTGATTTTTATGATGCTTATTTCGTTAGTAAAGATGTGTTGATTCTGATGATGCTTATTTCGTTTGTAAAGGTGTGTTTATTCTGATGATGATTATTTCGTTGGTTAAGATGTGTTGATTCTGATGATGCTTATTTCGTTTGTAAAGATGTGTTGATTTTGATGATGCTTATTTCTTTGGTAAAGATGTGTTGATTATGATGATGCTTGTTTTGGTGGTAAAGATGTGTTGATTTTGATGATACTTATTTTGTTGGTAAAGATGTGTTGATTCTGATGGTGCTTATTTCGTTGGTAAAGATGTGTTGATTCTGATGATGCTTATTTCGTTTGTAAAGGTGTGTCGATTCTGATGATGCTTATTTCGTTGGTAAAGATGTGTTGATTCTGATGATGCTTATTTCGTTGGTAAAGATGTGTTGATTCTGATGATGCTTATTTCTTTGGTAAAGATGTGTTTATTCTGATGATTCTTGTTTTGTTGGTAAAGATGTGTTGATTTTGATGATATTTATTTCGTTGGTAAACATGTGTTGATTCTGATGATGCTTATTTCGTTTGTAAAGGTGTGTCGATTCTGATGATGCTTATTTCGTTGGTAAAGATGTGTTGATTATGATGATGCTTATTTCGTTGGTAAAGATGTGTTGATTCGGATGATGCTTATTTCGTTGGTAAAGATGTGTTTATTCTGATGATGCTTATTTCGTTGATAAAGATGTGTTTATTCTGATGATGCTTATTTCGTTGATAAAGATGTGTTTATTCTGATGATGCTTATTTCGTTGGTAAAGATGTGTTGATTATGATGATGCTTATTTCGTTGATAAAGATGTGTTTATTCTGATGATGCTTATTTCGTTGATAAAGATGTGTTTATTCTGATGATGCTTATTTCGTTGGTAAAGATGTGTTAGTTATGATGATGCTTATTTCGTTGATAAAGATGTGTTTATTCTGATGATGCTTATTTCGTTTGTAAAGATGTGTTTATTCTGATGATGCTTATTTCGTTAGTAAAGATGTGTTGACTATGATGATGATTATTTCGTTGGTAAAGATGTGTTTATTCTGATGATGCTTATTTCGTTGGTAAAGATGTGTTGATTCGGATGATGCTTATTTCGTTGGTAAAGATGTGTTGATTATGATGATACTTATTTCGTTAGTAAAGATGTGTTGATTCGGATGATGCTTATTTCGTTGGTAAAGATGTGTTGATTATGATGATGCTTATTTCGTTGGTAAAGATGTGTTGATTCGGATGATGCTTATTTCGTTGGTAAAGATGTGTTTATTCTAATGATGCTTATTTCGTTTGTAAAGCTGTGTTGATTATGATGATGCTTATTTCGTTGGTAAAGATGTGTTTATTCTGATGATGCTTATTTCGTTGGTAAAGATGTGTTGATTCTGATGATGCTTATTTCGTTGGTAAAGATGTGTTGATAATGATGATACTTATTTCGTTAGTAAAGATGTGTTGAGTCGGATGATGCTTATTTCGTTGGTAAAGATGTGTTGATAATGATGATACTTATTTCGTTAGTAAAGATGTGTTGATTCTGATGATGCTTATTTCGTTGGTAAAGATGTGTTGATTATGATGATACTTATTTCGTTAGTAAAGATGTGTTGAGTCGGATGATGCTTATTTCGTTGGTAAAGATGTGTTGATTCGGATGATGCTTATTTCGTTGGTAAAGATGTGTTGATTATGATGATACTTATTTTGTTAGTAAAGATGTGTTGATTCGGATGATGCTTATTTCGTTGGTACAGATGTGTTGATTATGATGATGCTTAATTCGTTGGTTAAGATGTGTTGATTCGGATGATGCTTATTTCGTTGGTAAAGATGTGTTTATTCTAATGATGCTTATTTCGTTTGTAAAGCTGTGTTGATTATGATGATGCTTATTTCGTTGGTAAAGATGTGTTTATTCTGATGATGCTTATTTCGTTGGTAAAGATGTGTTGATTCTGATGATGCTTATTTCGTTGGTAAAGATGTGTTGATAATGATGATACTTATTTCGTTAGTAAAGATGTGTTGAGTCGGATGATGCTTATTTCGTTGGTAAAGATGTGTTGATTATGATGATGCTTAATTCGTTGGTTAAGATGTGTTGATTCGGATGATGCTTATTTCGTTGGTAAAGATGTGTTGATTATGATGATGCTTATTTCGTTAGTAAAGATGTGTTGATTCGGATGATGCTTATTACGTTGGTAAAGATGTGTTGATTATGATGATGCTTATTTCGTTTGTAAAGATGTGTTGATTCGGATGATGCTTATTTCGTTGGTAAAGATGTGTTGATTCAGATGATGCTTATTTCGTTTGTAAAGATTTGTTGATTATTATGATGCTTATCTCGTTAGTAAAGATGTGTTGATTCGGATGATGCTTATTTCGTTGGTAAAGATGTGTTGATTCGGATGATGCTTATTTCGTTGGTAAAGATATGTTAATTTTGATAATGCTTATTTTGTTGGTAAAGATGTGTTAATTCTGATGATGCTTATTTCGTTGGTAAAGATGTGTTGATTCTGATAATGCTTATTTTGTTGGTAAAAATGTGTTGATTCTGATGATGCTTATTTCGTTGGTAAAGATGTGTTGATTTGGATGATGCTTATTTTGTTGGTAAAGATGTGTTGATTCTGATGATGTCTCTTAATCGTTTGTAAAGATGTGTTGATTATGATGATGCTTGTTTCGTTGGTAAAGATGTGTTGATTATGATGATGCTTATTTCGTTAGTAAGATGTGTTGATTCGGATGATGCTTATTTCGTTGGTAAAGATGTGTTGATTCTGATGATGCTTATTTCGTTAGTAAAGATGTGTTGATTCGGATGATGCCTATTTCGTTGGTAAAGATTTTTTGATTCTGATGATGCTTGTTTGGTTAGTAAAGATGTGTTGATTCGGATGATGCTTATTTGGTTAGTAAAGCTGTGTTGATTCGGATGATGCTTATTTCGTTTGTAAAGATGTGTTGATTCTGATGATGCTTATTTCGTTTGTAAAGATGTGTTGATTCTGATGATGCTTATTTCGTTTGTAAAGATGTGTTGATTCTGATGATGCTTATTTCGTTTGTAAAGATGTGTTAATTCTGTGATGCTTATTTCGTTGAAACAATGTGTAGAGTCTCATGATGTTTATTTCGTTGGTAAAAATATGTTGATTCTGATGATGTAAATTTCGTTGGAAAAGATGTGTTGCTTCTGATGATGTTAATTTCGTTAGTAAAGATGTGTTGATTATGATGATGCTTGTTTCGTTAGTAAATATGTGTTGATTCTGATGATGCTTATTTCGTTGGTAAAGATGTGTTTATTCTGATGATGCTTATTTCGTTGGTAAAGATGTGTTGATTTTAATGATGCTTAGTTTGTTGGTAAAGATGTATTGATTTTGATTATGCTTATTTTGTTGGTAAAGATGTGTTTATTCTGATGATGCTTATTTCGTTGGTAAAGATGTGTTGATTCTGATGATGCTTATCTCGTTGGTAAAGATGTGTTGATTTGGATGATGCTTATTTCTTTGGAAAAGATGTGTTAATTTTGTATGATGCTTATTTTGTTGGTAAAGATGTGTTGATTCTGATGATGTCTCTTAATCGTTTGTAAAGATGTGTTGATTCTGATAATGCTTATTTCTTTGGAAAAGATGTGTTAATTTTGTATGATGCTTATTTTGTTGGTAAAGATGTGTTGATTCTGATGATGCTTATTTCGTTGGTAAAGATGTGTTGATTCTGATAATGCTTATTTCGTTGGTAAAGACGTGTTGATTCTGATGATGCTAATTTCGTTAGTAAAGATGTGTTGATTCGGATGATGCTTATTTCGTTGGAAAAGATGTTTTGATTCTGATGATGCTTATTTCGTTAGTAAAGATGTGTTTATTCGGATTATGCTTATTTCGTTAGTAAAGCTGTGTTTATTCGGATTATGCTTATTTCGTTGGTAAAGATGTGTTGATTCGGATTATGCTTATTTCGTTAGTAAAGATGTGTTGATTCTGATGATGCTAATTTCGTTAGTAAAGATGTGTTGATTCGGATGATGCTTATTTCGTTGGAAAAGATGTTTTGATTCTGATGATGCTTATTTCGTTAGTAAAGATGTGTTTATTCGGATTATGCTTATTTCGTTAGTAAAGCTGTGTTTATTCGGATTATGCTTATTTCGTTAGTAAAGATGTGTTGATTCGGATTATGCTTATTTCGTTAGTAAAGCTGTGTTTATTCGGTTGATGCTTATTTCGTTGGTAAAGATGTGTTGATTCTGATGATGCTTATTTCGTTTGTAAAGATGTGTTGATTCTGATGATGCTTATTTCGTTTGTAAAGATGTGTTGATTCTGATGATGCTTATTTCGTTTGTAAGGATGTGTTAATTCTGTGATGCTTATTTCGTTGAAACAATGTGTAGAGTCTTATGATGTTTTTTTCGTTGGTAAATATATGTTGATTCTGATGATGCTTATTTCGTTGGTAAATATATGTTGATTCTGATGATGTAAATTTCGTTGGAAAAGATGTGTTGCTTCTGATGATGTTAATTTCGTTAGTAAAGTTGATTATGATGATGCTTGTTTCGTTAGTAAATATGTGCTGATTCTGATGATGCTTATTTCGTTGGTAAAGATGTGTTTATTCTGATGATGCTTATTTGGTTGGTAAAGATGTGTTGATTTTCATGATGCTTATTTTGTTGGTAAAGATGTATTGATTTTGATTATGCTTATTTTGTTGGTAAAGATGTGTTTATTCTGATGATGCTTATTTCGTTGGTAAAGATGTGTTGATTTTCATGATGCTTATTTTGTTGGTAAAGATGTGTTGATTCTGATGATGCTTATTTCGTTGGTAAAGATGTGTTGATTCTGATAATGCTTATTTTGTTGGTAAAAATGTGTTGATTCTGATGATGTCTCTTAATCGTTTGTAAAGATGTGTTTATTCTGATGATGCTTATTTCGTTGGTAAAGATGTGTTGATTTTGATGATGCTTATTTCGTTAGTAAAGATGTGTTGATTATGATGATGCTTGTTTCGTTGGTAAAGATGTGTTGATTCTGAAGATGCTTATTTCGTTGGTAAAGATGTGTTGATTCTGATGATGCTTATTTCGTTGGTAAAGATGGGTTGATTCTGATGATGCTTATTTCGTTGGTAAAGATGTGTTGCTTCTGATAATGCTTATTTCGTTGGTAAAGACGTGTTGATTCTGATGATGCTTATTTCGTTGGTAAAGATGTGTTGATTCTGATGATGCTTATTTCGTTGGTAAAGATGTGTTGATTCTGATGATGTTTATTTCGTTGGTAAAGATGTGTTGATTCTGATAATGCTTATTTCGTTGGTAAAGATATGTTGATTCTGATGATGCTTATTTCGTTAGTAAAGATGTGTTGATTATGATGATGCTTATTTCGTTAGTAAAGATGTGTTGATTATGATGATGCTCATGTCGTTGGTGAAGACGTGTTGATTTTGATAATGCTTATTTCGTTAGTAAAGATGTGTTGATTTTGATGATGCTTATTTCGTTAGTAAAGACGTGTTAATTTTGATAATGCTTATTTCGTTAGTAAAGATGTGTTGATTTTGATGATGCTTATTTCGTTAGTAAAGACGTGTTAATTTTGATAATGCTTATTTCGTTAGTAAAGATGTGTTGATTTTGATAATGCTTATTTCGTTAGTAAAGATGTGTTGATTTTGATAATGCTTATTTCGTTAGTAAAGATGTGTTGATTTTGATAATGCTTATTTCGTTAGTAAAGATGTGTTGATTTTGATGATGCTTATTTCGTTAGTAAAGACGTGTTAATTTTGATAATGCTTATTTCGTTAGTAAAAGATGTGTTGATTTTGATGATGCTCATTTCGTTGGTGAAGACGTGTTGATTTTGATGATGCTTATTTCGTTAGTAAAGATGTGTTGATTTTGATAATGCTTATCTCGTTAGTAAAGATGTGTTGATTTTGATGATGCTCATTTCGTTGGTGAAGACGTGTTGATTTTGATGATGCTTATTTCGTTAGTAAAGATGTGTTGATTTTGATAATGCTTATTTCGTTAGTAAAGATGTGTTGATTTTGATGATGCTTATTTCGTTAGTAAAGATGTGTTGATTTTGATAATGCTTATCTCGTTAGTAAAGATGTGTTGATTTTGATGATGCTTATTTCGTTAGTAAAGATGTGTTGATTTTGATGATGCTCATTTCGTTGGTGAAGACGTGTTGATTTTGATGATGCTTATTTCGTTAGTAAAGATGTGTTGATTTTGATAATGCTTATTTCGTTAGTAAAGATGTGTTGATTTTGATGATGCTTATTTCGTTAGTAAAGATGTGTTGATTTTGATAATGCTTATCTCGTTAGTAAAGATGTGTTGATTTTGATGATGCTTATTTCGTTAGTAAAGATGTGTTGATTTTGATCATGCTCATTTCGTTAGTAAAGACGTGTTGATTTTGATGATGCTCATTTCGTTGGTGAAGACGTGTTGATTTTGATGATGCTTATTTCGTTGGTAAAGATGTGTTGATTTTGATGATGCTTATTTCGTTGGTAAAGATGTATTGATTCTGATGATGCTTATTTCGTTGGTAAAGATGTATTGATTCTGATGATGCTTATTTCGTTAGTAAAGATGTGTTGATTTTGATGATGCTTATTTCGTTAGTAAAGACGTGTTGATTCTGATGATGCTTATTTCGTTGGTGAAGACGTGTTGATTTTGATGATGCTTATTTCGTTAGTAAAGATGTGTTGATTTTGATAATGCTTATTTCGTTAGTAAAGATGTGTTGATTTTGATAATGCTTATTTCGTTAGTAAAGATGTGTTGATTTTGATGATGCTTATTTTGTTGGTAAAGATGTGTTGATTCTGATGATGTCTATTAATCGTTTGTAAAGATGTGTTTATTCTGATGATGCTTATTTCGTTTGTAAAGATGTGTTGATTTGGATGATGCTTATTTTGTTGGTAAAGATGTGTTGATTTTGATGATGTCTCTTAATCGTTTGTAAAGATGTGTTTATTCTGATGATGCTTATTTCGTTGGTAAAGATGTGTTGATTTTGATGATGCTTATTTCGTTAGTAAAGATGTGTTGATTATGATGATGATGTTTCGTTGGTAAAGATGTGTTGATTCTGAAGATGCTTATTTCGTTGGTAAAGATGTGTTGATTCTGATGATGCTTATTTCGTTGGTAAAGATGTGTTGATTATGATGATGCTTATTTCGTTGGTAAAGATGTGTTGATTCTGATGATGCTTATTTCGTTGGTAAAGATGTGTTGCTTCTGATAATGCTTATTTCGTTGGTAAAGACGTGTTGATTCTGATGATGCTTAGTTCGTTGGTAAAGATGTGTTGATTCTGATGATGCTTATTTCGTTGGTAAAGATGTGTTGATTCTGATGATGTTTATTTCGTTGGTAAAGATGTGTTGATTCTGATAATGCTTATTTCGTTGGTAAACATATGTTGATTCTGATGATGCTTATTTCGTTAGTAAAGATGTGTTGATTATGATGATGATTATTTCGTTAGTAAAGATGTGTTGATTATGATGATGCTCATGTCGTTGGTGAAGACGTGTTGATTTTGATAATGCTTATTTCGTTGGTAAAGATGTATTGATTCTGATGATGCTTATTTCGTTAGTAAAGATGTGTTGATTTTGATGATGCTTATTTTGTTAGTAAAGACGTGTTGATTCTGATGATGCTTATTTCGTTGGTGAAGACGTGTTGATTTTGATGATGCTTATTTCGTTAGTAAAGATGTGTTGATTTTGATAATGCTTATTTCGTTAGTAAAGATGTGTTGATTTTGATGATGCTTATTTCGTTAGTAAAGATGTGTTGATTTTGATGATGCTTATTTCGTTAGTAAAGATGTGTTGATTTTGATAATGCTTATTTCGTTAGTAAAGATGTGTTGATTTTGATGATGCTTATTTCGTTAGTAAAGATGTGTTGATTTTGATTATGCTCATTTCGTTAGTAAAGACGTGTTGATTCAGATGATGCTTATTTCGTTGGTGAAGACGTGTTGATTTTGATGATGCTTGTTTCGTTGGTAAAGATGTGTTGATTTTGATAATGCTTATTTCGTTAGTAAAGATGTGTTGATTTTGATGATGCTCATTTCGTTGGTGAAGACGTGTTGATTTTGATGATGCTTGTTTCGTTGTTAAAGATGTGTTGATTTTGATAATGCTTATTTCGTTAGTAAAGATGTGTTGATTTTGATGATGCTCATTTCGTTAGTAAAGACGTGTTGATTCTGATGATGCTTATTTCGTTGGTAAAGATGTGTTGATTATGATGATGCTTGTTTCGTTGGTAAAGATGTGTTGATTTTGATGATGCTCATTTCGTTAGTAAAGACGTGTTGATTCTGATGATGCTTATTTCGTTAGTAAAGATGTGTTGATTATGATGATGCTTGTTTCGTTGGTAAAGATGTGTTGATTCTGATGATGCTTATTTCGTTGGTAAAGATGTGTTGATTCTGATCATGCTTATTTCGTTGGTAAAAATGTGTTGATTCTGATGATGCTTATTTCGTTGGTAAAGATGTGTTGATTCTGATAATGCTTTTTCGTTGGTAAAGATGTGTTGATTATGATGATGCTTATTTCGTTGGTGAAGACGTGTTGATTATGATGATGCTTATTTCGTTGGTGAAGACGTGTTGATTCTGATGATGCTCATTTCGTTGGTAAAGATGTGTTGATTCTGATAATGCTTATTTCGTTGGTAAAGATGTGTTGATTATGATGATGCTTATTTCGTTGGTGAAGACGTGTTGATTATGATGATGCTTATTTCGTTGGTGAAGACGTGTTGATTCTGATGATGCTCATTCGTTGGTAAAGATGTGTTGATTATGATGATGCTTATTTCGTTGGTGAAGACGTGTTGATTCTGATGATGCTCATTTCGTTGGTAAAGATGTGTTGATTATGATGATGCTCATTTCATTGGTGAAGACGTGTTGATTCTGATGATGCTCATTTCGTTGGTAAAGACGTGTTGATTCTGATGATGCTTATTTCGTTGGTAAAGATGTGTTGATTATGATGATGCTCATTTCGTTGGTGAAGACGTGTTGATTCTGATGATGCTTATTTCGTTGGTAAAGATGTGTTGATTCTGATGATGCTCATTTCGTTGGTGAAGACGTGTTGATTATGATGATGCTCATTTCGTTGGTGAAGACGTGTTGATTTTGATGATGCTCATTTCGTTGGTAAAGATGTGTTGATTATGATGATGCTCATTTCGTTGGTGAAGACGTGTTGATTATGATGATGCTCATTTCGTTGGTGAAGACGTGTTGATTTTGATGATGCTCATTTCGTTGGTAAAGATGTGTTGATTATGATGATGCTCATTTCGTTGTTGAAGACGTGTTGATTATGATGATGCTCATTTCGTTGGTAAAGATGTGTTGATTATGATGATGCTCATTTCGTTGGTGAAGACGTGTTGATTATGATGATGCTCATTTCGTTGGTGAAGACGTGTTGATCTTGATGATGCTCATTTCGTTGGTAAAGATGTGTTGATTATGATGATGCTTATTTCGTTGGTAAAGATGTGTTGATTATGATGATGCTCATTTCGTTGGTGAAGACGTGTTGATTCTGATGATGCTTATTTCGTTGGTAAAGATGTGTTGATTATGATGATGCTCATTTCGTTGGTAAAGATGTGTTGATTTTGATGATGCTTATTTCGTTGGTAAAGATGTGTTGATTATGATGATGCTCATTTCGTTGGTGAAGACGTGTTGATTCTGATGATGCTTATTTCGTTGGTAAAGATGTGTTGATTTTGATGATGCTCATTTCGTTGGTAAAGATGTGTTGATTCTGATGATGCTTATTTCGTTGGTAAAGATGTGTTGATTATGATGATGCTCATTTCGTTGGTGAAGACGTGTTGATTCTGATGATGCTTATTTCGTTAGTAAAGATGTGTTGATTATGATGATGCTCATTTCGTTGGTAAAGATGTGTTGATTCTGATGATGCTCATTTCGTTGGTGAAGACGTGTTGATTATGATGATGCTCATTTCGTTGGTGAAGACGTGTTGATTTTGATGATGCTCATTTCGTTGGTAAAGATGTGTTGATTATGATGATGCTCATTTCGTTGGTGAAGACGTGTTGATTCTGATGATGCTCATTTCGTTGGTAAAGATGTGTTGATTATGATGATGCTCATTTCGTTGGTGAAGACGTGTTGATTATGATGATGCTCATTTCGTTGGTGAAGACGTGTTGATTTTGATGATGCTCATTTCGTTGGTAAAGATGTGTTGATTATGATGATGCTCATTTCGTTGGTGAAGACGTGTTGATTATGATGATGCTCATTTCGTTGGTGAAGACGTGTTGATTTTGATGATGCTCATTTCGTTGGTAAAAATGTGTTGATTATGATGATGCTCATTTCGTTGGTGAAGACGTGTTGATTATGATGATGCTCATTTCGTTGGTAAAGATGTGTTGATTAGGATGATGCTCATTTCGTTGGTGAAGACGTGTTGATTATGATGATGCTCATTTCGTTGGTGAAGACGTGTTGATTTTGATTATGCTCATTTCGTTGGTAAAGATGTGTTATTATGATGATGCTCATTTCGTTGGTGAAGACGTGTTGATTCTGATGATGCTCATTTCGTTGGTAAAGATGTGTTGATTCTGATGATGCTCATTTCGTTGGTAAAGATGTGTTGATTATGATGATGCTCATTTCGTTGGTGAAGAGGTGTTGATTTTTATTATGCTCATTTCGTTGGTAAAGATGTGTTGATTATGATGATGCTCATTTCGTTGGTGAAGACGTGTTGATTCTGATGATGCTCATTTCGTTGGTGAAGACGTGTTGATTCTGATGATGCTCATTTCGTTGGTAAAGATGTGTTGATTCTGATGATGCTCATTTCGTTGGTAAGGATGTGTTGATTATGATGATGCTCATTTCGTTGGTGAAGACGTGTTGATTTTGATGATGCTCATTTCGTTGGTAAAGATGTGTTGATTCTGATGATGCTCATTTCGTTGGTAAAGATGTGTTGATTTTGATGATGCTCATTTCGTTGGTAAAGATGTGTTGATTATGATGATGCTCATTTCGTTGGTAAATGACGTGTTGATTTTGATGATGCTCATTTCGTTGGTAAAGATGTGTTGATTATGATGATGCTCATTTCGTTGGTGAAGACGTGTTGATTCTGATGATGCTCATTTCGTTGGTGAAGACGTGTTGATTCTGATGATGCTCATTTCGTTGGTAAAGATGTGTTGATTCTGATGATGCTCATTTCGTTGGTAAAGACGTGTTGATTATGATGATGCTCATTTCGTTGGTGAAGACGTGTTGATTTTGATGATGCTCATTTCGTTGGTAAAGATGTGTTGATTATGATGATGCTCATTTCGTTGGTGAAGACGTGTTGATTTTGATGATGCTCATTTCGTTGGTAAAGATGTGTTGATTATGATGATGCTCATTTCGTTGGTGAAGACGTGTTGATTTTGATGATGCTCATTTCGTTGGTAAAGATGTGTTGATTTTGATGATGCTCATTTCGTTGGTAAAGATGTGTTGATTCTGATGATGCTCATTTCGTTGGTAAAGATGTGTTGATTATGATGATGCTCATTTCGTTGGTAAAGATGTGTTGATTTTGATGATGCTCATTTCGTTGGTAAAGATGTGTTGATTATGATGAGGCTGATTTTGTTGGTGAAGACGTGTTGATTCTGATGATGCTCATTTCGTTGGTAAAGATGTGTTGATTTTGATGATGCTCATTTCGTTGGTAAAGATGTGTTGATTCTGATGATGCTCATTTCGTTGGTAAAGATGTGTTGATTATGATGATGCTAATTTCGTTGGTGAAGACGTGTTGATTTTGATGATGCTCATTTCGTTGGTAAAGATGTGTTGATTATGATGATGCTCATTTCGTTGGTGAAGACGTGTTGATTTTGATGATGCTCATTTCGTTGGTAAAGATGTGTTGATTTTGATAATGCTTATTTCGTTGCTGAAGACGTGTGTATTTTGATGATGCTTATTTCGTTGGTAAAGATGTGTTGATTCTGATGATGCTCATTTCGTTGGTAAAGATGTGTTGATTTTGATGATGCTCATTTCGTTGGTAAAGATGTGTTGATTTTGATGATGCTTATTTCGTTGGTAAAGATGTGTTGATTTTGAAGATGCTTATTTCGTTGGTGAAGATGTGTTGATTCTGATGATGCTTATTTCGTTGGTAAAGATGTGTTGATTTTGATGATGCTTGTTTCGTTGGTGAAGATGTGTTGATTCTGATGATGCTTGTTTCGTTGGTAAAGATGTGTTGATTCTGATTATGCTTATTTCGTTGGTGAAGACGTGTGTATTTTGATGATGCTTATTTCGTTGGTGAAGATGTGTTGATTCTGATGATGCTTGTTTCGTTGGTAAAGATGTGTTGATTCTGATTATGCTTATTTCGTTGGTGAAGACGTGTTGATTCTGATGATGCTTATTTCGTTGGTAAAGATGTGTTGATTCTGATGATGCTTAATCGTTGGTGAAGACGTGTTGATTCTGATGATGCTTATTTTGTTGGTAAAGATGTGTTGATTCTGATGATGCTTATTTCGTTGGTGAAGATGTGTTGATTCTTATGATGCTTATTTCGTTGGTAAAGATGTGTTGATTCTGATGATGCTTATTTCGTTGGTGAAGACGTGTTGATTCTGATGATGCTTATTTCGTTGGTAAAGATGTGTTGATTCTGATGCTGCTTATTTCGTTGGTGAAGACGTGTTGATTCTGATGATGCTCATTTCGTTGGCAAAGATGTGTTGATTCTGATGATGCTTATTTCGTTGGTAAAGATGTGTTGATTCTGATGATGCTTATTTCGTTGGTAAAGATGTGTTGATTCTGATGATGCTTATTTCGTTGGTGAAGACGTGTTGATTCTGATGATGCTTATTTCGTTGGTAAAGATGTGTTGATTCTGATGATGCTTATTTCGTTGGTGAACATGTGTTGATTCTGATGATGCTTATTTCGTTGGTAAAGATGTGTTGATTCTGATGATGCTTATTTCGTTGGTAAAGACGTGTTGATTCTGATGATGCTTATTTCGTTGGTAAAGATGTGTTGATTCTGATGATGCTTATTTCGTTGGTAAAGATGTGTTGATTCTGATGATGCTTATTTCGTTGGCAAAGATGTGTTGATTCTGATGATGCTTATTTCGTTGGTGAAGATGTGTTGATTCTGATGATGCTTATTTCGTTGGTAAAGATGTGTTGATTATGATGATGCTTATTTCGTTGGTGAAGATGTGTTGATTCTGATGATGCTTATTTCGTTGGTAAAGATGTGTTGATTTTGATGATGCTCATTTCGTTGGTAAAGATGTGTTGATTCTGATGATGCTTATTTCGTTGGTGAAGATGTGTTGATTCTGATGATGCTTATTTCGTTGGTAAAGATGTGTTTATTCTGATGATGCTTATTTCGTTGGTAAAGATGTGTTTATTCTGATGATTCTTATTTCGTTGGTAAAGATGTGTTGATTCTGATTATGCTTATTTCGTTGGTAAAGATGTGTTGATTTTGATGATGCTCATTTCGTTGGTAAAGATGTGTTGATTCTGATGATGCTTATTTCGTTGGTAAAGATGTGTTGATTCTGATGATGCTTATTTCGTTGGTAAAGATGTGTTGATTCTGATGATGCTTATTTCGTTGGTAAAGATGTGTTGATTTTGATGATGCTCATTTCGTTGGTAAAGATGTGGTGATTCTGATAATGCTTATTTCGTTGGCAAAGATGTTTTGATTCTGATGATGCTTATTTCGTTGGTGAAGATGTGTTGATTCTGATGATGCTTATTTCGTTGGTAAAGATGTGTTGATTCTGATGATGCTTATTTCGTTGGCAAAGATGTGTTGATTCTGATGATGCTTATTTCGTTGGTAAAGATGTGTTGATTTTGATGATGCTCATTTCGTTGGTAAAGATGTGTTGATTCTGATGATGCTTATTTCGTTGGTGAAGATGTGTTGATTCTGATGATGCTTATTTCGTTGGTAAAGATGTGTTGATTCTGATGATGCTTATTTCGTTTGTAAAGATGTGTTGATTCTGATGATGCTTATTTCGTTGGTGAAGATGTGTTGATTCTGATGATGCTTATTTCGTTGGTAAAGATGTGTTGATTCTGATTATGCTTATTTTGTGGGTAAAGATGTGTTGATTCTGATAAGGCTTATTTCTTTGGTAAAGGTGTGTTGATTCTGATGATGCTTATGTCGTTGGCAAAGATGTGTTGATTCTGATAAGGCTTATTTCTTTGGTAAAGATGTGTTGATTCTGATGATGCTTATTTTGTTGGTAAAGATGTGTTGATTCTGATAATGCTTATTTCGTTGGTAAAGGTGTGTTGATTCTGATGATGCTTATTTCGTTAGTAAAGATGTGTTGATTTTGATGATGCCTATTTTGTTGATAAAGATGTGTTGATTCTGATGATGCTTATTTCGTTGGTAAAGATGTATTGATTCTGATGATGCTTGTTTCCTTGGTAAAGATGTGTTGATTCTGGTTATGCTAATTTCTTTGGAAAAGATGTGTTGATTTTTATGATTCTTATTTCGTTGGTAAAGATGTATTGATTCTGATGGTGCTTATTCGTTGGTAAAGATGTGTTGATTCTGATGATGCTAATTTCTTTGGAAAAGATGTGTTGATTTTTATGATTCTTATTTTGTTGGTAAAGATGTGTTGATTCTGATGATGCTTATTTCGTTGGTAAAGATGTATTGATTTTGATGATGCTTATTTTGTTGGTAAAGATGTGTTGACTCTGAAGATGCTTATTTCGTTGGTAAAGATGTATTGATTTTTATGATGCTTATTTTGTTGGTAAAGATGTGTTGATTCTGATAGTGCTTATTTCGTTGGTAAGGATGTGTTGATTCTGATAATGCTTATTTTGTTGGTAACGATGTGTTGATTCTGATGATGCTTATTTCGTTGGTAAAGATGTGTTGATTTTGATGATGCTTATTTCGTTGGAAAAGATGTGTTGATTTTGATGATGCTAATTTTGATGGTAAAGATGTGTTTATTCTGATGATGTTTATTAATCGTTTGTAAAGCTGTGTTGATAATGATGATGCTTATTTCGTTGGTAAAGATGTGTTTGTTTTGATGATGCTTATTTCGTTAGTAAAGATGTGTTGATTCTGATTATGCGTATTTCGTTGGTAACGATGTGTATATTCTGATGATGCTTATTTCGTTGGTAAAGATGTGTTGCTTCTGATGATGCTTATTTCGTTGGTAAAGATGTGTTGATTCTGATGATGCCTGTTTCGTTTGTAAAGATGTGTTGATTCTGATTATGCTTATTTCTTTGCTTGAGATATGTTGATACTGATGATGCTTTTTTCGTTGGTAAAGATGTGTTGCTTCTTATTATGCTTGTTTCGTTGGTAAAGATGTGTTGCTTCTGATGATGCTTATTTCGTTGGTAAAGTTGTGTTGATTCTGATGATGCTTATTTCGTCGGTAATGATGTGTTGATTCTGATGATGCTTATTTCGTTGGTAAAGATGTGTTTATTCTGATGATGCTTATTTCGTTGGTAAAGATGTGTTGATTATGATGATGCTTATTTCGTTGGTAACGATGTGTTGATTCTGATGATGCTTATTTCGTTGGTAAAGATGTGTTGAGTCTGATTATGCTTATTTCGTTGGTAAAGATGTGTTGATTCTGATGATGCTTGTTTCGTTGGTAAAGATGTGTTGATTCTAATGATGCTTATTTCGTTGGTAAAGATGTGTTGATTCTGATGATGCTTATTTCGTTGGTAAAGATGTGTTGATTATGATGATGCTTATTTCGTTGGCAAAGATGTGTTGATTGTGATGATGCTTATATCGTTGGTAAAGATGTGTTGATTCTGATGATACATATTTCGTTGGTAAAGATGTGTTGATTCTAATGATGCTTATTTCGTTGGTAAAGATGTGTTGATTCTGATGATGCTTATTTCGTTGGCAAAGATGTGTTGATTCTGATGATGCTCATTTCGTTGGTGAAGATGTGTTGATTATGATGATGCTCATTTCGTTGGTGAAGACGTGTTGATTTTGATGATGCTCATTTCGTTGGTAAAGATGTGTTGATTTTGATGATGCTCATTTTGTTGGTAAAGATGTGTTGATTCTGATAAGGCTTATTTCTTTGGTAAAGGTGTGTTGATTCTGATGATGCTTATGTCGTTGGCAAAGATGTGTTGATTCTGATGATGCTCATTTCGTTGGTGAAGATGTGTTGATTATGATGATGCTCATTTCGTTGGTGAAGACGTGTTGATTTTGATGATGCTCATTTCGTTGGTAAAGATGTGTTGATTATGATGATGCTCATTTCGTTGGTGAAGACGTGTTGATTTTGATGATGCTCATTTCGTTGGTAAAGATGTGTTGATTTTGATGATGCTCATTTTGTTGGTAAAGATGTGTTGATTATGATAAGGCTTATTTCTTTGGTAAAGGTGTGTTGATTCTGATGATGCTTATGTCGTTGGCAAAGATGTGTTGATTCTGATGATGCTCATTTCGTTGGTGAAGATGTGTTGATTATGATGATGCTCATTTCGTTGGTGAAGACGTGTTGATTTTGATGATGCTCATTTCGTTGGTAAAGATGTGTTGATTATGATGATGCTCATTTCGTTGGTGAAGACGTGTTGATTTTGATGATGCTCATTTCGTTGGTAAAGATGTGTTGATTTTGATGATGCTCATTTTGTTGGTAAAGATGTGTTGATTCTGATAAGGCTTATTTCTTTGGTAAAGGTGTGTTGATTCTGATGATGCTTATGTCGTTGGCAAAGATGTGTTGATTCTGATGATGCTCATTTCGTTGGTGAAGATGTGTTGATTATGATGATGCTCATTTCGTTGGTGAAGACGTGTTGATTTTGATGATGCTCATTTCGTTGGTAAAGATGTGTTGATTATGATGATGCTCATTTCGTTGGTGAAGACGTGTTGATTTTGATGATGCTCATTTCGTTGGTAAAGATGTGTTGATTTTGATGATGCTCATTTTGTTGGTAAAGATGTGTTGATTCTGATAAGGCTGATTTCTTTGGTAAAGGTGTGTTGATTCTGATGATGCTTATGTCGTTGGCAAAGATGTGTTGATTCTGATGATGCTCATTTCGTTGGTGAAGATGTGTTGATTATGATGATGCTCATTTCGTTGGTGAAGACGTGTTGATTTTGATGATGCTCATTTCGTTGGTAAAGATGTGTTGATTATGATGATGCTCATTTCGTTGGTGAAGACGTGTTGATTTTGATGATGCTCATTTCGTTGGTAAAGATGTGTTGATTTTGATGATGCTCATTTTGTTGGTAAAGATGTGTTGATTCTGATAAGGCTTATTTCTTTGGTAAAGGTGTGTTGATTCTGATGATGCTTATGTCGTTGGCAAAGATGTGTTGATTCTGATGATGCTCATTTCGTTGGTGAAGATGTGTTGATTATGATGATGCTCATTTCGTTGGTGAAGACGTGTTGATTTTGATGATGCTCATTTCGTTGGTAAAGATGTGTTGATTATGATGATGCTCATTTCGTTGGTGAAGACGTGTTGATTTTGATGATGCTCATTTCGTTGGTAAAGATGTGTTGATTTTGATGATGCTCATTTTGTTGGTAAAGATGTGTTGATTCTGATAAGGCTTATTTCTTTGGTAAAGGTGTGTTGATTCTGATGATGCTTATGTCGTTGGCAAAGATGTGTTGATTCTGATAAGGCTTATTTCTTTGGTAAAGATGTGTTGATTCTGATGATGCTTATTTTGTTGGTAAAGATGTGTTGATTCTGATAATGCTTATTTCGTTGGTAAAGGTGTGTTGATTCTGATGATGCTTATTTCGTTAGTAAAGATGTGTTGATTTTGATGATGCCTATTTTGTTGATAAAGATGTGTTGATTCTGATGATGCTTATTTCGTTGGTAAAGATGTATTGATTCTGATGATGCTTGTTTCCTTGGTAAAGATGTGTTGATTCTGGTGATGCTAATTTCTTTGGAAAAGATGTGTTGATTTTTATGATTCTTATTTCGTTGGTAAAGATGTATTGATTCTGATGGTGCTTATTCGTTGGTAAAGATGTGTTGATTCTGATGATGCTAATTTCTTTGGAAAAGATGTGTTGATTTTTATGATTCTTATTTTGTTGGTAAAGATGTGTTGATTCTGATGATGCTTATTTCGTTGGTAAAGATGTATTGATTTTGATGATGCTTATTTTGTTGGTAAAGATGTGTTGACTCTGAAGATGCTTATTTCGTTGGTAAAGATGTGTTTATTCTGATGATGCTTATTTCGTTGGTAAAGATGTGTTGATTATGATGATGCTTAGTTCGTTGGTAACGATGTGTTGATTCTGATGATGCTTATTTCGTTGGTAAAGATGTGTAGAGTCTGATTATGCTTATTTCGTTGGTAAAGATGTGTTGATTCTGATGATGCTTGTTTCGTTGGTAAAGATGTGTTGATTCTGATGATGCTTATTTCGTTGGTAAAGATGTGTTGATTCTGATGATGCTTATTTCGTTGGTAAAGATGTGTTGATTATGATGATGCTTATTTCGTTGGCAAAGATGTGTTGATTGTGATGATGCTTATATCGTTGGTAAAGATGTGTTGATTCTGATGATACATATTTCGTTGGTAAAGATGTGTTGATTCTAATGATGCTTATTTTGTTGGTAAAGATGTGTTGATTCTGATGATGCTTATTTCGTTGGCAAAGATGTGTTGATTCTGATGATGCTCATTTCGTTGGTGAAGATGTGTTGATTATGATGATGCTCATTTCGTTGGTGAAGACGTGTTGATTTTGATGATGCTCATTTCGTTGGTAAAGATGTGTTGATTATGATGATGCTCATTTCGTTGGTGAAGACGTGTTGATTTTGATGATGCTCATTTCGTTGGTAAAGATGTGTTGATTTTGATGATGCTCATTTCGTTGCTGAAGACGTGTGTATTTTGATGATGCTTATTTCGTTGGTAAAGATGTGTTGATTCTGATGATGCTTATTTTGTTGGTAAAGATGTGTTGATTCTGATAAGGCTTATTTCTTTGGTAAAGGTGTGTTGATTCTGATGATGCTTATGTCGTTGGCAAAGATGTGTTGATTCTGATAAGGCTTATTTCTTTGGTAAAGATGTGTTGATTCTGATGATGCTTATTTTGTTGGTAAAGATGTGTTGATTCTGATAATGCTTATTTCGTTGGTAAAGGTGTGTTGATTCTGATGATGCTTATTTCGTTAGTAAAGATGTGTTGATTTTGATGATGCCTATTTTGTTGATAAAGATGTGTTGATTCTGATGATGCTTATTTCGTTGGTAAAGATGTATTGATTCTGATGATGCTTGTTTCCTTGGTAAAGATGTGTTGATTCTGGTGATGCTAATTTCTTTGGAAAAGATGTGTTGATTTTTATGATTCTTATTTCGTTGGTAAAGATGTATTGATTCTGATGGTGCTTATTCGTTGGTAAAGATGTGTTGATTCTGATGATGCTAATTTCTTTGGAAAAGATGTGTTGATTTTTATGATTCTTATTTTGTTGGTAAAGATGTGTTGATTCTGATGATGCTTATTTCGTTGGTAAAGATGTATTGATTTTGATGATGCTTATTTTGTTGGTAAAGATGTGTTGACTCTGAAGATGCTTATTTCGTTGGTAAAGATGTATTGATTTTTATGATGCTTATTTTGTTGGTAAAGATGTGTTGATTCTGATAGTGCTTATTTCGTTGGTAAGGATGTGTTGATTCTGATAATGCTTATTTTGTTGGTAACGATGTGTTGATTCTGATGATGCTTATTTCGTTGGTAAAGATGTGTTGATTTTGATGATGCTTATTTCGTTGGAAAAGATGTGTTGATTTTGATGATGCTAATTTTGATGGTAAAGATGTGTTTATTCTGATGATGTTTATTAATCGTTTGTAAAGCTGTGTTGATAATGATGATGCTTATTTCGTTGGTAAAGATGTGTTTGTTTTGATGATGCTTATTTCGTTAGTAAAGATGTGTTGATTCTGATTATGCGTATTTCGTTGGTAACGATGTGTATATTCTGATGATGCTTATTTCGTTGGTAAAGATGTGTTGCTTCTGATGATGCTTATTTCGTTGGTAAAGATGTGTTGATTCTGATGATGCCTGTTTCGTTTGTAAAGATGTGTTGATTCTGATTATGCTTATTTCTTTGCTTGAGATATGTTGATACTGATGATGCTTTTTTCGTTGGTAAAGATGTGTTGCTTCTTATTATGCTTGTTTCGTTGGTAAAGATGTGTTGCTTCTGATGATGCTTATTTCGTTGGTAAAGTTGTGTTGATTCTGATGATGCTTATTTCGTCGGTAATGATGTGTTGATTCTGATGATGCTTATTTCGTTGGTAAAGATGTGTTTATTCTGATGATGCTTATTTCGTTGGTAAAGATGTGTTGATTATGATGATGCTTATTTCGTTGGTAACGATGTGTTGATTCTGATGATGCTTATTTCGTTGGTAAAGATGTGTTGAGTCTGATTATGCTTATTTCGTTGGTAAAGATGTGTTGATTCTGATGATGCTTGTTTCGTTGGTAAAGATGTGTTGATTCTGATGATGCTTATTTCGTTGGTAAAGATGTGTTGATTCTGATGATGCTTATTTCGTTGGTAAAGATGTGTTGATTATGATGATGCTTATTTCGTTGGCAAATATGTGTTGATTGTGATGATGCTTATATCGTTGGTAAAGATGTGTTGATTCTGATGATACATATTTCGTTGGTAAAGATGTGTTGATTCTAATGATGCTTATTTCGTTGGTAAAGATGTGTTGATTCTGATGATGCTTATTTCGTTGGCAAAGATGTGTTGATTCTGATGATGCTCATTTCGTTGGTGAAGATGTGTTGATTATGATGATGCTCATTTCGTTGGTGAAGACGTGTTGATTTTGATGATGCTCATTTCGTTGGTAAAGATGTGTTGATTATGATGATGCTCATTTCGTTGGTGAAGACGTGTTGATTTTGATGATGCTCATTTCGTTGGTAAAGATGTGTTGATTTTGATAATGCTTATTTCGTTGGTAAAGACGTGTTGATTTTGATGATGCTTATTTCGTTGGTAAAGATGTGTTGATTTTGATAATGCTTATTTCGTTGGTAAAGACGTGTTGATTTTGATGATGCTCATTTCGTTGGTAAAGATGTGTTGATTTTGATAATGCTCATTTCGTTGGTAAAGACGTGTTGATTTTGATGATGCTCATTTCGTTGGTAAAGACGTGTTGATTCTGATAATTCTTACTTCGTTGGTGAAGACGTGTGTATTTTGATGATGCTTATTTCGTTGGTAAAGATGTGTTGATTCTGATGATGCTCATTTCGTTGGTAAAGATGTGTTGATTTTGATGATGCTCATTTCGTTGGTAAAGATGTGTTGATTTTGATGATGCTTATTTCGTTGGTAAAGATGTGTTGATTTTGATAATGCTTATTTCGTTGCTGAAGACGTGTGTATTTTGATGATGCTTATTTCGTTGGTAAAGATGTGTTGATTTTGATAATGCTTATTTCGTTGGTAAAGATGTGTTGATTTTGATGATGCTCATTTCGTTGGTAAAGATGTGTTGATTTTGATGATGCTTATTTCGTTGGTAAAGATGTGTTGATTTTGATAATGCTTATTTCGTTGGTGAAGACGTGTTGATTCTGATGATGCTTATTTCGTTGGTAAAGATGTGTTGATTCTGATGATGCTTATTTCGTTGGTAAAGATGTGTTTATTCTGATTATGCTTATTTCGTTGGTGAAGACGTGTTGATTCTGATGATGCTTATTTCGTTGGTAAAGATGTGTTGATTCTGATGATGCTTATTTCGTTGGTAAAGATGTGTTGATTCTGATTATGCTTATTTCGTTGGTGAAGACGTGTTGATTCTGATGATGCTTATTTCGTTGGTAAAGATGTGTTGATTCTGATGATGCTTATTTCGTTGGTAAAGATGTGTTGATTCTGATTATGCTTATTTCGTTGGTGAAGACGTGTTGATTCTGATGATGCTTATTCGTTGGTAAAGATGTGTTGATTCTGATGATGCTTATTTCGTTGGTAAAGATGTGTTGATTCTGATTATGCTTATTTCGTTGGTGAAGACGTGTTGATTCTGATGATGCTTATTTCGTTGGTAAAGATGTGTTGATTCTGATGATGCTTATTTCGTTGGTAAAGATGTGTTGATTCTGATTATGCTTATTTCGTTGGTGAAGACGTGTTGATTCTGATGATGCTTATTTCGTTGGTAAAGATGTGTTGATTCTGATTATGCTTATTTCGTTGGTGAAGACGTGTTGATTCTGATGATGCTTATTTCGTTGGTAAAGATGTGTTGATTCTGATGATGCTTATTTCGTTGGTGAAGACGTGTTGATTCTGATGATGCTTATTTCGGTGGTAAAGATGTGTTGATTCTGATGATGCTTATTTCGTTGGTGAAGACGTGTTGATTCTGATGATGCTCATTTCGTTGGCAAAGATGTGTTGATTCTGATGATGCTTATTTCGTTGGTAAAGATGTGTTGATTCTGATGATGCTTATTTCGTTGGTAAAGATGTGTTGATTCTGATGATGCTTATTTCGTTGGTGAAGATGTGTTGATTCTGATGATGCTTATTTCGTTGGTAAAGATGTGTTGATTCTGATGATGCTTATTTCGTTGGTGAACATGTGTTGATTCTGATGATGCTTATTTCGTTGGTAAAGATGTGTTGATTCTGATGATGCTTATTTCGTTGGCAAAGATGTGTTGATTCTGATGATGCTTATTTCGTTGGTGAAGATGTGTTGATTCTGATGATGCTTATTTCGTTGGTAAAGATGTGTTGATTATGATGATGCTTATTTCGTTGGTGAAGACGTGTTGATTCTGATGATGCTTATTTCGTTGGTAAAGATGTGTTGATTCTGATGATGCTTATTTCGTTGGTGAAGACGTGTTGATTCTGATGATGCTCATTTCGTTGGCAAAGATGTGTTGATTCTGATGATGCTTATTTCGTTGGTAAAGATGTGTTGATTCTGATGATGCTTATTTCGTTGGTAAAGATGTGTTGATTCTGATGATGCTTATTTCGTTGGTGAAGATGTGTTGATTCTGATGATGCTTATTTCGTTGGTAAAGATGTGTTGATTCTGATGATGCTTATTTCGTTGGTGAACATGTGTTGATTCTGATGATGCTTATTTCGTTGGTAAAGATGTGTTGATTCTGATGATGCTTATTTCGTTGGTGAAGACGTGTTGATTCTGATGATGCTTATTTCGTTGGTAAAGATGTGTTGATTCTGATGATGCTTATTTCGTTGGTAAAGATGTGTTGATTCTGATTATGCTTATTTCGTTGGTGAAGACGTGTTGATTCTGATGATGCTTATTCGTTGGTAAAGATGTGTTGATTCTGATGATGCTTATTTCGTTGGTAAAGATGTGTTGATTCTGATGATGCTTATTTCGTTGGTGAAGACGTGTTGATTCTGATGATGCTTATTTCGTTGGTAAAGATGTGTTGATTCTGATGATGCTTATTTCGTTGGTAAAGATGTGTTGATTCTGATTATGCTTATTTCGTTGGTGAAGACGTGTTGATTCTGATGATGCTTATTTCGTTGGTAAAGATGTGTTGATTCTGATGATGCTTATTTCGTTGGTGAAGACGTGTTGATTCTGATGATGCTTATTTTGTTGGTAAAGATGTGTTGATTCTGATGATGCTTATTTCGTTGGTGAAGATGTGTTGATTCTGATGATGCTTATTTCGTTGGTAAAGATGTGTTGATTCTGATGATGCTTATTTCGTTGGTGAAGACGTGTTGATTCTGATGATGCTTATTTCGGTGGTAAAGATGTGTTGATTCTGATGATGCTTATTTCGTTGGTGAAGACGTGTTGATTCTGATGATGCTCATTTCGTTGGCAAAGATGTGTTGATTCTGATGATGCTTATTTCGTTGGTAAAGATGTGTTGATTCTGATGATGCTTATTTCGTTGGTAAAGATGTGTTGATTCTGATGATGCTTATTTCGTTGGTGAAGATGTGTTGATTCTGATGATGCTTATTTCGTTGGTAAAGATGTGTTGATTCTGATGATGCTTATTTCGTTGGTGAACATGTGTTGATTCTGATGATGCTTATTTCGTTGGTAAAGATGTGTTGATTCTGATGATGCTTATTTCGTTGGCAAAGATGTGTTGATTCTGATGATGCTTATTTCGTTGGTAAAGATGTGTTGATTCTGATGATGCTTATTTCGTTGGTAAAGATGTGTTGATTATGATGATGCTTATTTCGTTGGTGAAGACGTGTTGATTCTGATGATGCTTATTTCGTTGGTAAAGATGTGTTGATTCTGATGATGCTTATTTCGTTGGTGAAGACGTGTTGATTCTGATGATGCTCATTTCGTTGGCAAAGATGTGTTGATTCTGATGATGCTTATTTCGTTGGTAAAGATGTGTTGATTCTGATGATGCTTATTTCGTTGGTAAAGATGTGTTGATTCTGATGATGCTTATTTCGTTGGTGAAGATGTGTTGATTCTGATGATGCTTATTTCGTTGGTAAAGATGTGTTGATTCTGATGATGCTTATTTCGTTGGTGAACATGTGTTGATTCTGATGATGCTTATTTCGTTGGTAAAGATGTGTTGATTCTGATGATGCTTATTTCGTTGGTAAAGACGTGTTGATTCTGATGATGCTTATTTCGTTGGTAAAGATGTGTTGATTCTGATGATGCTTATTTCGTTGGTAAAGATGTGTTTATTCTGATGATGCTTATTTCGTTGGCAAAGATGTTTTGATTCTGATGATGCTTATTTCGTTGGTGAAGATGTGTTGATTCTGATGATGCTTATTTCGTTGGTAAAGATGTGTTGATTCTGATGATGCTTATTTCGTTGGTGAAGACGTGTTGATTCTGATGATGCTTATTTCGTTGGTAAAGATGTGTTGATTCTGATGATGCTTATTTCGTTGGTGAAGACGTGTTGATTCTGATGATGCTCATTTCGTTGGCAAAGATGTGTTGATTCTGATGATGCTTATTTCGTTGGTAAAGATGTGTTGATTCTGATGATGCTTATTTCGTTGGTAAAGATGTGTTGATTCTGATGATGCTTATTTCGTTGGTGAAGATGTGTTGATTCTGATGATGCTTATTTCGTTGGTAAAGATGTGTTGATTCTGATGATGCTTATTTCGTTGGTGAACATGTGTTGATTCTGATGATGCTTATTTCGTTGGTAAAGATGTGTTGATTCTGATGATGCTTATTTCGTTGGTAAAGACGTGTTGATTCTGATGATGCTTATTTCGTTGGTAAAGATGTGTTGATTCTGATGATGCTTATTTCGTTGGTAAAGATGTGTTGATTCTGATGATGCTTATTTCGTTGGCAAAGATGTGTTGATTCTGATGATGCTTATTTCGTTGGTGAAGATGTCTTGATTCTGATGATGCTTATTTCGTTGGTAAAGATGTGTTGATTATGATGATGCTTATTTCGTTGGTGAAGATGTGTTGATTCTGATGATGCTTATTTCGTTGGTAAAGATGTGTTGATTTTGATGATGCTCATTTCGTTGGTAAAGATGTGTTGATTCTGATGATGCTTATTTCGTTGGTAAAGATGTGTTGATTCTGATGATGCTTATTTCGTTGGTAAAGATGTGTTTATTCTGATGATGCTTATTTCGTTGGTAAAGATGTGTTGATTCTGATGATGCTTATTTCGTTGGTAAAGATGTGTTGATTCTGATTATGCTTATTTCGTTGGTAAAGATGTGTTGATTTTGATGATGCTCATTTCGTTGGTAAAGATGTGTTGATTCTGATGATGCTTATTTCGTTGGTAAAGATGTGTTGATTCTGATGATGCTTATTTCGTTGGTAAAGATGTGTTGATTCTGATGATGCTTATTTCGTTGGTAAAGATGTGTTGATTTTGATGATGCTCATTTCGTTGGTAAAGATGTGTTGATTCTGATGATGCTTATTTCGTTGGCAAAGATGTGTTGATTCTGATGATGCTTATTTCGTTGGTGAAGATGTGTTGATTCTGATGATGCTTATTTCGTTGGTAAAGATGTGTTGATTCTGATGATGCTTATTTCGTTGGCAAAGATGTGTTGATTCTGATGATGCTTATTTCGTTGGTAAAGATGTGTTGATTTTGATGATGCTCATTTCGTTGGTAAAGATGTGTTGATTCTGATGATGCTTATTTCGTTGGTGAAGATGTGTTGATTCTGATGATGCTTATTTCGTTGGTAAAGATGTGTTGATTCTGATGATGCTTATTTCGTTTGTAAAGATGTGTTGATTCTGATGATGCTTATTTCGTTGGTGAAGATGTGTTGATTCTGATGATGCTTATTTCGTTGGTAAAGATGTGTTGATTCTGATGATGCTTATTTTGTTGGTAAAGATGTGTTGATTCTGATAAGGCTTATTTCTTTGGTAAAGGTGTGTTGATTCTGATGATGCTTATGTCGTTGGCAAAGATGTGTTGATTCTGATAAGGCTTATTTCTTTGGTAAAGATGTGTTGATTCTGATGATGCTTATTTTGTTGGTAAAGATGTGTTGATTCTGATAATGCTTATTTCGTTGGTAAAGGTGTGTTGATTCTGATGATGCTTATTTCGTTAGTAAAGATGTGTTGATTTTGATGATGCCTATTTTGTTGATAAAGATGTGTTGATTCTGATGATGCTTATTTCGTTGGTATAGATGTATTGATTCTGATGATGCTTGTTTCCTTGGTAAAGATGTGTTGATTCTGGTGATGCTAATTTCTTTGGAAAAGATGTGTTGATTTTATGATTCTTATTTCGTTGGTAAAGATGTATTGATTCTGATTGTGCTTATTCGTTGGTAAAGATGTGTTGATTCTGATGATGCTAATTTCTTTGGAAAAGATGTGTTGATTTTTATGATTCCTCTTTTGTTGGTAAAGATGTGTTGATTCTGATGATGCTTATTTCGTTGGTAAAGATGTGTTGATTTTGATGATGCTTATTTTGTTGGTAAAGATGTGTTGACTCTGAAGATGCTTATTTCGTTGGTAAAGATGTATTGATTTTTATGATGCTTATTTTGTTGGTAAAGATGTTTTGATTCTGATAGTGCTTATTTCGTTGGTAAGGATGTGTTGATTCTGATAATGCTTATTTTGTTGGTAACGATGTGTTGATTCTGATGATGCTTATTTCGTTGGTAAAGATGTGTTGATTTTGATGATGCTTATTTCGTTGGAAAAGATGTGTTGATTTTGATGATGCTAATTTTGATGGTAAAGATGTGTTTATTTTGATGATGTTTATTAATCGTTTGTAAAGCTGTGTTGATAATGATGATGCTTATTTCGTTGGTAAAGATGTGTTTGTTTTGATGATGCTTATTTCGTTAGTAAAGATGTGTTGATTCTGATTATGCGTATTTCGTTGGTAACGATGTGTATATTCTGATGATGCTTATTTCGTTGGTAAAGATGTGTTGCTTCTGATGATGCTTATTTCGTTGGTAAAGATGTGTTGATTCTGATGATGCCTGTTTCGTTTGTAAAGATGTGTTGATTCTGATTATGCTTATTTCTTTGCTTGAGATATGTTGATACTGATGATGCTTTTTTCGTTGGTAAAGATGTGTTGCTTCTTATTATGCTTGTTTCGTTGGTAAAGATGTGTTGCTTCTGATGATGCTTATTTCGTTGGTAAAGTTGTGTTGATTCTGATGATGCTTATTTCGTCGGTAATGATGTGTTGATTCTGATGATGCTTATTTCGTTGGTAAAGATGTGTTTATTCTGATGATGCTTATTTCGTTGGTAAAGATGTGTTGATTATGATGATGCTTATTTCGTTGGTAACGATGTGTTGATTCTGATGATGCTTATTTCGTTGGTAAAGATGTGTTGAGTCTGATTATGCTTATTTCGTTGGTAAAGATGTGTTGATTCTGATGATGCTTGTTTCGTTGGTAAAGATGTGTTGATTCTGATGATGCTTATTTCGTTGGTAAAGATGTGTTGATTCTGATGATGCTTATTTCGTTGGTAAAGATGTGTTGATTATGATGATGCTTATTTCGTTGGCAAAGATGTGTTGATTGTGATGATGCTTATATCGTTGGTAAAGATGTGTTGATTCTGATGATACATATTTCGTTGGTAAAGATGTGTTGATTCTAATGATGCTTATTTCGTTGGTAAAGATGTGTTGATTCTGATGATGCTTATTTCGTTGGCAAAGATGTGTTTATTCTGATGATGCTTATTTCGTTGGTAAAGATGTGTTGATTCTGATGATACATATTTCGTTGGTAAAGATGTGTTGCTTCTGATGATGCTTGTTTCGTTGGCAAAGATGTGTTGATTCTGATGATGCTTATTTCGTTGGTAAAGATGTGTTGATTCTGAGGATGCTTATTTTGTTTGGTAAAGGTGTGTTGATTCTGATGATGCTTATTTCGTCGGTAACGATGTGTTTATTCTGATGGAGCTTATTTCGTTGGTAAAAATGTGTTAATTCTGATGATGCTTATTTTGGTTGTAAAGATGTATTGATTCTGATGGTGCTTATTTCGTTTGCAAAGATGTGTTTATTTTGATGATGCTTATTTCGCTGGTAAAGATGTGTTTATTCTGATTATGTCAATTTCGTTGGTAAACATGTGTTAATTCTGATGATGCTTATTTCGTTGGTAAAGATGTGTTGATTATGATGATGCTTATTTCGTTGGTAACGATGTGTTGATTCTGATGATGCTTATTTCGTTGGTAAAGATGTGTTGAGTCTGATTATGCTTATTTCGTTTGTAAAGATGTGTTGATTCTGATGATACATATTTCGTTGGTAAAGATGTGTTGATTCTGATGATGCTTATTTCGTTGGCTAAGATGTGTTGATTCTGATGATGCTTATTTCGTTGGTAAAGATGTGTTGATTCTGATGATGCTTATTTCGTTGGTAAACATGTGTTAATTCTGATGATGCTTATTTCGTTGGTAAAGATGTGTTGATTATGATGATGCTTATTTCGTTGGTAACGATGTGTTGATTCTGATGATGCTTATTTCGTTGGTAAAGATGTGTTGAGTCTGATTATGCTTATTTCGTTTGTAAAGATGTGTTGATTCTGATGATACATATTTCGTTGGTAAAGATGTGTTTATTCTGATGATGCTTATTTCGTTGGCAAAGATGTGTTGATTCTGATGATGCTAATTTCGTTTGTAAAGCTGTGTTTATTCGGATGATGCTTATTTCGTTGGTAAAGATGTGTTGATTCTGATGATGCTTATTTCGTTTGTAAAGATGTGTTGATTCTGATAATGCTTATTTCGTTTGTAAAGATATGTTGATTCTGATGATGCTTATTTCGTTTGTAAGGATGTGTTAATTCTGTGATGCTTATTTCGTTGAAACAATGTGTAGAGTCTTATGATGTTTTTTTCGTTGGTAAATATATGTTGATTCTGATGGTGCTTATTTCGTTGGTAAATATATGTTGATTCTGATGATGTAAATTTCGTTGGAAAAGATGTGTTGCTTCTGATGATGTTAATTTCGTTAGTAAAGTTGATTATGATGATGCTTGTTTCGTTTGTAAATATGTGTTGATTCTGATGATGCTTATTTCGTTGGTAAAGATGTGTTTATTCTGATGATGCTTGTTTCGTTTGTAAATATGTGTTGATTCTGATGATGCTTATTTCGTTGGTAAAGATGTGTTTATTCTGATGATGCTTATTTCGTTGGTAAAGATGTGTTGATTTTCATGATGCTTATTTTGTTGGTAAAGATGTATTGATTTTGATTATGCTTATTTTGTTGGTAAAGATGTGTTTATTCTGATGATGCTTATTTCGTTTGTAAAGATGTGTTGATTTTCATGATGCTTATTTTGTTGGTAAAGATGTGTTGATTCTGATGATGCTTATTTCGTTGGTAAAGATGTGTTGATTCTGATAATGCTTATTTTGTTGGTAAAAATGTGTTGATTCTGATGATGCTTATTTCGTTGGTAAAGATGTGTTGATTTGGATGATGCTTATTTTGTTGGTAAAGATGTGTTGATTCTGATGATGTCTCTTAATCGTTTGTAAAGATGTGTTTATTCTGATGATGCTTATTTCGTTGGTAAAGATGTGTTGATTTTGATGATGCTTATTTCGTTAATAAAGATGTGTTGATTATGATGATGCTTGTTTCGTTGGTAAAGATGTGTTGATTCTGAAGATGCTTATTTCGTTGGTAAAGATGTGTTGATTCTGATGATGCTTATTTCGTTGGTAAAGATGTGTTGATTCTGATGATGCTTATTTCGTTGTTAAAGATGTGTTGCTTCTGATAATGCTTATTTCGTTGGTAAAGACGTGTTGATTCTGATGATGCTTATTTCGTTGGTAAAGATGTGTTGATTCTGATGATGCTTATTTCGTTGGTAAAGATGTGTTGATTCTGATGATGTTTATTTCGTTGGTAAAGATGTGTTGATTCTGATAATGCTTATTTCGTTGGTAAAGATGTGTTGATTATGATGATGCTTATTTCGTTAGTAAAGATGTGTTGATTATGATGATGCTCATTTCGTTGGTGAAGACGTGTTTATTTTGATGATGCACATTTCGTTGGTAAAGATGTGTTGATTATGATGATGCTCATTTCGTTGGTGAAGACGTGTTGATTTTGATAATGCTTATTTCGTTAGTAAAGATGTGTTGATTTTGATGATGCTCATTTCGTTGGTGAGGACGTGTTGATTTTGATGATGCTTATTTCGTTAGTAAAGATGTGTTGATTATGATGATGCTTGTTTCGTTGGTAAAGATGTGTTGATTTTGATAATGCTTATTTCGTTAGTAAAGATGTGTTGATTTTGATGATGCTCATTTCGTTAGTAAAGACGTGTTGATTCTGATGATGCTTATTTCGTTGGTAAAGATGTGTTGATTATGATGATGCTTGTTTCGTTGGTAAAGATGTGTTTATTTTGATGATGCTCATTTCGTTAGTAAAGACGTGTTGATTCTGATGATGCTTATTTCGTTAGTAAAGATGTGTTGATTATGATGATGCTTGTTTCGTTGGTAAAGATGTGTTGATTCTGATGATGCTTATTTCGTTGGTAAAGATGTGTTGATTCTGATCATGCTTATTTCGTTGGTAAAAATGTGTTGATTCTGATGATGCTTATTTCGTTGGTAAAGATGTGTTGATTCTGATAATGCTTCTTTCGTTGGTAAAGATGTGTTGATTCTGATGATGCTTATTTCGTTAGTAAAGATGTGTTGATTATGATGATGCTTATTTCGTTAGTAAAGATGTGTTGATTATGATGATGCTCATTTCGTTTGTGAAGACGTGTTGATTCTGATGATGCTTATTTCGTTGGTAAAGATGTGTTGATTATGATGATGCTCATTTCGTTGGTGAAGACGTGTTGATTCTGATGATGCTCATTTCGTTGGTAAAGACGTGTTGATTCTGATGATGCTTATTTCGTTGGTAAAGATGTGTTGATTCTGATAATGCTCATTTCGTTGGTAAAGATGTGTTGATTATGATGATGCTCATTTCGTTGGTGAAGACGTGTTGATTTTGATGATGCTCATTTCGTTGGTGAAGACGTGTTGATTTTGATGATGCTCATTTCGTTGGTAAAGATGTGTTGATTTTGATGATGCTCATTTCGTTGGTAAAGATGTGTTGATTATGATGATGCTCATTTCGTTGGTGAAGACGTGTTGATTTTGATGATGCTTATTTCGTTGGTGAAGACGTGTTGATTCTGATGATGCTCATTTCGTTGGTGAAGACGTGTTGATTCTGATGATGCTCATTTCGTTGGTAAAGATGTGTTGATTCTGATGATGCTCATTTCGTTGGTAAAGATGTGTTGATTATGATGATGCTCATTTCGTTGGTGAAGACGTGTTGATTTTGATGATGCTCATTTCGTTGGTAAAGATGTGTTGATTATGATGATGCTCATTTCGTTGGTGAAGACGTGTTGATTTTGATGATGCTAATTTCGTTGGTAAAGATGTGTTGATTATGATGATGCTCATTTCGTTGGTGAAGACGTGTTGATTTTGATGATGCTCATTTCGTTGGTAAAGATGTGTTGATTATGATGATGCTCATTTCGTTGGTGAAGACGTGTTGATTTTGATGATGCTCATTTCGTTGGTAAAGATGTGTTGATTATGATGATGCTCATTTCGTTGGTAAAGATGTGTTGATTGTGATGATGCTCATTTCGTTGGTAAAGATGTGTTGATTATGATGAGGCTGATTTTGTTGGTGAAGACGTGTTGATTCTGATGATGCTTATTTCGTTGGTAAAGATGTGTTGATTATGATGATGCTCATTTCGTTGGTAAAGATGTGTTGATTCTGATGATGCTCATTTCGTTGGTAAAGATGTGTTGATTATGATGATGCTCATTTCGTTGGTAAAGATGTGTTGATTCTGATGATACTCATTTCGTTGGTAAAGATTTGTTGATTATGATGAGGCTGATTTTGTTGGTGAAGACGTGTTG
This sequence comes from Euprymna scolopes, assembly GCF_053919585.1. Taxonomy (NCBI): domain Eukaryota; kingdom Metazoa; phylum Mollusca; class Cephalopoda; order Sepiida; family Sepiolidae; genus Euprymna; species Euprymna scolopes. Next base: position 4,371,354 of record NC_136484.1, on the reverse strand, counting down.
ATTCTGATGATGCTCATTTCGTTGGTAAAGATGTATTGATTTTGATGATGCTCATTTCGTTGGTAAAGATGTGTTGATTCTGATGATGCTCATTTCGTTGGTAAAGATGTGTTGATTATGATGATGCTCATTTCGTTGGTGAAGACGTGTTGATTTTGATGATGCTCATTTCGTTGGTAAAGATGTGTTGATTATGATGATGCTCATTTCGTTGGTGAAGACGTGTTGATTTTGATGATGCTCATTTCGTTGGTAAAGATGTGTTGATTTTGATAATGCTTATTTCGTTGCTGAAGACGTGTGTATTTTGATGATGCTTATTTCGTTGGTAAAGATGTGTTGATTCTGATGATGCTCATTTCGTTGGTAAAGATGTGTTGATTTTGATGATGCTCATTTCGTTGGTAAAGATGTGTTGATTCTGATAATTCTTATTTCGTTGGTAAAGATGTGTTGATTTTGATGATGCTCATTTCGTTGGTAAAGACGTGTTGATTCTGATGATGCTCATTTCGTTGGTAAAGATGTGTTGATTTTGATGATGCTCATTTCGTTGGTAAAGATGTGTTGATTCTGATAATTCTTATTTCGTTGGTAAAGACGTGTGTATTTTGATGATGCTCATTTCGTTGGTAAAGATGTGTTGATTTTGATGATGCTCATTTCGTTGGTAAAGATGTGTTGATTTTGATGATGCTTATTTCGTTGGTAAAGATGTGTTGATTTTGATGATGCTTATTTCGTTGGTAAAGATGTGTTGATTCTGATAATTCTTATTTCGCTGGTAAAGACGTGTGTATTTTGATGATGCTTATTTCGTTGGTAAAGATGTGTTGATTCTGATGATGCTCATTTCGTTGGTAAAGATGTGTTGATTTTGATGATGCTTATTTCGTTGGTAAAGACGTGTTGATTCTGATAATTCTTATTTCGTTGGTAAAGACGTGTGTATTTTGATGATGCTTATTTCGTTGGTAAAGATGTGTTGATTCTGATGATGCTCATTTCGTTGGTAAAGATGTGTTGATTTTGATGATGCTCATTTCGTTGGTAAAGATGTGTTGATTTTGATGATGCTTATTTCGTTGGTGAAGACGTGTTGATTCTGATGATGCTCATTTCGTTGGTGAAGACGTGTTGATTCTGATGATGCTCATTTCGTTGGTAAAGATGTGTTGATTCTGATGATGCTCATTTCGTTGGTAAAGATGTGTTGATTATGATGATGCTCATTTCGTTGGTGAAGACGTGTTGATTTTGATGATGCTCATTTCGTTGGTAAAGATGTGTTGATTATGATGATGCTCATTTCGTTGGTGAAGACGTGTTGATTTTGATGATGCTAATTTCGTTGGTAAAGATGTGTTGATTATGATGATGCTCATTTCGTTGGTGAAGACGTGTTGATTTTGATGATGCTCATTTCGTTGGTAAAGATGTGTTGATTATGATGATGCTCATTTCGTTGGTGAAGACGTGTTGATTTTGATGATGCTCATTTCGTTGGTAAAGATGTGTTGATTATGATGATGCTCATTTCGTTGGTAAAGATGTGTTGATTGTGATGATGCTCATTTCGTTGGTAAAGATGTGTTGATTATGATGAGGCTGATTTTGTTGGTGAAGACGTGTTGATTCTGATGATGCTTATTTCGTTGGTAAAGATGTGTTGATTATGATGATGCTCATTTCGTTGGTAAAGATGTGTTGATTCTGATGATGCTCATTTCGTTGGTAAAGATGTGTTGATTATGATGATGCTCATTTCGTTGGTAAAGATGTGTTGATTCTGATGATACTCATTTCGTTGGTAAAGATTTGTTGATTATGATGAGGCTGATTTTGTTGGTGAAGACGTGTTGATTCTGATGATGCTCATTTCGTTGGTAAAGATGTATTGATTTTGATGATGCTCATTTCGTTGGTAAAGATGTGTTGATTCTGATGATGCTCATTTCGTTGGTAAAGATGTGTTGATTATGATGATGCTCATTTCGTTGGTGAAGACGTGTTGATTTTGATGATGCTCATTTCGTTGGTAAAGATGTGTTGATTATGATGATGCTCATTTCGTTGGTGAAGACGTGTTGATTTTGATGATGCTCATTTCGTTGGTAAAGATGTGTTGATTTTGATAATGCTTATTTCGTTGCTGAAGACGTGTGTATTTTGATGATGCTTATTTCGTTGGTAAAGATGTGTTGATTCTGATGATGCTCATTTCGTTGGTAAAGATGTGTTGATTTTGATGATGCTCATTTCGTTGGTAAAGATGTGTTGATTCTGATAATTCTTATTTCGTTGGTAAAGATGTGTTGATTTTGATGATGCTCATTTCGTTGGTAAAGACGTGTTGATTCTGATGATGCTCATTTCGTTGGTAAAGATGTGTTGATTTTGATGATGCTCATTTCGTTGGTAAAGATGTGTTGATTCTGATAATTCTTATTTCGTTGGTAAAGACGTGTGTATTTTGATGATGCTCATTTCGTTGGTAAAGATGTGTTGATTTTGATGATGCTCATTTCGTTGGTAAAGATGTGTTGATTTTGATGATGCTTATTTCGTTGGTAAAGATGTGTTGATTTTGATGATGCTTATTTCGTTGGTAAAGATGTGTTGATTCTGATAATTCTTATTTCGCTGGTAAAGACGTGTGTATTTTGATGATGCTTATTTCGTTGGTAAAGATGTGTTGATTCTGATGATGCTCATTTCGTTGGTAAAGATGTGTTGATTTTGATGATGCTTATTTCGTTGGTAAAGACGTGTTGATTCTGATAATTCTTATTTCGTTGGTAAAGACGTGTGTATTTTGATGATGCTTATTTCGTTGGTAAAGATGTGTTGATTCTGATGATGCTCATTTCGTTGGTAAAGATGTGTTGATTTTGATGATGCTCATTTCGTTGGTAAAGATGTGTTGATTTTGATGATGCTTATTTCGTTGGTAAAGATGTGTTGATTTTGATAATGCTTATTTCGTTGGTAAAGATGTGTTGATTTTGATGATGCTCATTTCGTTGGTAAAGATGTGTTGATTTTGATGATGCTCATTTCGTTGGTAAAGATGTGTTGATTCTGATGATGCTTATTTCGTTGCTGAAGACGTGTTGATTTTGATGATGCTTATTTCGTTGCTGAAGACGTGTTGATTCTGATGATGCTCATTTCGTTGCTGAAGACGGGTTGATTTTGATGATGCTCATTTCGTTGGTAAAGACGTGTTGATTCTGATAATTCTTATTTCGTTGGTGAAGACGTGTGTATTTTGATGATGCTTATTTCGTTGGTAAAGATGTGTTGATTCTGATGATGCTCATTTCGTTGGTAAAGATGTGTTGATTTTGATGATGCTTATTTCGTTGGTAAAGACGTGTTGATTCTGATAATTCTTATTTCGTTGGTAAAGACGTGTGTATTTTGATGATGCTTATTTCGTTGGTAAAGATGTGTTGATTCTGATGATGCTTATTTCGTTGGTAAAGATGTGTTGATTTTGATGATGCTCATTTCGTTGGTAAAGATGTGTTGATTTTGATGATGCTTATTTCGTTGGTAAAGATGTGTTGATTTTGATAATGCTTATTTCGTTGGTAAAGATGTGTTGATTTTGATGATGCTCATTTCGTTGGTAAAGATGTGTTGATTTTGATGATGCTCATTTCGTTGGTAAAGATGTGTTGATTCTGATGATGCTTATTTCGTTGCTGAAGACGTGTTGATTTTGATGATGCTTATTTCGTTGCTGAAGACGTGTTGATTCTGATGATGCTTATTTCGTTGCTGAAGACGTGTTGATTTTGATGATGCTTATTTCGTTGCTGAAGACGTGTTGATTCTGATGATGCTCATTTCGTTGGTAAAGACGTGTTGATTCTGATAATTCTTATTTCGTTGGTGAAGACGTGTGTATATTGATGATGCTTATTTCGTTGGTAAAGATGTGTTGATTCTGATGATGCTCATTTCGTTGGTAAAGATGTGTTGATTTTGATGATGCTCATTTCGTTGGTAAAGATGTGTTGATTTTGATGATGCTCATTTCGTTGGTAAAGATGTGTTGATTTTGATGATGCTCATTTCGTTGGTAAAGATGTGTTGATTCTGATGATGCTTATTTCGTTGGTGAAGACGTGTTGATTCTGATGATGCTCATTTCGTTGGTAAAGATGTGTTGATTTTGATGATGCTCATTTCGTTGGTAAAGATGTGTTGATTTTGATGATGCTCATTTCGTTGGTAAAGATGTGTTGATTCTGATGATGCTTATTTCGTTGCTGAAGACGTGTGTATTTTGATGATGCTTATTTCGTTGGTGAAGACGTGTGTATTTTGATGATGCTTATTTCGTTGGTGAAGACGTGTGTATTTTGATGATGCTTATTTCGTTGGTGAAGACGTGTTGATTCTGATGATGCTCATTTCGTTGGTGAAGACGTGTGTATTTTGATGATGCTTATTTCGTTGCTGAAGACGTGTGTATTTTGATGATGCTTATTTCGTTGCTGAAGACGTGTGTATTTTGATGATGCTTATTTCGTTGCTGAAGACGTGTGTATTTTGATGATGCTTATTTCGTTGGTGAAGACGTGTGTATTTTGATGATGCTTATTTCGTTGGTGAAGACGTGTTGATTCTGATGATGCTCATTTCGTTGGTGAAGACGTGTGTATTTTGATGATGCTTATTTCGTTGCTGAAGACGTGTGTATTTTGATGATGCTTATTTCGTTGGTGAAGACGTGTGTATTTTGATGATGCTTATTTCGTTGCTGAAGACGTGTGTATTTTGATGATGCTTATTTCGTTGCTGAAGACGTGTGTATTTTGATGATGCTTATTTCGTTGCTGAAGACGTGTGTATTTTGATGATGCTTATTTCGTTGCTGAAGACGTGTGTATTTTGATGATGCTTATTTCGTTGCTGAAGACGTGTGTATTTTGATGATGCTTATTTCGTTGCTGAAGACGTGTGTATTTTGATGATGCTTATTTCGTTGGTGAAGACGTGTGTATTCTGATGATGCTTATTTCGTTGCTGAAGACGTGTGTATTTTGATGATGCTTATTTCGTTGCTGAAGACGTGTGTATTCTGATGATGCTTATTTCGTTGGTAAAGATGTGTTGATTTTGATGATGCTTATTTCGTTGGTAAAGATGTGTTGATTTTGATGATGCTTATTTCGTTGGTGAAGACGTGTGTATTTTGATGATGCTTATTTCGTTGGTGAAGACGTGTGTATTTTGATGATGCTTATTTCGTTGCTGAAGACGTGTGTATTTTGATGATGCTTATTTCGTTGCTGAAGACGTGTGTATTTTGATGATGCTTATTTCGTTGCTGAAGACGTGTGTATTTTGATGATGCTTATTTCGTTGCTGAAGACGTGTGTATTTTGATGATGCTTATTTCGTTGCTGAAGACGTGTGTATTTTGATGATGCTTATTTCGTTGCTGAAGACGTGTGTATTCTGATGATGCTTATTTCGTTGCTGAAGACGTGTGTATTTTGATGATGCTTATTTCGTTGCTGAAGACGTGTGTATTCTGATGATGCTTATTTCGTTGGTAAAGATGTGTTGATTTTGATGATGCTTATTTCGTTGGTAAAGATGTGTTGATTTTGATGATGCTTATTTCGTTGGTGAAGACGTGTGTATTTTGATGATGCTTATTTCGTTGGTGAAGACGTGTGTATTTTGATGATGCTTATTTCGTTGCTGAAGACGTGTGTATTTTGATGATGCTTATTTCGTTGGTGAAGACGTGTGTATTTTGATGATGCTTATTTCGTTGCTGAAGACGTGTGTATTTTGATGATGCTTATTTCGTTGGTGAAGACGTGTGTATTCTGATGATGCTTATTTCGTTGCTGAAGACGTGTGTATTTTGATGATGCTTATTTCGTTGGTGAAGACGTGTGTATTTTGATGATGCTTATTTCGTTGGTGAAGACGTGTGTATTTTGATGATGCTTATTTCGTTGGTGAAGACGTGTGTATTTTGATGATGCTTATTTCGTTGGTGAAGACGTGTGTATTTTGATGATGCTTATTTCGTTGGTGAAGACGTGTGTATTTTGATGATGCTTATTTCGTTGCTGAAGACGTGTGTATTTTGATGATGCTTATTTCGTTGGTGAAGACGTGTGTATTTTGATGATGCTTATTTCGTTGGTGAAGACGTGTGTATTTTGATGATGCTTATTTCGTTGGTGAAGACGTGTGTATTCTGATGATGCTTATTTCGTTGCTGAAGACGTGTGTATTTTGATGATGCTTATTTCGTTGCTGAAGACGTGTGTATTTTGATGATGCTTATTTCGTTGGTGAAGACGTGTGTATTTTGATGATGCTTATTTCGTTGGTGAAGACGTGTGTATTTTGATGATGCTTATTTCGTTGGTGAAGACGTGTGTATTTTGATGATGCTTATTTCGTTGGTGAAGACGTGTGTATTTTGATGATGCTTATTTCGTTGGTGAAGACGTGTGTATTCTGATGATGCTTATTTCGTTGCTGAAGACGTGTGTATTTTGATGATGCTTATTTCGTTGGTGAAGACGTGTGTATTTTGATGATGCTTATTTCGTTGGTGAAGACGTGTGTATTTTGATGATGCTTATTTCGTTGGTGAAGACGTGTGTATTTTGATGATGCTTATTTCGTTGGTGAAGACGTGTGTATTTTGATGATGCTTATTTCGTTGGTGAAGACGTGTGTATTTTGATGATGCTTATTTCGTTGCTGAAGACGTGTGTATTTTGATGATGCTTATTTCGTTGGTGAAGACGTGTGTATTCTGATGATGCTTATTTCGTTGGTGAAGACGTGTGTATTTTGATGATGCTTATTTCGTTGGTGAAGACGTGTGTATTCTGATGATGCTTATTTCGTTGGTGAAGACGTGTGTATTTTGATGATGCTTATTTCGTTGGTGAAGACGTGTGTATTTTGATGATGCTTATTTCGTTGCTGAAGACGTGTGTATTTTGATGATGCTTATTTCGTTGCTGAAGACGTGTGTATTTTGATGATGCTTATTTCGTTGGTGAAGACGTGTGTATTCTGATGATGCTTATTTCGTTGCTGAAGACGTGTGTATTTTGATGATGCTTATTTCGTTGGTAAAGATGTGTTGATTTTGATGATGCTTATTTCGTTGGTAAAGATGTGTTGATTTTGATGATGCTTATTTCGTTGGTGAAGACGTGTGTATTTTGATGATGCTTATTTCGTTGGTGAAGACGTGTGTATTTTGATGATGCTTATTTCGTTGCTGAAGACGTGTGTATTTTGATGATGCTTATTTCGTTGCTGAAGACGTGTGTATTTTGATGATGCTTATTTCGTTGGTGAAGACGTGTGTATTCTGATGATGCTCATTTTGTTGGTGAAGACGTGTGTATTCTGATGATGCTTATTTCGTTGCTGAAGACGTGTTGATTCTGATGATGCTCATTTCGTTGGTGAAGACGTGTGTATTTTGATGATGCTTATTTCGTTGCTGAAGACGTGTGTATTTTGATGATGCTTATTTCGTTGCTGAAGACGTGTGTATTTTGATGATGCTTATTTCGTTGGTGAAGACGTGTGTATTCTGATGATGCTTATTTCGTTGGTGAAGACGTGTGTATTTTGATGATGCTTATTTCGTTGCTGAAGACGTGTGTATTTTGATGATGCTTATTTCGTTGCTGAAGACGTGTGTATTTTGATGATGCTTATTTCGTTGGTGAAGACGTGTTGATTTTGATGATGCTCATTTCGTTGGTAAAGATGTGTTGATTTTGATGATGCTCATTTCGTTGGTAAAGATGTGTTGATTTTGATGATGCTCATTTCGTTGGTGAAGACGTGTGTATTTTGATGATGCTTATTTCGTTGGTGAAGACGTGTGTATTCTGATGATGCTTATTTCGTTGGTGAAGACGTGTGTATTTTGATGATGCTTATTTCGTTGGTGAAGACGTGTGTATTTTGATGATGCTTATTTCGTTGCTGAAGACGTGTGTATTTTGATGATGCTTATTTCGTTGCTGAAGACGTGTGTATTTTGATGATGCTTATTTCGTTGGTGAAGACGTGTGTATTCTGATGATGCTCATTTCGTTGGTGAAGACGTGTGTATTTTGATGATGCTTATTTCGTTGCTGAAGACGTGTGTATTTTGATGATGCTTATTTCGTTGGTGAAGACGTGTGTATTCTGATGATGCTCATTTTGTTGGTGAAGACGTGTGTATTCTGATGATGCTTATTTCGTTGCTGAAGACGTGTTGATTCTGATGATGCTCATTTCGTTGGTGAAGACGTGTGTATTTTGATGATGCTTATTTCGTTGCTGAAGACGTGTGTATTTTGATGATGCTTATTTCGTTGCTGAAGACGTGTGTATTTTGATGATGCTTATTTCGTTGGTGAAGACGTGTGTATTCTGATGATGCTTATTTCGTTGGTGAAGACGTGTGTATTTTGATGATGCTTATTTCGTTGCTGAAGACGTGTGTATTTTGATGATGCTTATTTCGTTGGTGAAGACGTGTGTATTCTGATGATGCTTATTTCGTTGGTGAAGACGTGTGTATTTTGATGATGCTTATTTCGTTGGTGAAGACGTGTGTATTTTGATGATGCTTATTTCGTTGCTGAAGACGTGTGTATTTTGATGATGCTTATTTCGTTGCTGAAGACGTGTGTATTTTGATGATGCTTATTTCGTTGGTGAAGACGTGTGTATTCTGATGATGCTCATTTCGTTGGTGAAGACGTGTGTATTTTGATGATGCTTATTTCGTTGCTGAAGACGTGTGTATTTTGATGATGCTTATTTCGTTGCTGAAGACGTGTGTATTTTGATGATGCTTATTTCGTTGGTGAAGACGTGTGTATTCTGATGATGCTTATTTCGTTGGTGAAGACGTGTGTATTTTGATGATGCTTATTTCGTTGCTGAAGACGTGTGTATTTTGATGATGCTTATTTCGTTGCTGAAGACTTGTGTATTTTGATGATGCTTATTTCGTTGGTGAAGACGTGTGTATTCTGATGATGCTTATTTCGTTGGTGAAGACGTGTGTATTTTGATGATGCTTATTTCGTTGCTGAAGACGTGTGTATTTTGATGATGCTTATTTCGTTGCTGAAGACGTGTGTATTTTGATGATGCTTATTTCGTTAGTGAAGACGTGTGTATTTTGATGATGCTTATTTCGTTGGTGAAGACGTGTGTATTCTGATGATGCTTATTTCGTTGGTGAAGACGTGTGTATTTTGATGATGCTTATTTCGTTGGTGAAGACGTGTGTATTTTGATGATGCTTATTTCGTTGCTGAAGACGTGTGTATTTTGATGATGCTTATTTCGTTGCTGAAGACGTGTGTATTTTGATGATGCTTATTTCGTTGGTGAAGACGTGTGTATTCTGATGATGCTCATTTCGTTGGTGAAGACGTGTGTATTTTGATGATGCTTATTTCGTTGCTGAAGACGTGTGTATTTTGATGATGCTTATTTCGTTGCTGAAGACGTGTGTATTTTGATGATGCTTATTTCGTTGGTGAAGACGTGTGTATTCTGATGATGCTTATTTCGTTGGTGAAGACGTGTGTATTTTGATGATGCTTATTTCGTTGCTGAAGACGTGTGTATTTTGATGATGCTCATTTCGTTGGTGAAGACGTGTGTATTCTGATGATGCTCATTTCGTTGGTGAAGACGTGTGTATTTTGATGATGCTTATTTCGTTGGTGAAGACGTGTGTATTCTGATGATGCTTATTTCGTTGGTGAAGACGTGTGTATTTTGATGATGCTTATTTCGTTGGTGAAGACGTGTGTATTTTGATGATGCTTATTTCGTTGCTGAAGACGTGTGTATTTTGATGATGCTTATTTCGTTGCTGAAGACGTGTGTATTTTGATGATGCTTATTTCGTTGCTGAAGACGTGTGTATTTTGATGATGCTTATTTCGTTGCTGAAGACGTGTGTATTTTGATGATGCTTATTTCGTTGGTGAAGACGTGTGTATTCTGATGATGCTTATTTCGTTGGTGAAGACGTGTGTATTTTGATGATGCTTATTTCGTTGCTGAAGACGTGTGTATTTTGATGATGCTTATTTCGTTGCTGAAGACGTGTGTATTTTGATGATGCTTATTTCGTTGGTGAAGACGTGTGTATTTTGATGATGCTCATTTCGTTGCTGAAGACGTGTGTATTTTGATGATGCTCATTTCGTTGCTGAAGACGTGTGTATTTTGATGATGCTTATTTCGTTGCTGAAGACGTGTGTATTTTGATGATGCTTATTTCGTTGCTGAAGACGTGTGTATTTTGATGATGCTTATTTCGTTGCTGAAGACGTGTGTATTTTGATGATGCTTATTTCGTTGCTGAAGACGTGTGTATTTTGATGATGCTTATTTCGTTGCTGAAGACGTGTGTATTTTGATGATGCTCATTTCGTTGGTGAAGACGTGTGTATTTTGATGATGCTTATTTCGTTGGTGAAGACGTGTGTATTCTGATGATGCTTATTTCGTTGGTGAAGACGTGTGTATTTTGATGATGCTTATTTCGTTGGTGAAGACGTGTGTATTTTGATGATGCTTATTTCGTTGCTGAAGACGTGTGTATTTTGATGATGCTTATTTCGTTGCTGAAGACGTGTGTATTTTGATGATGCTTATTTCGTTGCTGAAGACGTGTGTATTTTGATGATGCTTATTTCGTTGCTGAAGACGTGTGTATTTTGATGATGCTTATTTCGTTGGTGAAGACGTGTGTATTTTGATGATGCTCATTTCGTTGGTGAAGACGTGTGTATTTTGATGATGCTTATTTCGTTGGTGAAGACGTGTGTATTTTGATGATGCTTATTTCGTTGCTGAAGACGTGTGTATTTTGATGATGCTTATTTCGTTGGTGAAGACGTGTGTATTTTGATGATGCTTATTTCGTTGCTGAAGACGTGTGTATTTTGATGATGCTTATTTCGTTGCTGAAGACGTGTGTATTTTGATGATGCTCATTTCGTTGCTGAAGACGTGTGTATTTTGATGATGCTTATTTCGTTGCTGAAGACGTGTGTATTTTGATGATGCTCATTTCGTTGGTGAAGACGTGTGTATTTTGATGATGCTTATTTCGTTGGTGAAGACGTGTGTATTTTGATGATGCTCATTTCGTTGCTGAAGACGTGTGTATTTTGATGATGCTCATTTCGTTGCTGAAGACGTGTGTATTTTGATGATGCTTATTTCGTTGGTGAAGACGTGTGTATTTTGATGATGCTTATTTCGTTGCTGAAGACGTGTGTATTTTGATGATGCTTATTTCGTTGGTGAAGACGTGTGTATTTTGATGATGCTTATTTCGTTGGTGAAGACGTGTGTATTTTGATGATGCTTATTTCGTTGGTGAAGACGTGTGTATTTTGATGATGCTTATTTCGTTGCTGAAGACGTGTGTATTTTGATGATGCTTATTTCGTTGGTGAAGACGTGTGTATTTTGATGATGCTTATTTCGTTGCTGAAGACGTGTGTATTTTGATGATGCTTATTTCGTTGGTGAAGACGTGTGTATTTTGATGATGCTTATTTCGTTGCTGAAGACGTGTGTATTTTGATGATGCTTATTTCGTTGCTGAAGACGTGTGTATTTTGATGATGCTTATTTCGTTGGTGAAGACGTGTTGATTCTGATGATGCTTATTTCGTTGGTGAAGACGTGTGTATTTTGATGATGCTTATTTCGTTGGTGAAGACGTGTGTATTTTGATGATGCTTATTTCGTTGGTGAAGACGTGTGTATTTTGATGATGCTTATTTCGTTGGTAAAGATGTGTTGATTCTGATGATGCTTATTTCGTTGGTGAAGACGTGTGTATTTTGATGATGCTTATTTCGTTGCTGAAGACGTGTGTATTTTGATGATGCTTATTTCGTTGGTGAAGACGTGTGTATTTTGATGATGCTTATTTCGTTGGTGAAGACGTGTGTATTTTGATGATGCTTATTTCGTTGGTGAAGACGTGTGTATTTTGATGATGCTTATTTCGTTGCTGAAGACGTGTGTATTTTGATGATGCTTATTTCGTTGGTGAAGACGTGTGTATTTTGATGATGCTTATTTCGTTGCTGAAGACGTGTGTATTTTGATGATGCTTATTTCGTTGCTGAAGACGTGTGTATTTTGATGATGCTTATTTCGTTGCTGAAGACGTGTGTATTTTGATGATGCTTATTTCGTTGCTGAAGACGTGTGTATTTTGATGATGCTTATTTCGTTGGTGAAGACGTGTGTATTTTGATGATGCTTATTTCGTTGGTGAAGACGTGTGTATTTTGATGATGCTTATTTCGTTGCTGAAGACGTGTGTATTTTGATGATGCTTATTTCGTTGGTGAAGACGTGTGTATTTTGATGATGCTTATTTCGTTGCTGAAGACGTGTGTATTTTGATGATGCTTATTTCGTTGCTGAAGACGTGTGTATTTTGATGATGCTTATTTCGTTGGTGAAGACGTGTGTATTTTGATGATGCTTATTTCGTTGCTGAAGACGTGTGTATTTTGATGATGCTTATTTCGTTGCTGAAGACGTGTGTATTTTGATGATGCTTATTTCGTTGCTGAAGACGTGTGTATTTTGATGATGCTTATTTCGTTGGTGAAGACGTGTGTATTTTGATGATGCTTATTTCGTTGCTGAAGACGTGTTGATTCTGATGATGCTCATTTCGTTGCTGAAGACGTGTGTATTTTGATGATGCTTATTTCGTTGGTGAAGACGTGTGTATTTTGATGATGCTTATTTCGTTGCTGAAGACGTGTGTATTTTGATGATGCTTATTTCGTTGCTGAAGACGTGTTGATTCTGATGATGCTTATTTCGTTGGTGAAGACGTGTGTATTTTGATGATGCTTATTTCGTTGGTGAAGACGTGTGTATTTTGATGATGCTTATTTCGTTGCTGAAGACGTGTGTATTTTGATGATGCTTATTTCGTTGCTGAAGACGTGTGTATTTTGATGATGCTTATTTCGTTGCTGAAGACGTGTGTATTTTGATGATGCTTATTTCGTTGCTGAAGACGTGTGTATTTTGATGATGCTTATTTCGTTGCTGAAGACGTGTGTATTTTGATGATGCTTATTTCGTTGCTGAAGACGTGTGTATTTTGATGATGCTTATTTCGTTGCTGAAGACGTGTGTATTTTGATGATGCTTATTTCGTTGGTGAAGACGTGTGTATTTTGATGATGCTTATTTCGTTGCTGAAGACGTGTGTATTTTGATGATGCTTATTTCGTTGCTGAAGACGTGTGTATTTTGATGATGCTTATTTCGTTGCTGAAGACGTGTGTATTTTGATGATGCTTATTTCGTTGGTGAAGACGTGTGTATTTTGATGATGCTTATTTCGTTGCTGAAGACGTGTGTATTTTGATGATGCTTATTTCGTTGCTGAAGACGTGTGTATTTTGATGATGCTTATTTCGTTGCTGAAGACGTGTGTATTTTGATGATGCTTATTTCGTTGCTGAAGACGTGTGTATTTTGATGATGCTTATTTCGTTGCTGAAGACGTGTGTATTTTGATGATGCTTATTTCGTTGGTGAAGACGTGTGTATTTTGATGATGCTTATTTCGTTGCTGAAGACGTGTGTATTTTGATGATGCTTATTTCGTTGCTGAAGACGTGTGTATTTTGATGATGCTTATTTCGTTGGTGAAGACGTGTGTATTTTGATGATGCTTATTTCGTTGGTGAAGACGTGTGTATTTTGATGATGCTTATTTCGTTGGTGAAGACGTGTGTATTTTGATGATGCTTATTTCGTTGCTGAAGACGTGTGTATTTTGATGATGCTTATTTCGTTGCTGAAGACGTGTGTATTTTGATGATGCTTATTTCGTTGGTGAAGACGTGTGTATTTTGATGATGCTTATTTCGTTGCTGAAGACGTGTGTATTTTGATGATGCTTATTTCGTTGGTGAAGACGTGTGTATTTTGATGATGCTTATTTCGTTGCTGAAGACGTGTGTATTTTGATGATGCTTATTTCGTTGCTGAAGACGTGTGTATTTTGATGATGCTTATTTCGTTGGTGAAGACGTGTGTATTTTGATGATGCTTATTTCGTTGCTGAAGACGTGTGTATTTTGATGATGCTTATTTCGTTGGTGAAGACGTGTGTATTTTGATGATGCTTATTTCGTTGCTGAAGACGTGTGTATTTTGATGATGCTTATTTCGTTGGTGAAGACGTGTGTATTTTGATGATGCTTATTTCGTTGGTGAAGACGTGTGTATTTTGATGATGCTTATTTCGTTGCTGAAGACGTGTGTATTTTGATGATGCTTATTTCGTTGCTGAAGACGTGTGTATTTTGATGATGCTTATTTCGTTGGTGAAGACGTGTGTATTTTGATGATGCTTATTTCGTTGCTGAAGACGTGTGTATTTTGATGATGCTTATTTCGTTGCTGAAGACGTGTGTATTTTGATGATGCTTATTTCGTTGCTGAAGACGTGTGTATTTTGATGATGCTTATTTCGTTGCTGAAGACGTGTGTATTTTGATGATGCTTATTTCGTTGCTGAAGACGTGTGTATTTTGATGATGCTTATTTCGTTGCTGAAGACGTGTGTATTTTGATGATGCTTATTTCGTTGGTGAAGACGTGTGTATTTTGATGATGCTTATTTCGTTGGTGAAGACGTGTGTATTTTGATGATGCTTATTTCGTTGCTGAAGACGTGTGTATTTTGATGATGCTTATTTCGTTGCTGAAGACGTGTGTATTTTGATGATGCTTATTTCGTTGGTGAAGACGTGTGTATTTTGATGATGCTTATTTCGTTGCTGAAGACGTGTGTATTTTGATGATGCTTATTTCGTTGGTGAAGACGTGTGTATTTTGATGATGCTTATTTCGTTGCTGAAGACGTGTGTATTTTGATGATGCTTATTTCGTTGCTGAAGACGTGTGTATTTTGATGATGCTTATTTCGTTGCTGAAGACGTGTGTATTTTGATGATGCTTATTTCGTTGGTGAAGACGTGTGTATTTTGATGATGCTTATTTCGTTGCTGAAGACGTGTGTATTTTGATGATGCTTATTTCGTTGGTGAAGACGTGTGTATTTTGATGATGCTTATTTCGTTGCTGAAGACGTGTGTATTTTGATGATGCTTATTTCGTTGGTGAAGACGTGTGTATTTTGATGATGCTTATTTCGTTGCTGAAGACGTGTGTATTTTGATGATGCTTATTTCGTTGGTGAAGACGTGTTGATTCTGATGATGCTTATTTCGTTGGTGAAGACGTGTGTATTTTGATGATGCTTATTTCGTTGGTGAAGACGTGTGTATTTTGATGATGCTTATTTCGTTGCTGAAGACGTGTGTATTTTGATGATGCTTATTTCGTTGCTGAAGACGTGTGTATTTTGATGATGCTTATTTCGTTGCTGAAGACGTGTGTATTTTGATGATGCTTATTTCGTTGGTGAAGACGTGTGTATTTTGATGATGCTTATTTCGTTGCTGAAGACGTGTGTATTTTGATGATGCTTATTTCGTTGGTGAAGACGTGTGTATTTTGATGATGCTTATTTCGTTGCTGAAGACGTGTGTATTTTGATGATGCTTATTTCGTTGCTGAAGACGTGTGTATTTTGATGATGCTTATTTCGTTGCTGAAGACGTGTGTATTCTGATGATGCTTATTTCGTTGCTGAAGACGTGTGTATTTTGATGATGCTTATTTCGTTGGTGAAGACGTGTTGATTCTGATGATGCTTATTTCGTTGGTGAAGACGTGTGTATTTTGATGATGCTTATTTCGTTGGTGAAGACGTGTGTATTTTGATGATGCTTATTTCGTTGCTGAAGACGTGTGTATTTTGATGATGCTTATTTCGTTGGTGAAGACGTGTGTATTTTGATGATGCTTATTTCGTTGGTGAAGACGTGTGTATTCTGATCATGCTTATTTCGTTGCTGAAGACGTGTGTATTTTGATGATGCTTATTTCGTTGGTGAAGACGTGTTGATTCTGATGATGCTTATTTCGTTGGTGAAGACGTGTGTATTTTGATGATGCTTATTTCGTTGCTGAAGACGTGTGTATTTTGATGATGCTTATTTCGTTGGTGAAGACGTGTGTATTTTGATGATGCTTATTTCGTTGCTGAAGACGTGTGTATTTTGATGATGCTTATTTCGTTGGTGAAGACGTGTGTATTTTGATGATGCTTATTTCGTTGCTGAAGACGTGTGTATTTTGATGATGCTTATTTCGTTGGTGAAGACGTGTGTATTTTGATGATGCTTATTTCGTTGCTGAAGACGTGTGTATTTTGATGATGCTTATTTCGTTGGTGAAGACGTGTTGATTCTGATGATGCTTATTTCGTTGGTGAAGACGTGTGTATTTTGATGATGCTTATTTCGTTGGTGAAGACGTGTGTATTTTGATGATGCTTATTTCGTTGCTGAAGACGTGTGTATTTTGATGATGCTTATTTCGTTGCTGAAGACGTGTGTATTTTGATGATGCTTATTTCGTTGCTGAAGACGTGTGTATTTTGATGATGCTTATTTCGTTGGTGAAGACGTGTGTATTTTGATGATGCTTATTTCGTTGCTGAAGACGTGTGTATTTTGATGATGCTTATTTCGTTGGTGAAGACGTGTGTATTTTGATGATGCTTATTTCGTTGCTGAAGACGTGTGTATTTTGATGATGCTTATTTCGTTGGTGAAGACGTGTGTATTTTGATGATGCTTATTTCGTTGCTGAAGACGTGTGTATTTTGATGATGCTTATTTCGTTGGTGAAGACGTGTGTATTTTGATGATGCTTATTTCGTTGCTGAAGACGTGTGTATTTTGATGATGCTTATTTCGTTGGTAAAGATGTGTTGATTCTGATGATGCTTATTTCGTTGGTGAAGACGTGTGTATTTTGATGATGCTTATTTCGTTGGTGAAGACGTGTTGATTCTGATGATGCTTATTTCGTTGGTGAAGACGTGTGTATTTTGATGATGCTTATTTCGTTGGTGAAGACGTGTGTATTTTGATGATGCTTATTTCGTTGCTGAAGACGTGTGTATTTTGATGATGCTTATTTCGTTGCTGAAGACGTGTGTATTTTGATGATGCTTATTTCGTTGGTGAAGACGTGTGTATTTTGATGATGCTTATTTCGTTGCTGAAGACGTGTGTATTTTGATGATGCTTATTTCGTTGCTGAAGACGTGTGTATTTTGATGATGCTTATTTCGTTGGTGAAGACGTGTGTATTTTGATGATGCTTATTTCGTTGCTGAAGACGTGTGTATTTTGATGATGCTTATTTCGTTGGTGAAGACGTGTGTATTTTGATGATGCTTATTTCGTTGCTGAAGACGTGTGTATTTTGATGATGCTTATTTCGTTGGTGAAGACGTGTTGATTCTGATGATGCTTATTTCGTTGGTGAAGACGTGTGTATTTTGATGATGCTTATTTCGTTGGTGAAGACGTGTGTATTTTGATGATGCTTATTTCGTTGCTGAAGACGTGTGTATTTTGATGATGCTTATTTCGTTGCTGAAGACGTGTGTATTTTGATGATGCTTATTTCGTTGGTGAAGACGTGTGTATTTTGATGATGCTTATTTCGTTGCTGAAGACGTGTGTATTTTGATGATGCTTATTTCGTTGCTGAAGACGTGTGTATTTTGATGATGCTTATTTCGTTGCTGAAGACGTGTGTATTTTGATGATGCTTATTTCGTTGCTGAAGACGTGTGTATTTTGATGATGCTTATTTCGTTGGTGAAGACGTGTGTATTTTGATGATGCTTATTTCGTTGGTGAAGACGTGTGTATTTTGATGATGCTTATTTCGTTGGTGAAGACGTGTGTATTTTGATGATGCTTATTTCGTTGCTGAAGACGTGTGTATTTTGATGATGCTTATTTCGTTGGTGAAGACGTGTGTATTTTGATGATGCTTATTTCGTTGGTGAAGACGTGTGTATTTTGATGATGCTTATTTCGTTGGTGAAGACGTGTGTATTTTGATGATGCTTATTTCGTTGCTGAAGACGTGTGTATTTTGATGATGCTTATTTCGTTGGTGAAGACGTGTGTATTTTGATGATGCTTATTTCGTTGCTGAAGACGTGTGTATTTTGATGATGCTTATTTCGTTGCTGAAGACGTGTGTATTTTGATGATGCTTATTTCGTTGCTGAAGACGTGTGTATTTTGATGATGCTTATTTCGTTGCTGAAGACGTGTGTATTTTGATGATGCTTATTTCGTTGGTGAAGACGTGTGTATTTTGATGATGCTTATTTCGTTGGTGAAGACGTGTGTATTTTGATGATGCTTATTTCGTTGCTGAAGACGTGTGTATTTTGATGATGCTTATTTCGTTGGTGAAGACGTGTGTATTTTGATGATGCTTATTTCGTTGCTGAAGACGTGTGTATTTTGATGATGCTTATTTCGTTGCTGAAGACGTGTGTATTTTGATGATGCTTATTTCGTTGGTGAAGACGTGTGTATTTTGATGATGCTTATTTCGTTGCTGAAGACGTGTGTATTTTGATGATGCTTATTTCGTTGCTGAAGACGTGTGTATTTTGATGATGCTTATTTCGTTGCTGAAGACGTGTGTATTTTGATGATGCTTATTTCGTTGGTGAAGACGTGTGTATTTTGATGATGCTTATTTCGTTGCTGAAGACGTGTTGATTCTGATGATGCTCATTTCGTTGCTGAAGACGTGTGTATTTTGATGATGCTTATTTCGTTGGTGAAGACGTGTGTATTTTGATGATGCTTATTTCGTTGCTGAAGACGTGTGTATTTTGATGATGCTTATTTCGTTGGTGAAGACGTGTTGATTCTGATGATGCTTATTTCGTTGGTGAAGACGTGTGTATTTTGATGATGCTTATTTCGTTGGTGAAGACGTGTGTATTTTGATGATGCTTATTTCGTTGCTGAAGACGTGTGTATTTTGATGATGCTTATTTCGTTGCTGAAGACGTGTGTATTTTGATGATGCTTATTTCGTTGCTGAAGACGTGTGTATTTTGATGATGCTTATTTCGTTGCTGAAGACGTGTGTATTTTGATGATGCTTATTTCGTTGGTGAAGACGTGTGTATTTTGATGATGCTTATTTCGTTGCTGAAGACGTGTGTATTTTGATGATGCTTATTTCGTTGCTGAAGACGTGTGTATTTTGATGATGCTTATTTCGTTGGTGAAGACGTGTGTATTTTGATGATGCTTATTTCGTTGCTGAAGACGTGTGTATTTTGATGATGCTTATTTCGTTGCTGAAGACGTGTGTATTTTGATGATGCTTATTTCGTTGCTGAAGACGTGTGTATTTTGATGATGCTTATTTCGTTGGTGAAGACGTGTGTATTTTGATGATGCTTATTTCGTTGCTGAAGACGTGTGTATTTTGATGATGCTTATTTCGTTGCTGAAGACGTGTGTATTTTGATGATGCTTATTTCGTTGCTGAAGACGTGTGTATTTTGATGATGCTTATTTCGTTGCTGAAGACGTGTGTATTTTGATGATGCTTATTTCGTTGCTGAAGACGTGTGTATTTTGATGATGCTTATTTCGTTGGTGAAGACGTGTGTATTTTGATGATGCTTATTTCGTTGCTGAAGACGTGTGTATTTTGATGATGCTTATTTCGTTGCTGAAGACGTGTGTATTTTGATGATGCTTATTTCGTTGGTGAAGACGTGTGTATTTTGATGATGCTTATTTCGTTGGTGAAGACGTGTGTATTTTGATGATGCTTATTTCGTTGGTGAAGACGTGTGTATTTTGATGATGCTTATTTCGTTGCTGAAGACGTGTGTATTTTGATGATGCTTATTTCGTTGCTGAAGACGTGTGTATTTTGATGATGCTTATTTCGTTGGTGAAGACGTGTGTATTTTGATGATGCTTATTTCGTTGCTGAAGACGTGTGTATTTTGATGATGCTTATTTCGTTGGTGAAGACGTGTGTATTTTGATGATGCTTATTTCGTTGCTGAAGACGTGTGTATTTTGATGATGCTTATTTCGTTGCTGAAGACGTGTGTATTTTGATGATGCTTATTTCGTTGGTGAAGACGTGTGTATTTTGATGATGCTTATTTCGTTGCTGAAGACGTGTGTATTTTGATGATGCTTATTTCGTTGGTGAAGACGTGTGTATTTTGATGATGCTTATTTCGTTGCTGAAGACGTGTGTATTTTGATGATGCTTATTTCGTTGGTGAAGACGTGTGTATTTTGATGATGCTTATTTCGTTGGTGAAGACGTGTGTATTTTGATGATGCTTATTTCGTTGCTGAAGACGTGTGTATTTTGATGATGCTTATTTCGTTGCTGAAGACGTGTGTATTTTGATGATGCTTATTTCGTTGGTGAAGACGTGTGTATTTTGATGATGCTTATTTCGTTGCTGAAGACGTGTGTATTTTGATGATGCTTATTTCGTTGCTGAAGACGTGTGTATTTTGATGATGCTTATTTCGTTGGTGAAGACGTGTGTATTTTGATGATGCTTATTTCGTTGCTGAAGACGTGTGTATTTTGATGATGCTTATTTCGTTGCTGAAGACGTGTGTATTTTGATGATGCTTATTTCGTTGGTGAAGACGTGTGTATTTTGATGATGCTTATTTCGTTGGTGAAGACGTGTGTATTTTGATGATGCTTATTTCGTTGGTGAAGACGTGTGTATTTTGATGATGCTTATTTCGTTGCTGAAGACGTGTGTATTTTGATGATGCTTATTTCGTTGCTGAAGACGTGTGTATTTTGATGATGCTTATTTCGTTGGTGAAGACGTGTGTATTTTGATGATGCTTATTTCGTTGCTGAAGACGTGTGTATTTTGATGATGCTTATTTCGTTGGTGAAGACGTGTGTATTTTGATGATGCTTATTTCGTTGCTGAAGACGTGTGTATTTTGATGATGCTTATTTCGTTGCTGAAGACGTGTGTATTTTGATGATGCTTATTTCGTTGGTGAAGACGTGTGTATTTTGATGATGCTTATTTCGTTGCTGAAGACGTGTGTATTTTGATGATGCTTATTTCGTTGGTGAAGACGTGTGTATTTTGATGATGCTTATTTCGTTGCTGAAGACGTGTGTATTTTGATGATGCTTATTTCGTTGCTGAAGACGTGTGTATTTTGATGATGCTTATTTCGTTGGTGAAGACGTGTGTATTTTGATGATGCTTATTTCGTTGCTGAAGACGTGTGTATTTTGATGATGCTTATTTCGTTGCTGAAGACGTGTGTATTTTGATGATGCTTATTTCGTTGGTGAAGACGTGTGTATTTTGATGATGCTTATTTCGTTGCTGAAGACGTGTGTATTTTGATGATGCTTATTTCGTTGCTGAAGACGTGTGTATTTTGATGATGCTTATTTCGTTGGTGAAGACGTGTGTATTTTGATGATGCTTATTTCGTTGCTGAAGACGTGTGTATTTTGATGATGCTTATTTCGTTGCTGAAGACGTGTGTATTTTGATGATGCTTATTTCGTTGGTGAAGACGTGTGTATTTTGATGATGCTTATTTCGTTGGTGAAGACGTGTGTATTTTGATGATGCTTATTTCGTTGGTGAAGACGTGTGTATTTTGATGATGCTTATTTCGTTGCTGAAGACGTGTGTATTTTGATGATGCTTATTTCGTTGCTGAAGACGTGTGTATTTTGATGATGCTTATTTCGTTGGTGAAGACGTGTGTATTTTGATGATGCTTATTTCGTTGGTGAAGACGTGTGTATTTTGATGATGCTTATTTCGTTGCTGAAGACGTGTGTATTTTGATGATGCTTATTTCGTTGGTGAAGACGTGTGTATTTTGATGATGCTTATTTCGTTGCTGAAGACGTGTGTATTTTGATGATGCTTATTTCGTTGCTGAAGACGTGTGTATTTTGATGATGCTTATTTCGTTGCTGAAGACGTGTGTATTTTGATGATGCTTATTTCGTTGGTGAAGACGTGTTGATTCTGATGATGCTTATTTCGTTGGTGAAGACGTGTGTATTTTGATGATGCTTATTTCGTTGGTGAAGACGTGTGTATTTTGATGATGCTTATTTCGTTGGTAAAGATGTGTTGATTCTGATGATGCTTATTTCGTTGGTGAAGACGTGTGTATTTTGATGATGCTTATTTCGTTGCTGAAGACGTGTGTATTTTGATGATGCTTATTTCGTTGGTAAAGATGTGTTGATTCTGATGATGCTTATTTCGTTGGTGAAGACGTGTGTATTTTGATGATGCTTATTTCGTTGCTGAAGACGTGTGTATTTTGATGATGCTTATTTCGTTGGTAAAGATGTGTTGATTCTGATGATGCTTATTTCGTTGGTGAAGACGTGTGTATTTTGATGATGCTTATTTCGTTGCTGAAGACGTGTGTATTTTGATGATGCTTATTTCGTTGGTGAAGACGTGTGTATTTTGATGATGCTTATTTCGTTGGTGAAGACGTGTGTATTTTGATGATGCTTATTTCGTTGGTGAAGACGTGTGTATTTTGATGATGCTTATTTCGTTGGTGAAGACGTGTGTATTTTGATGATGCTTATTTCGTTGGTGAAGACGTGTGTATTTTGATGATGCTTATTTCGTTGGTGAAGACGTGTGTATTTTGATGATGCTTATTTCGTTGCTGAAGACGTGTGTATTTTGATGATGCTTATTTCGTTGGTGAAGACGTGTGTATTTTGATGATGCTTATTTCGTTGCTGAAGACGTGTGTATTTTGATGATGCTTATTTCGTTGGTGAAGACGTGTGTATTTTGATGATGCTTATTTCGTTGCTGAAGACGTGTGTATTTTGATGATGCTTATTTCGTTGGTGAAGACGTGTTGATTCTGATGATGCTTATTTCGTTGGTGAAGACGTGTGTATTTTGATGATGCTTATTTCGTTGGTGAAGACGTGTGTATTTTGATGATGCTTATTTCGTTGCTGAAGACGTGTGTATTTTGATGATGCTTATTTCGTTGGTGAAGACGTGTGTATTTTGATGATGCTTATTTCGTTGGTAAAGACGTGTGTATTTTGATGATGCTTATTTCGTTGGTGAAGACGTGTGTATTTTGATGATGCTTATTTCGTTGGTGAAGACGTGTGTATTTTGATGATGCTTATTTCGTTGGTGAAGACGTGTGTATTTTGATGATGCTTATTTCGTTGGTAAAGACGTGTGTATTTTTATGATGCTTATTTCGTTGGTGAAGACGTGTGTATTTTGATGATGCTTATTTCGTTGCTGAAGACGTGTGTATTTTGATGATGCTTATTTCGTTGGTGAAGACGTGTGTATTTTGATGATGCTTATTTCGTTGCTGAAGACGTGTGTATTTTGATGATGCTTATTTCGTTGGTGAAGACGTGTTGATTCTGATGATGCTTATTTCGTTGGTGAAGACGTGTGTATTTTGATGATGCTTATTTCGTTGCTGAAGACGTGTTGATTCTGATGATGCTCATTTCGTTGGTGAAGACGTGTGTATTTTGATGATGCTTATTTCGTTGCTGAAGACGTGTGTATTCTGATGATGCTTATTTCGTTGGTGAAGACGTGTGTATTTTGATGATGCTCATTTCGTTGCTGAAGACGTGTGTATTTTGATGATGCTTATTTCGTTGGTGAAGACGTGTGTATTTTGATGATGCTTATTTCGTTGCTGAAGACGTGTGTATTTTGATGATGCTTATTTCGTTGCTGAAGACGTGTGTATTTTGATGATGCTTATTTCGTTGGTGAAGACGTGTGTATTTTGATGATGCTTATTTCGTTGGTGAAGACGTGTTGATTCTGATGATGCTTATTTCGTTGGTGAAGACGTGTGTATTTTGATGATGCTTATTTCGTTGGTGAAGACGTGTTGATTCTGATGATGCTTATTTCGTTGGTGAAGACGTGTGTATTTTGATGATGCTTATTTCGTTGGTGAAGACGTGTGTATTTTGATGATGCTTATTTCGTTGGTGAAGACGTGTTGATTCTGATGATGCTTATTTCGTTGGTGAAGACGTGTGTATTTTGATGATGCTTATTTCGTTGGTGAAGACGTGTTGATTCTGATGATGCTTATTTCGTTGGTGAAGACGTGTGTATTTTGATGATGCTTATTTCGTTGCTGAAGACGTGTTGATTCTGATGATGCTCATTTCGTTGGTGAAGACGTGTGTATTTTGATGATGCTTATTTCGTTGCTGAAGACGTGTGTATTCTGATGATGCTTATTTCGTTGGTGAAGACGTGTGTATTTTGATGATGCTCATTTCGTTGCTGAAGACGTGTGTATTTTGATGATGCTTATTTCGTTGGTGAAGACGTGTGTATTTTGATGATGCTTATTTCGTTGCTGAAGACGTGTGTATTTTGATGATGCTTATTTCGTTGCTGAAGACGTGTGTATTTTGATGATGCTTATTTCGTTGGTGAAGACGTGTGTATTTTGATGATGCTTATTTCGTTGGTGAAGACGTGTTGATTCTGATGATGCTTATTTCGTTGGTGAAGACGTGTGTATTTTGATGATGCTTATTTCGTTGGTGAAGACGTGTTGATTCTGATGATGCTTATTTCGTTGGTGAAGACGTGTGTATTTTGATGATGCTTATTTCGTTGGTGAAGACGTGTGTATTTTGATGATGCTTATTTCGTTGGTGAAGACGTGTTGATTCTGATGATGCTTATTTCGTTGGTGAAGACGTGTGTATTTTGATGATGCTTATTTCGTTGGTGAAGACGTGTGTATTTTGATGATGCTTATTTCGTTGGTGAAGACGTGTGTATTTTGATGATGCTTATTTCGTTGGTGAAGACGTGTTGATTCTGATGATGCTTATTTCGTTGGTAAAGATGTGTTGATTCTGATGATGCTTATTTCGTTGCTGAAGACGTGTATTTTGATGATGCTTATTTCGTTGGTGAAGACGTGTTGATTCTGATGATGCTTATTTCGTTGGTGAAGACGTGTGTATTTTGATGATGCTTATTTCGTTGGTGAAGACGTGTGTATTTTGATGATGCTTATTTCGTTGCTGAAGACGTGTTGATTCTGATGATGCTTATTTCGTTGGTGAAGACGTGTGTATTTTGATGATGCTTATTTCGTTGGTGAAGACGTGTGTATTTTGATGATGCTTATTTCGTTGGTGAAGACGTGTGTATTTTGATGATGCTTATTTCGTTGGTGAAGACGTGTTGATTCTGATGATGCTTATTTCGTTGGTGAAGACGTGTGTATTTTGATGATGCTTATTTCGTTGCTGAAGACGTGTGTATTTTGATGATGCTTATTTCGTTGCTGAAGACGTGTTGATTCTGATGATGCTTATTTCGTTGGTGAAGACGTGTGTATTTTGATGATGCTTATTTCGTTGGTGAAGACGTGTGTATTTTGATGATGCTTATTTCGTTGGTGAAGACGTGTGTATTTTGATGATGCTTATTTCGTTGCTGAAGACGTGTGTATTTTGATGATGCTTATTTCGTTGCTGAAGACGTGTTGATTCTGATGATGCTTATTTCGTTGGTGAAGACGTGTGTATTTTGATGATGCTTATTTCGTTGGTGAAGACGTGTGTATTTTGATGATGCTTATTTCGTTGGTGAAGACGTGTGTATTTTGATGATGCTTATTTCGTTGGTGAAGACGTGTTGATTTCTGATGATGCTTATTTCGTTGGTGAAGACGTGTGTATTTTGATGATGCTTATTTCGTTGGTGAAGACGTGTTGATTCTGATGATGCTTATTTCGTTGGTGAAGACGTGTGTATTTTGATGATGCTTATTTCGTTGCTGAAGACGTGTGTATTTTGATGATGCTTATTTCGTTGCTGAAGACGTGTGTATTTTGATGATGCTTATTTTCGTTGGTGAAGACGTGTGTATTTTGATGATGCTTATTTCGTTGCTGAAGACGTGTGTATTTTGATGATGCTTATTTCGTTGGTGAAGACGTGTGTATTTTGATGATGCTTATTTCGTTGGTGAAGACGTGTGTATTTTGATGATGCTTATTTCGTTGGTGAAGACGTGTGTATTTTGATGATGCTTATTTCGTTGCTGAAGACGTGTGTATTTTGATGATGCTTATTTCGTTGCTGAAGACGTGTGTATTTTGATGATGCTTATTTTGTTGGTGAAGACGTGTTGATTCTGATGATGCTCATTTCGTTGGTGAAGACGTGTTGATTCTGATGATGCTTATTTCGTTGGTGAAGACGTGTGTATTTTGATGATGCTTATTTTCGTTGGTGAAGACGTGTGTATTTTGATGATGCTTATTTCGTTGCTGAAGACGTGTGTATTTTGATGATGCTTATTTCGTTGGTGAAGACGTGTGTATTTTGATGATGCTTATTTCGTTGCTGAAGACGTGTGTATTTTGATGATGCTTATTTCGTTGGTGAAGACGTGTGTATTTTGATGATGCTTATTTCGTTGCTGAAGACGTGTGTATTTTGATGATGCTTATTTTGTTGCTGAAGACGTGTGTATTTTGATGATGCTTATTTCGTTGCTGAAGACGTGTGTATTTTGATGATGCTTATTTTGTTGGTGAAGACGTGTTGATTCTGATGATGCTCATTTCGTTGGTGAAGACGTGTGTATTTTGATGATGCTTATTTCGTTGCTGAAGACGTGTGTATTTTGATGATGCTTATTTCGTTGGTGAAGACGTGTGTATTTTGATGATGCTTATTTCGTTGCTGAAGACGTGTGTATTTTGATGATGCTTATTTTGTTGGTGAAGACGTGTTGATTCTGATGATGCTTATTTCGTTGCTGAAGACGTGTGTATTTTGATGATGCTTATTTTGTTGCTGAAGACGTGTGTATTTTGATGATGCTTATTTCGTTGCTGAAGACGTGTGTATTTTGATGATGCTTATTTTGTTGGTGAAGACGTGTTGATTCTGATGATGCTCATTTCGTTGGTGAAGACGTGTGTATTTTGATGATGCTTATTTCGTTGCTGAAGACGTGTGTATTTTGATGATGCTTATTTCGTTGGTGAAGACGTGTGTATTTTGATGATGCTTATTTCGTTGGTGAAGACGTGTGTATTTTGATGATGCTTATTTCGTTGGTGAAGACGTGTTGATTCTGATGATGCTTATTTCGTTGGTGAAGACGTGTGTATTTTGATGATGCTTATTTCGTTGGTGAAGACGTGTTGATTCTGATGATGCTTATTTCGTTGGTGAAGACGTGTGTATTTTGATGATGCTTATTTCGTTGCTGAAGACGTGTGTATTTTGATGATGCTTATTTCGTTGCTGAAGACGTGTGTATTTTGATGATGCTTATTTCGTTGGTGAAGACGTGTGTATTTTGATGATGCTTATTTTGTTGGTGAAGACGTGTTGATTCTGATGATGCTCATTTCGTTGGTGAAGACGTGTGTATTTTGATGATGCTTATTTCGTTGCTGAAGACGTGTGTATTTTGATGATGCTTATTTTGTTGCTGAAGACGTGTGTATTTTGATGATGCTTATTTCGTTGCTGAAGACGTGTGTATTTTGATGATGCTTATTTCGTTGCTGAAGACGTGTGTATTTTGATGATGCTTATTTCGTTGCTGAAGACGTGTGTATTTTGATGATGCTTATTTCGTTGGTGAAGACGTGTGTATTTTGATGATGCTTATTTTGTTGGTGAAGACGTGTTGATTCTGATGATGCTCATTTCGTTGGTGAAGACGTGTGTATTTTGATGATGCTTATTTCGTTGCTGAAGACGTGTGTATTTTGATGATGCTTATTTTGTTGGTGAAGACGTGTTGATTCTGATGATGCTCATTTCGTTGCTGAAGACGTGTGTATTTTGATGATGCTTATTTCGTTGCTGAAGACGTGTGTATTTTGATGATGCTTATTTTGTTGGTGAAGACGTGTTGATTCTGATGATGCTTATTTCGTTGCTGAAGACGTGTGTATTTTGATGATGCTTATTTTGTTGCTGAAGACGTGTGTATTTTGATGATGCTTATTTCGTTGCTGAAGACGTGTGTATTTTGATGATGCTTATTTTGTTGCTGAAGACGTGTGTATTTTGATGATGCTTATTTCGTTGCTGAAGACGTGTGTATTTTGATGATGCTTATTTTGTTGGTGAAGACGTGTTGATTCTGATGATGCTCATTTCGTTGGTGAAGACGTGTGTATTTTGATGATGCTTATTTCGTTGCTGAAGACGTGTGTATTTTGATGATGCTTATTTCGTTGGTGAAGACGTGTGTATTTTGATGATGCTTATTTCGTTGCTGAAGACGTGTGTATTTTGATGATGCTTATTTTGTTGCTGAAGACGTGTGTATTTTGATGATGCTTATTTCGTTGCTGAAGACGTGTGTATTTTGATGATGCTTATTTCGTTGGTGAAGACGTGTGTATTTTGATGATGCTTATTTCGTTGGTAAAGATGTGTTGATTCTGATGATGCTCATTTCGTTGGTGAAGACGTGTGTATTTTGATGATGCTTATTTCGTTGCTGAAGACGTGTGTATTTTGATGATGCTTATTTTGTTGGTGAAGACGTGTTGATTCTGATGATGCTTATTTCGTTGGTGAAGACGTGTGTATTTTGATGATGCTTATTTCGTTGCTGAAGACGTGTGTATTTTGATGATGCTTATTTTGTTGGTGAAGACGTGTTGATTCTGATGATGCTCATTTCGTTGGTGAAGACGTGTGTATTTTGATGATGCTTATTTCGTTGCTGAAGACGTGTGTATTTTGATGATGCTTATTTCGTTGCTGAAGACGTGTGTATTTTGATGATGCTTATTTCGTTGCTGAAGACGTGTGTATTTTGATGATGCTTATTTCGTTGCTGAAGACGTGTGTATTTTGATGATGCTTATTTCGTTGGTAAAGATGTGTTGATTCTGATGATGCTCATTTCGTTGGTGAAGACGTGTGTATTTTGATGATGCTTATTTCGTTGCTGAAGACGTGTGTATTTTGATGATGCTTATTTTGTTGGTGAAGACGTGTTGATTCTGATGATGCTTATTTCGTTGGTGAAGACGTGTGTATTTTGATGATGCTTATTTCGTTGCTGAAGACGTGTGTATTTTGATGATGCTTATTTTGTTGGTGAAGACGTGTTGATTCTGATGATGCTCATTTCGTTGGTGAAGACGTGTGTATTTTGATGATGCTTATTTCGTTGCTGAAGACGTGTGTATTTTGATGATGCTTATTTCGTTGCTGAAGACGTGTGTATTTTGATGATGCTTATTTCGTTGCTGAAGACGTGTGTATTTTGATGATGCTTATTTCGTTGCTGAAGACGTGTGTATTTTGATGATGCTTATTTCGTTGGTGAAGACGTGTGTATTTTGATGATGCTTATTTCGTTGGTAAAGATGTGTTGATTCTGATGATGCTCATTTCGTTGGTGAAGACGTGTGTATTTTGATGATGCTTATTTCGTTGCTGAAGACGTGTGTATTTTGATGATGCTTATTTTGTTGGTGAAGACGTGTTGATTCTGATGATGCTTATTTCGTTGGTGAAGACGTGTGTATTTTGATGATGCTTATTTCGTTGGTAAAGATGTGTTGATTCTGATGATGCTTATTTCGTTGCTGAAGACGTGTGTATTCTGATGATGCTTATTTCGTTGCTGAAGACGTGTGTATTTTGATGATGCTTATTTTGTTGGTGAAGACGTGTTGATTCTGATGATGCTTATTTCGTTGCTGAAGACGTGTGTATTTTGATGATGCTTATTTTGTTGCTGAAGACGTGTGTATTTTGATGATGCTTATTTTGTTGGTGAAGACGTGTTGATTCTGATGATGCTTATTTCGTTGCTGAAGACGTGTGTATTCTGATGATGCTTATTTCGTTGCTGAAGACGTGTGTATTTTGATGATGCTTATTTTGTTGGTGAAGACGTGTTGATTCTGATGATGCTTATTTCGTTGGTGAAGACGTGTGTATTTTGATGATGCTTATTTCGTTGGTAAAGATGTGTTGATTCTGATGATGCTCATTTCGTTGGTGAAGACGTGTGTATTCTGATGATGCTTATTTCGTTGCTGAAGACGTGTGTATTTTGATGATGCTTATTTTGTTGGTGAAGACGTGTTGATTCTGATGATGCTTATTTCGTTGCTGAAGACGTGTGTATTTTGATGATGCTTATTTTGTTGCTGAAGACGTGTGTATTTTGATGATGCTTATTTCGTTGGTGAAGACGTGTGTATTCTGATAATGCTTATTTCGTTGCTGAAGACGTGTGTATTTTGATGATGCTTATTTTGTTGGTGAAGACGTGTTGATTCTGATGATGCTCATTTCGTTGGTGAAGACGTGTGTATTTTGATGATGCTTATTTCGTTGCTGAAGACGTGTGTATTTTGATGATGCTTATTTCGTTGGTGAAGACGTGTGTATTTTGATGATGCTTATTTCGTTGCTGAAGACGTGTGTATTCTGATGATGCTTATTTCGTTGGTGAAGACGTGTGTATTTTGATGATGCTTATTTCGTTGCTGAAGACGTGTGTATTTTGATGATGCTTATTTTGTTGGTGAAGACGTGTGTATTTTGATGATGCTTATTTTGTTGCTGAAGACGTGTGTATTCTGATGATGCTTATTTCGTTGGTGAAGACGTGTGTATTTTGATGATGCTTATTTCGTTGCTGAAGACGTGTGTATTTTGATGATGCTTATTTCGTTGGTGAAGACGTGTGTATTTTGATGATGCTTATTTCGTTGCTGAAGACGTGTGTATTCTGATGATGCTTATTTCGTTGGTGAAGACGTGTGTATTTTGATGATGCTTATTTCGTTGCTGAAGACGTGTGTATTTTGATGATGCTTATTTTGTTGGTGAAGACGTGTGTATTTTGATGATGCTTATTTTGTTGCTGAAGACGTGTGTATTCTGATGATGCTTATTTCGTTGGTGAAGACGTGTGTATTTTGATGATGCTTATTTCGTTGCTGAAGACGTGTGTATTTTGATGATGCTTATTTTGTTGGTGAAGACGTGTTGATTCTGATGATGCTTATTTCGTTGGTGAAGACGTGTGTATTTTGATGATGCTTATTTCGTTGGTAAAGATGTGTTGATTCTGATGATGCTCATTTCGTTGGTGAAGACGTGTGTATTCTGATGATGCTTATTTCGTTGCTGAAGACGTGTGTATTTTGATGATGCTTATTTTGTTGGTGAAGACGTGTTGATTCTGATGATGCTTATTTCGTTGCTGAAGACGTGTGTATTTTGATGATGCTTATTTTGTTGCTGAAGACGTGTGTATTTTGATGATGCTTATTTCGTTGGTGAAGACGTGTGTATTTTGATGATGCTTATTTCGTTGCTGAAGACGTGTGTATTTTGATGATGCTTATTTCGTTGGTGAAGACGTGTGTATTCTGATGATGCTTATTTCGTTGCTGAAGACGTGTTGATTCTGATGATGCTCATTTCGTTGCTGAAGACGTGTGTATTTTGATGATGCTTATTTCGTTGCTGAAGACGTGTGTATTTTGATGATGCTCATTTCGTTGCTGAAGACGTGTGTATTTTGATGATGCTCATTTCGTTGGTGAAGACGTGTGTATTTTGATGATGCTTATTTCGTTGCTGAAGACGTGTGTATTCTGATGATGCTTATTTCGTTGGTGAAGACGTGTGTATTTTGATGATGCTCATTTCGTTGCTGAAGACGTGTGTATTTTGATGATGCTCATTTCGTTGCTGAAGACATGTGTATTTTGATGATGCTCATTTCGTTGGTGAAGACGTGTGTATTTTGATGATGCTTATTTCGTTGCTGAAGACGTGTGTATTCTGATGATGCTTATTTCGTTGCTGAAGACGTGTTGATTCTGATGATGCTCATTTCGTTGCTGAAGACGTGTGTATTTTGATGATGCTCATTTCGTTGCTGAAGACGTGTGTATTTTGATGATGCTCATTTCGTTGCTGAAGACGTGTGTATTTTGATGATGCTCATTTCGTTGGTGAAGACGTGTGTATTTTGATGATGCTTATTTCGTTGCTGAAGACGTGTGTATTCTGATGATGCTTATTTCGTTGGTGAAGACGTGTGTATTTTGATGATGCTCATTTCGTTGCTGAAGACGTGTGTATTCTGATGATGCTTATTTCGTTGCTGAAGACGTGTGTATTTTGATGATGCTCATTTCGTTGCTGAAGACGTGTGTATTTTGATGATGCTTATTTCGTTGGTGAAGACGTGTGTATTTTGATGATGCTTATTTCGTTGGTGAAGACGTGTTGATTCTGATGATGCTCATTTCGTTGCTGAAGACGTGTGTATTTTGATGATGCTCATTTCGTTGCTGAAGACGTGTGTATTTTGATGATGCTTATTTCGTTGGTGAAGACGTGTTGATTCTGATGATGCTTATTTCGTTGCTGAAGACGTGTGTATTTTGATGATGCTCATTTCGTTGCTGAAGACGTGTGTATTTTGATGATGCTCATTTCGTTGGTGAAGACGTGTGTATTTTGATGATGCTTATTTCGTTGCTGAAGACGTGTGTATTCTGATGATGCTTATTTCGTTGGTGAAGACGTGTGTATTTTGATGATGCTCATTTCGTTGCTGAAGACGTGTGTATTCTGATGATGCTTATTTCGTTGCTGAAGACGTGTGTATTTTGATGATGCTCATTTCGTTGCTGAAGACGTGTGTATTTTGATGATGCTTATTTCGTTGGTGAAGACGTGTGTATTTTGATGATGCTCATTTCGTTGCTGAAGACGTGTGTATTTTGATGATGCTCATTTCGTTGGTGAAGACGTGTGTATTTTGATGATGCTTATTTCGTTGCTGAAGACGTGTGTATTCTGATGATGCTTATTTCGTTGGTGAAGACGTGTGTATTTTGATGATGCTCATTTCGTTGCTGAAGACGTGTGTATTTTGATGATGCTCATTTCGTTGCTGAAGACGTGTGTATTTTGATGATGCTCATTTCGTTGGTGAAGACGTGTGTATTTTGATGATGCTTATTTCGTTGCTGAAGACGTGTGTATTCTGATGATGCTTATTTCGTTGCTGAAGACGTGTTGATTCTGATGATGCTCATTTCGTTGCTGAAGACGTGTGTATTTTGATGATGCTCATTTCGTTGCTGAAGACGTGTGTATTTTGATGATGCTCATTTCGTTGCTGAAGACGTGTGTATTTTGATGATGCTCATTTCGTTGGTGAAGACGTGTGTATTTTGATGATGCTTATTTCGTTGCTGAAGACGTGTGTATTCTGATGATGCTTATTTCGTTGGTTAAGACGTGTGTATTTTGATGATGCTCATTTCGTTGCTGAAGACGTGTGTATTCTGATGATGCTTATTTCGTTGCTGAAGACGTGTGTATTTTGATGATGCTCATTTCGTTGCTGAAGACGTGTGTATTTTGATGATGCTTATTTCGTTGCTGAAGACGTGTGTATTTTGATGATGCTTATTTCGTTGCTGAAGACGTGTGTATTTTGATGATGCTCATTTCGTTGCTGAAGACGTGTGTATTTTGATGATGCTTATTTCGTTGGTGAAGACGTGTGTATTCTGATGATGCTTATTTCGTTGCTGAAGACGTGTTGATTCTGATGATGCTCATTTCGTTGCTGAAGACGTGTGTATTTTGATGATGCTTATTTCGTTGCTGAAGACGTGTGTATTTTGATGATGCTTATTTCGTTGCTGAAGACGTGTGTATTTTGATGATGCTCATTTCGTTGGTGAAGACGTGTGTATTTTGATGATGCTTATTTCGTTGCTGAAGACGTGTGTATTCTGATGATGCTTATTTCGTTGGTGAAGACGTGTGTATTTTGATGATGCTTATTTCGTTGCTGAAGACGTGTGTATTTTGATGATGCTTATTTCGTTGCTGAAGACGTGTGTATTTTGATGATGCTTATTTCGTTGCTGAAGACGTGTGTATTTTGATGATGCTTATTTCGTTGGTGAAGACGTGTGTATTCTGATGATGCTTATTTCGTTGCTGAAGACGTGTTGATTCTGATGATGCTCATTTCGTTGCTGAAGACGTGTGTATTTTGATGATGCTTATTTCGTTGCTGAAGACGTGTGTATTTTGATGATGCTCATTTCGTTGCTGAAGACGTGTGTATTTTGATGATGCTCATTTCGTTGGTGAAGACGTGTGTATTTTGATGATGCTTATTTCGTTGCTGAAGACGTGTGTATTCTGATGATGCTTATTTCGTTGGTGAAGACGTGTGTATTTTGATGATGCTCATTTCGTTGCTGAAGACGTGTGTATTTTGATGATGCTCATTTCGTTGCTGAAGACGTGTGTATTTTGATGATGCTCATTTCGTTGGTGAAGACGTGTGTATTTTGATGATGCTTATTTCGTTGCTGAAGACGTGTGTATTCTGATGATGCTTATTTCGTTGCTGAAGACGTGTTGATTCTGATGATGCTCATTTCGTTGCTGAAGACGTGTGTATTTTGATGATGCTCATTTCGTTGCTGAAGACGTGTGTATTTTGATGATGCTCATTTCGTTGCTGAAGACGTGTGTATTTTGATGATGCTCATTTCGTTGGTGAAGACGTGTGTATTTTGATGATGCTTATTTCGTTGCTGAAGACGTGTGTATTCTGATGATGCTTATTTCGTTGGTGAAGACGTGTGTATTTTGATGATGCTCATTTCGTTGCTGAAGACGTGTGTATTCTGATGATGCTTATTTCGTTGCTGAAGACGTGTGTATTTTGATGATGCTCATTTCGTTGCTGAAGACGTGTGTATTTTGATGATGCTTATTTCGTTGCTGAAGACGTGTGTATTTTGATGATGCTTATTTCGTTGCTGAAGACGTGTGTATTTTGATGATGCTCATTTCGTTGCTGAAGACGTGTGTATTTTGATGATGCTTATTTCGTTGGTGAAGACGTGTGTATTCTGATGATGCTTATTTCGTTGCTGAAGACGTGTTGATTCTGATGATGCTCATTTCGTTGCTGAAGACGTGTGTATTTTGATGATGCTTATTTCGTTGCTGAAGACGTGTGTATTTTGATGATGCTTATTTCGTTGCTGAAGACGTGTGTATTTTGATGATGCTTATTTCGTTGCTGAAGACGTGTGTATTTTGATGATGCTTATTTCGTTGGTGAAGACGTGTGTATTCTGATGATGCTTATTTCGTTGCTGAAGACGTGTTGATTCTGATGATGCTCATTTCGTTGCTGAAGACGTGTGTATTTTGATGATGCTTATTTCGTTGCTGAAGACGTGTGTATTTTGATGATGCTCATTTCGTTGCTGAAGACGTGTGTATTTTGATGATGCTTATTTCGTTGCTGAAGACGTGTGTATTCTGATGATGCTTATTTCGTTGGTGAAGACGTGTGTATTTTGATGATGCTCATTTCGTTGCTGAAGACGTGTGTATTCTGATGATGCTTATTTCGTTGCTGAAGACGTGTGTATTTTGATGATGCTCATTTCGTTGCTGAAGACGTGTGTATTTTGATGATGCTTATTTCGTTGCTGAAGACGTGTGTATTTTGATGATGCTTATTTCGTTGCTGAAGACGTGTGTATTTTGATGATGCTCATTTCGTTGCTGAAGACGTGTGTATTTTGATGATGCTTATTTCGTTGGTGAAGACGTGTGTATTTTGATGATGCTTATTTCGTTGGTGAAGACGTGTGTATTTTGATGATGCTCATTTCGTTGCTGAAGACGTGTGTATTTTGATGATGCTTATTTCGTTGGTGAAGACGTGTGTATTTTGATGATGCTCATTTCGTTGCTGAAGACGTGTGTATTTTGATGATGCTTATTTCGTTGCTGAAGACGTGTGTATTTTGATGATGCTTATTTCGTTGGTGAAGACGTGTGTATTTTGATGATGCTTATTTCGTTGCTGAAGACGTGTTGATTCTGATGATGCTCATTTCGTTGCTGAAGACGTGTGTATTTTGATGATGCTCATTTCGTTGCTGAAGACGTGTGTATTTTGATGATGCTTATTTCGTTGGTGAAGACGTGTGTATTTTGATGATGCTCATTTCGTTGGTGAAGACGTGTGTATTTTGATGATGCTTATTTCGTTGGTGAAGACGTGTGTATTTTGATGATGCTCATTTCGTTGCTGAAGACGTGTGTATTTTGATGATGCTTATTTCGTTGGTGAAGACGTGTGTATTTTGATGATGCTTATTTCGTTGGTGAAGACGTGTGTATTTTGATGATGCTCATTTCGTTGGTGAAGACGTGTGTATTTTGATGATGCTTATTTCGTTGGTGAAGACGTGTGTATTTTGATGATGCTCATTTCGTTGGTGAAGACGTGTGTATTTTGATGATGCTTATTTCGTTGGTGAAGACGTGTGTATTTTGATGATGCTCATTTCGTTGCTGAAGACGTGTGTATTTTGATGATGCTTATTTCGTTGCTGAAGACGTGTGTATTTTGATGATGCTTATTTCGTTGGTGAAGACGTGTGTATTCTGATGATGCTTATTTCGTTGCTGAAGACGTGTTGATTCTGATGATGCTCATTTCGTTGCTGAAGACGTGTGTATTTTGATGATGCTCATTTCGTTGCTGAAGACGTGTGTATTTTGATGATGCTTATTTCGTTGGTGAAGACGTGTTGATTCTGATGATGCTTATTTCGTTGCTGAAGACGTGTAGATTCTGATGATGCTCATTTCGTTGCTGAAGACGTGTGTATTTTGATGATGCTTATTTCGTTGCTGAAGACGTGTGTATTTTGATGATGCTTATTTCGTTGCTGAAGACGTGTGTATTTTGATGATGCTCATTTCGTTGCTGAAGACGTGTGTATTTTGATGATGCTTATTTCGTTGCTGAAGACGTGTGTATTTTGATGATGCTTATTTCGTTGCTGAAGACGTGTGTATTTTGATGATGCTCATTTCGTTGCTGAAGACGTGTGTATTCTGATGATGCTTATTTCGTTGCTGAAGACGTGTGTATTTTGATGATGCTTATTTCGTTGGTGAAGACGTGTGTATTTTGATGATGCTTATTTCGTTGGTGAAGACGTGTTGATTCTGATGATGCTCATTTCGTTGCTGAAGACGTGTGTATTTTGATGAAGCTCATTTCGTTGCTGAAGACGTGTGTATTTTGATGATGCTTATTTCGTTGGTGAAGACGTGTTGATTCTGATGATGCTTATTTCGTTGCTGAAGACGTGTGTATTTTGATGATGCTCATTTCGTTGCTGAAGACGTGTGTATTTTGATGATGCTCATTTCGTTGGTGAATACGTGTGTATTTTGATGATGCTTATTTCGTTGCTGAAGACGTGTGTATTCTGATGATGCTTATTTCGTTGGTGAAGACGTGTGTATTTTGATGATGCTTATTTCGTTGGTGAAGACGTGTTGATTCTGATGATGCTCATTTCGTTGGTGAAGACGTGTGTATTTTGATGATGCTTATTTCGTTGCTGAAGACGTGTGTATTCTGATGATGCTTATTTCGTTGGTGAAGACGTGTGTATTCTGATGATGCTTATTTCGTTGGTGAAGACGTGTGTATTTTGATGATGCTCATTTCGTTGCTGAAGACGTGTGTATTTTGATGATGCTTATTTCGTTGCTGAAGACGTGTTGATTCTGATGATGCTCATTTCGTTGGTAAAGATGTGTTGATTTTGATGATGCTCATTTCGTTGCTGAAGACGTGTGTATTTTGATGATGCTTATTTTGTTGGTGAAGACGTGTGTATTTTGATGATGCTTATTTCGTTGGTGAAGACGTGTGTATTTTGATGATGCTTATTTCGTTGCTGAAGACGTGTGTATTTTGATGATGCTTATTTCGTTGCTGAAGACGTGTGTATTTTGATGATGCTTATTTCGTTGCTGAAGACGTGTGTATTTTGATGATGCTCATTTCGTTGCTGAAGACGTGTGTATTTTGATGATGCTTATTTCGTTGGTGAAGACGTGTGTATTTTGATGATGCTTATTTCGTTGGTGAAGACGTGTGTATTTTGATGATGCTTATTTCGTTGCTGAAGACGTGTGTATTTTGATGATGCTCATTTCGTTGGTGAAGACGTGTGTATTTTGATGATGCTCATTTCGTTGCTGAAGACGTGTGTATTTTGATGATGCTCATTTCCTTGCTGAAGACGTGTGTATTTTGATGATGCTTATTTCGTTGGTGAAGACGTGTGTATTTTGATGATGCTTATTTCGTTGCTGAAGACGTGTGTATTTTGATGATGCTTATTTCGTTGCTGAAGACGTGTGTATTTTGATGATGCTCATTTCGTTGCTGAAGACGTGTGTATTTTGATGATGCTTATTTCGTTGGTGAAGACGTGTGTATTTTGATGATGCTTATTTCGTTGCTGAAGACGTGTGTATTTTGATGATGCTTATTTCGTTGCTGAAGACGTGTGTATTTTGATGATGCTCATTTCGTTGCTGAAGACGTGTGTATTTTGATGATGCTTATTTCGTTGGTGAAGACGTGTTTATTTTGATGATGCTTATTTCGTTGCTGAAGACGTGTGTATTTTGATGATGCTTATTTCGTTGCTGAAGACGTGTGTATTTTGATGATGCTCATTTCGTTGCTGAAGACGTGTGTATTTTGATGATGCTTATTTCGTTGGTGAAGACGTGTGTATTTTGATGATGCTTATTTCGTTGGTGAAGACGTGTGTATTTTGATGATGCTTATTTCGTTGCTGAAGACGTGTGTATTTTGATGATGCTTATTTCGTTGGTGAAGACGTGTGTATTTTGATGATGCTCATTTCGTTGCTGAAGACGTGTGTATTTTGATGATGCTTATTTCGTTGGTGAAGACGTGTGTATTTTGATGATGCTTATTTCGTTGCTGAAGACGTGTGTATTTTGATGATGCTTATTTCGTTGGTGAAGACGTGTGTATTTTGATGATGCTTATTTCGTTGCTGAAGACGTGTGTATTTTGATGATGCTTATTTCGTTGGTGAAGACGTGTGTATTTTGATGATGCTTATTTCGTTGCTGAAGACGTGTGTATTTTGATGATGCTCATTTCGTTGGTGAAGACGTGTGTATTTTGATGATGCTTATTTCGTTGCTGAAGACGTGTGTATTCTGATGATGCTTATTTCGTTGGTGAAGACGTGTGTATTCTGATGATGCTTATTTCGTTGGTGAAGACGTGTGTATTTTGATGATGCTCATTTCGTTGCTGAAGACGTGTGTATTTTGATGATGCTTATTTCGTTGCTGAAGACGTGTTGATTCTGATGATGCTCATTTCGTTGGTAAAGATGTGTTGATTTTGATGATGCTCATTTCGTTGGTAAAGATGTGTTGATTTTGATGATGCTCATTTCGTTGGTAAAGATGTGTTGATTCTGATGATGCTTATTTCGTTGCTGAAGACGTGTGTATTTTGATGATGCTTATTTCGTTGGTAAAGATGTGTTGATTCTGATGATGCTCATTTCGTTGGTGAAGACGTGTTTATTCTGATGAT
Source organism: Euprymna scolopes (assembly GCF_053919585.1). Lineage (NCBI taxonomy): Eukaryota > Metazoa > Mollusca > Cephalopoda > Sepiida > Sepiolidae > Euprymna > Euprymna scolopes. The sequence continues at coordinate 4,331,746 of NC_136484.1, read as the reverse complement.
GCTCATTTCGTTGGTAAAGATGTGTTGATTTTGATGATGCTCATTTCGTTGGTAAAGATGTGTTGATTTTGATGATGCTCATTTCGTTGGTAAAGATGTGTTGATTCTGATGATGCTTATTTCGTTGCTGAAGACGTGTGTATTTTGATGATGCTTATTTCGTTGGTAAAGATGTGTTGATTCTGATGATGCTTATTTCGTTGCTGAAGACGTGTGTATTCTGATGATGCTTATTTCGTTGGTAAAGATGTGTTGATTCTGATGATGCTTATTTCGTTGGTAAAGATGTGTTGATTTTGATGATGCTCATTTCGTTGGTAAAGATGTGTTGATTCTGATGATGCTTATTTCGTTGGTGAAGACGTGTGTATTTTGATGATGCTTATTTCGTTGGTGAAGACGTGTGTATTTTGATGATGCTTATTTCGTTGGTAAAGATGTGTTGATTCTGATGATGCTTATTTCGTTGGTGAAGACGTGTGTATTTTGATGATGCTTATTTCGTTGGTGAAGACGTGTGTATTTTGATGATGCTTATTTCGTTGGTAAAGATGTGTTGATTCTGATGATGCTTATTTCGTTGGTGAAGACGTGTGTATTTTGATGATGCTTATTTCGTTGGTGAAGACGTGTGTATTTTGATGATGCTCATTTCGTTGCTGAAGACGTGTTGATTCTGATGATGCTCATTTCGTTGGTAAAGATGTGTTGATTTTGATGATGCTCATTTCGTTGGTAAAGATGTGTTGATTTTGATGATGCTCATTTCGTTGGTAAAGATGTGTTGATTCTGATGATGCTTATTTCGTTGCTGAAGACGTGTGTATTTTGATGATGCTTATTTCGTTGGTAAAGATGTGTTGATTCTGATGATGCTCATTTCGTTGGTGAAGACGTGTTTATTCTGATGATGCTCATTTCGTTGGTAAAGATGTGTTGATTTTGATGATGCTCATTTCGTTGGTAAAGATGTGTTGATTTTGATGATGCTCATTTCGTTGGTAAAGATGTGTTGATTCTGATGATGCTTATTTCGTTGCTGAAGACGTGTGTATTTTGATGATGCTTATTTCGTTGGTAAAGATGTGTTGATTCTGATGATGCTTATTTCGTTGCTGAAGACGTGTGTATTCTGATGATGCTTATTTCGTTGGTAAAGATGTGTTGATTCTGATGATGCTTATTTCGTTGGTAAAGATGTGTTGATTTTGATGATGCTCATTTCGTTGGTAAAGATGTGTTGATTCTGATGATGCTTATTTCGTTGGTGAAGACGTGTGTATTTTGATGATGCTTATTTCGTTGGTGAAGACGTGTGTATTTTGATGATGCTTATTTCGTTGGTGAAGACGTGTGTATTTTGATGATGCTTATTTCGTTGGTGAAGACGTGTTGATTCTGATGATGCTCATTTCGTTGGTGAAGACGTGTTTATTCTGATGATGCTCATTTCGTTGGTAAAGATGTGTTGATTTTGATGATGCTCATTTCGTTGGTAAAGATGTGTTGATTTTGATGATGCTCATTTCGTTGGTAAAGATGTGTTGATTCTGATGATGCTTATTTCGTTGCTGAAGACGTGTGTATTTTGATGATGCTTATTTCGTTGGTAAAGATGTGTTGATTCTGATGATGCTTATTTCGTTGCTGAAGACGTGTGTATTCTGATGATGCTTATTTCGTTGGTAAAGATGTGTTGATTCTGATGATGCTTATTTCGTTGGTAAAGATGTGTTGATTTTGATGATGCTCATTTCGTTGGTAAAGATGTGTTGATTCTGATGATGCTTATTTCGTTGGTGAAGACGTGTGTATTTTGATGATGCTTATTTCGTTGGTGAAGACGTGTGTATTTTGATGATGCTTATTTCGTTGGTAAAGATGTGTTGATTCTGATGATGCTTATTTCGTTGGTGAAGACGTGTGTATTTTGATGATGCTTATTTCGTTGGTGAAGACGTGTGTATTTTGATGATGCTTATTTCGTTGGTAAAGATGTGTTGATTTTGATGATGCTTATTTCGTTGGTGAAGACGTGTGTATTTTGATGATGCTTATTTCGTTGGTGAAGACGTGTGTATTTTGATGATGCTTATTTCGTTGGTAAAGATGTGTTGATTTTGATGATGCTTATTTCGTTGGTGAAGACGTGTGTATTTTGATGATGCTTATTTCGTTGGTGAAGACGTGTGTATTTTGATGATGCTTATTTCGTTGGTAAAGATGTGTTGATTTTGATGATGCTTATTTCGTTGGTGAAGACGTGTGTATTTTGATGATGCTTATTTCGTTGGTGAAGACGTGTGTATTTTGATGATGCTTATTTCGTTGGTAAAGATGTGTTGATTTTGATGATGCTTATTTCGTTGGTGAAGACGTGTGTATTTTGATGATGCTTATTTCGTTGGTGAAGACGTGTTGATTCTGATGATGCTCATTTCGTTGGTGAAGACGTGTTTATTCTGATGATGCTCATTTCGTTGGTAAAGATGTGTTGATTTTGATGATGCTCATTTCGTTGGTAAAGATGTGTTGATTTTGATGATGCTCATTTCGTTGGTAAAGATGTGTTGATTCTGATGATGCTTATTTCGTTGCTGAAGACGTGTGTATTTTGATGATGCTTATTTCGTTGGTAAAGATGTGTTGATTCTGATGATGCTTATTTCGTTGCTGAAGACGTGTGTATTCTGATGATGCTTATTTCGTTGGTAAAGATGTGTTGATTCTGATGATGCTTATTTCGTTGGTAAAGATGTGTTGATTTTGATGATGCTCATTTCGTTGGTAAAGATGTGTTGATTCTGATGATGCTTATTTCGTTGGTGAAGACGTGTGTATTTTGGTGATGCTTATTTCGTTGCTGAAGACGTGTGTATTTTGATGATGCTTATTTCGTTGGTAAAGATGTGTTGATTCTGATGATGCTTATTTCGTTGGTGAAGACGTGTGTATTTTGATGATGCTTATTTCGTTGGTGAAGACGTGTGTATTTTGATGATGCTTATTTCGTTGGTAAAGATGTGTTGATTCTGATGATGCTTATTTCGTTGGTGAAGACGTGTGTATTTTGATGATGCTTATTTCGTTGGTGAAGACGTGTGTATTTTGATGATGCTTATTTCGTTGGTGAAGACGTGTTGATTCTGATGATGCTTATTTCGTTGGTGAAGACGTGTGTATTTTGATGATGCTTATTTCGTTGGTGAAGACGTGTGTATTTTGATGATGCTTATTTCGTTGCTGAAGACGTGTGTATTTTGATGATGCTTATTTCGTTGGTGAAGACGTGTTGATTCTGATGATGCTTATTTCGTTGGTGAAGACGTGTGTATTTTGATGATGCTTATTTCGTTGGTGAAGACGTGTGTATTTTGATGATGCTTATTTCGTTGGTGAAGACGTGTTGATTCTGATGATGCTTATTTCGTTGGTGAAGACGTGTGTATTTTGATGATGCTTATTTCGTTGGTGAAGACGTGTTGATTCTGATGATGCTTATTTCGTTGGTGAAGACGTGTGTATTTTGATGATGCTTATTTCGTTGGTGAAGACGTGTGTATTTTGATGATGCTTATTTCGTTGGTGAAGACGTGTTGATTCTGATGATGCTTATTTCGTTGGTGAAGACGTGTGTATTTTGATGATGCTTATTTCGTTGGTGAAGACGTGTTGATTCTGATGATGCTTATTTCGTTGGTGAAGACGTGTGTATTTTGATGATGCTTATTTCGTTGGTGAAGACGTGTGTATTTTGATGATGCTTATTTCGTTGGTGAAGACGTGTGTATTTTGATGATGCTTATTTCGTTGCTGAAGACGTGTGTATTTTGATGATGCTTATTTCGTTGGTAAAGATGTGTTGATTCTGATGATGCTTATTTCGTTGGTGAAGACGTGTGTATTTTGATGATGCTTATTTCGTTGGTGAAGACGTGTTGATTCTGATGATGCTTATTTCGTTGGTGAAGACGTGTGTATTTTGATGATGCTTATTTCGTTGGTGAAGACGTGTGTATTTTGATGATGCTTATTTCGTTGGTAAAGATGTGTTGATTCTGATGATGCTTATTTCGTTGGTGAAGACGTGTGTATTTTGATGATGCTTATTTCGTTGGTGAAGACGTGTGTATTTTGATGATGCTTATTTCGTTGGTGAAGACGTGTGTATTTTGATGATGCTTATTTCGTTGCTGAAGACGTGTGTATTTTGATGATGCTTATTTCGTTGGTGAAGACGTGTGTATTCTGATGATGCTTATTTCGTTGCTGAAGACGTGTGTATTTTGATGATGCTCATTTCGTTGCTGAAGACGTGTGTATTTTGATGATGCTTATTTCGTTGCTGAAGACGTGTGTATTTTGATGATGCTTATTTCGTTGGTGAAGACGTGTTGATTCTGATGATGCTTATTTCGTTGGTGAAGACGTGTGTATTTTGATGATGCTTATTTCGTTGGTGAAGACGTGTGTATTTTGATGATGCTTATTTCGTTGGTAAAGATGTGTTGATTCTGATGATGCTTATTTCGTTGGTGAAGACGTGTGTATTTTGATGATGCTTATTTCGTTGGTGAAGACGTGTGTATTTTGATGATGCTTATTTCGTTGGTGAAGACGTGTGTATTTTGATGATGCTTATTTCGTTGCTGAAGACGTGTGTATTTTGATGATGCTTATTTCGTTGGTGAAGACGTGTGTATTCTGATGATGCTTATTTCGTTGCTGAAGACGTGTGTATTTTGATGATGCTCATTTCGTTGCTGAAGACGTGTGTATTTTGATGATGCTTATTTCGTTGCTGAAGACGTGTGTATTTTGATGATGCTTATTTCGTTGCTGAAGACGTGTGTATTTTGATGATGCTTATTTCGTTGCTGAAGACGTGTGTATTTTGATGATGCTTATTTCGTTGGTGAAGACGTGTTGATTCTGATGATGCTTATTTCGTTGGTGAAGACGTGTGTATTTTGATGATGCTTATTTCGTTGGTGAAGACGTGTGTATTTTGATGATGCTTATTTCGTTGGTGAAGACGTGTTGATTCTGATGATGCTTATTTCGTTGGTGAAGACGTGTGTATTTTGATGATGCTTATTTCGTTGGTGAAGACGTGTTGATTCTGATGATGCTTATTTCGTTGGTGAAGACGTGTGTATTTTGATGATGCTTATTTCGTTGGTGAAGACGTGTTGATTCTGATGATGCTTATTTCGTTGCTGAAGACGTGTGTATTTTGATGATGCTTATTTCGTTGGTGAAGACGTGTGTATTTTGATGATGCTTATTTCGTTGGTGAAGACGTGTTGATTCTGATGATGCTTATTTCGTTGGTGAAGACGTGTGTATTTTGATGATGCTTATTTCGTTGGTGAAGACGTGTTGATTCTGATGATGCTTATTTCGTTGGTGAAGACGTGTGTATTTTGATGATGCTTATTTCGTTGGTGAAGACGTGTGTATTTTGATGATGCTTATTTCGTTGGTAAAGATGTGTTGATTCTGATGATGCTCATTTCGTTGGTGAAGACGTGTTTATTCTGATGATGCTCATTTCGTTGGTAAAGATGTGTTGATTTTGATGATGCTCATTTCGTTGGTAAAGATGTGTTGATTTTGATGATGCTCATTTCGTTGGTAAAGATGTGTTGATTCTGATGATGCTTATTTCGTTGCTGAAGACGTGTGTATTTTGATGATGCTTATTTCGTTGGTAAAGATGTGTTGATTCTGATGATGCTCATTTCGTTGGTGAAGACGTGTTGATTCTGATGATGCTCATTTCGTTGGTAAAGATGTGTTGATTTTGATGATGCTCATTTCGTTGGTAAAGATGTGTGGATTTTGATGATGCTCATTTCGTTGGTAAAGATGTGTTGATTCTGATGATGCTTATTTCGTTGCTGAAGACGTGTGTATTTTGATGATGCTTATTTCGTTGGTAAAGATGTGTTGATTCTGATGATGCTCATTTCGTTGGTAAAGACGTGTTGATTCTGATTATGCTTATTTCGTTGGTAAAGATGTGTTGATTTTGATGATGCTTATTTCGTTGGTAAAGATGTGTTTATTCTGATGATGCTTATTTCGTTGGTAAAGATGTGTTGATTCTGATGATGCTTATTTTGTTGCTGAAGACGTGTGTATTTTGATGATGCTTATTTCGTTGGTGAAGACGTGTTGATTCTGATGATGCTTATTTCGTTGGTAAAGATGTGTTGATTTTGATGATGCTCATTTCGTTGGTAAAGATGTGTTGATTCTGATGATGCTTATTTTGTTGGTAAAGACGTGTTGATTCTGATTATGCTTATTTCGTTGGTAAAGATGTGTTGATTTTGATGATGCTTATTTCGTTGGTAAAGACGTGTTGATTCTGATGATGCTCATTTCGTTGGTAAAGATGTGTTGATTTTGATGATGCTCATTTCGTTGGTAAAGATGTGTTGATTCTGATGATGCTTATTTCGTTGCTGAAGACGTGTGTATTTTGATGATGCTTATTTCGTTGGTAAAGATGTGTTGATTCTGATGATGCTCATTTCGTTGGTAAAGACGTGTTGATTCTGATTATGCTTATTTCGTTGGTAAAGATGTGTTGATTTTGATGATGCTTATTTCGTTGGTAAAGATGTGTTGATTCTGATGATGCTTATTTCGTTGGTAAAGATGTGTTGATTCTGATGATGCTTATTTTGTTGCTGAAGACGTGTGTATTTTGATGATGCTTATTTCGTTTGTGAAGACGTGTTGATTCTGATGATGCTTATTTCGTTGGTAAAGATGTGTTGATTTTGATGATGCTCATTTCGTTGGTAAAGATGTGTTGATTCTGATGATGCTTATTTTGTTGGTAAAGATGTGTTGATTCTGATGATGCTTATTTCGTTGCTGAAGACGTGTGTATTTTGATGATGCTTATTTCGTTGGTGAAGACGTGTTGATTCTGATGATGCTCATTTCGTTGGTGAAGACGTGTGTATTTTGATGATGCTTATTTCGTTGGTGAAGACGTGTGTATTCTGATGATGCTTATTTCGTTGCTGAAGACGTGTGTATTTTGATGATGCTTATTTCGTTGGTGAAGACGTGTTGATTCTGATGATGCTCATTTCGTTGGTAAAGATGTGTTGATTTTGATGATGCTCATTTCGTTGGTAAAGATGTGTTGATTTTGATGATGCTCATTTCGTTGGTAAAGATGTGTTGATTTTGATGATGCTCATTTCGTTGGTAAAGATGTGTTGATTTTGATGATGCTCATTTCGTTGGTAAAGATGTGTTGATTTTGATGATGCTCATTTCGTTGGTAAAGATGTGTTGATTTTGATGATGCTCATTTCGTTGGTAAAGATGTGTTGATTTTGATGATGCTCATTTCGTTGGTAAAGATGTGTTGATTTTGATGATGCTCATTTCGTTGGTAAAGATGTGTTGATTTTGATGATGCTCATTTCGTTGGTAAAGATGTGTTGATTTTGATGATGCTCATTTCGTTGGTAAAGATGTGTTGATTTTGATGATGCTCATTTCGTTGGTAAAGATGTGTTGATTCTGATGATGCTTATTTCGTTGCTGAAGACGTGTGTATTTTGATGATGCTTATTTCGTTGGTAAAGATGTGTTGATTCTGATGATGCTCATTTCGTTGGTGAAGACGTGTTGATTCTGATGATTCTCATTTCGTTGGTAAAGATGTGTTGATTTTGATGATGCTCATTTCGTTGGTAAAGATGTGTTGATTTTGATGATGCTCATTTCGTTGGTGAAGACGTGTTGATTCTGATGATGCTTATTTCGTTGGTGAAGACGTGTGTATTTTGATGATGCTTATTTCGTTGGTGAAGACGTGTGTATTCTGATGATGCTTATTTCGTTGCTGAAGACGTGTGTATTTTGATGATGCTTATTTCGTTGGTGAAGACGTGTTGATTCTGATGATGCTTATTTCGTTGGTGAAGACGTGTGTATTTTGATGATGCTTATTTCGTTGCTGAAGACGTGTGTATTCTGATGATGCTTATTTCGTTGGTGAAGACGTGTGTATTCTGATGATGCTTATTTCGTTGCTGAAGACGTGTGTATTTTGATGATGCTTATTTCGTTGCTGAAGACGTGTGTATTCTGATGATGCTTATTTCGTTGCTGAAGACGTGTGTATTTTGATGATGCTTATTTCGTTGCTGAAGACGTGTGTATTCTGATGATGCTTATTTCGTTGCTGAAGACGTGTGTATTTTGATGATGCTTATTTCGTTGCTGAAGACGTGTGTATTCTGATGATGCTTATTTCGTTGCTGAAGACGTGTGTATTTTGATGATGCTTATTTCGTTGCTGAAGACGTGTGTATTCTGATGATGCTTATTTCGTTGCTGAAGACGTGTGTATTTTGATGATGCTTATTTCGTTGCTGAAGACGTGTGTATTCTGATGATGCTTATTTCGTTGCTGAAGACGTGTGTATTTTGATGATGCTTATTTCGTTGGTAAAGATGTGTTGATTTTGATGATGCTTATTTCGTTGGTGAAGACGTGTTGATTCTGATGATGCTTATTTCGTTGCTGAAGACGTGTGTATTCTGATGATGCTTATTTCGTTGCTGAAGACGTGTGTATTTTGATGATGCTTATTTCGTTGGTAAAGATGTGTTGATTTTGATGATGCTTATTTCGTTGGTGAAGACGTGTGTATTCTGATGATGCTTATTTCGTTGCTGAAGACGTGTGTATTCTGATGATGCTTATTTCGTTGCTGAAGACGTGTGTATTTTGATGATGCTTATTTCGTTGCTGAAGACGTGTGTATTCTGATGATGCTTATTTCGTTGCTGAAGACGTGTGTATTTTGATGATGCTTATTTCGTTGCTGAAGACGTGTGTATTCTGATGATGCTTATTTCGTTGCTGAAGACGTGTGTATTTTGATGATGCTTATTTCGTTGCTGAAGACGTGTGTATTCTGATGATGCTTATTTCGTTGCTGAAGACGTGTGTATTCTGATGATGCTTATTTCGTTGCTGAAGACGTGTGTATTCTGATGATGCTTATTTCGTTGCTGAAGACGTGTGTATTTTGATGATGCTTATTTCGTTGCTGAAGACGTGTGTATTCTGATGATGCTTATTTCGTTGCTGAAGACGTGTGTATTTTGATGATGCTTATTTCGTTGGTGAAGACGTGTGTATTTTGATGATGCTTATTTCGTTGCTGAAGACGTGTGTATTCTGATGATGCTTATTTCGTTGCTGAAGACGTGTGTATTTTGATGATGCTTATTTCGTTGCTGAAGACGTGTGTATTCTGATGATGCTTATTTCGTTGCTGAAGACGTGTGTATTTTGATGATGCTTATTTCGTTGCTGAAGACGTGTGTATTCTGATGATGCTTATTTCGTTGCTGAAGACGTGTGTATTTTGATGATGCTTATTTCGTTGGTGAAGACGTGTGTATTCTGATGATGCTTATTTCGTTGCTGAAGACGTGTGTATTTTGATGATGCTTATTTCGTTGGTGAAGACGTGTTGATTCTGATGATGCTTATTTCGTTGGTGAAGACGTGTGTATTTTGATGATGCTTATTTCGTTGGTAAAGATGTGTTGATTTTGATGATGCTTATTTCGTTGCTGAAGACGTGTGTATTTTGATGATGCTTATTTCGTTGGTAAAGATGTGTTGATTTTGATGATGCTTATTTCGTTGCTGAAGACGTGTGTATTTTGATGATGCTTATTTCGTTGGTGAAGACGTGTGTATTCTGATGATGCTTATTTCGTTGCTGAAGACGTGTGTATTTTGATGATGCTTATTTCGTTGGTAAAGATGTGTTGATTTTGATGATGCTTATTTCGTTGGTGAAGACGTGTTGATTCTGATGATGCTTATTTCGTTGGTGAAGACGTGTGTATTTTGATGATGCTTATTTCGTTGGTGAAGACGTGTGTATTTTGATGATGCTTATTTCGTTGCTGAAGACGTGTGTATTTTGATGATGCTTATTTCGTTGCTGAAGACGTGTGTATTTTGATGATGCTTATTTCGTTGGTGAAGACGTGTTGATTCTGATGATGCTCATTTCGTTGGTGAAGACGTGTGTATTTTGATGATGCTTATTTCGTTGCTGAAGACGTGTTGATTCTGATGATGCTTATTTCGTTGGTGAAGACGTGTTGATTCTGATGATGCTCATTTCGTTGGTGAAGACGTGTGTATTTTGATGATGCTTATTTTGTTGGTGAAGACGTGTGTATTTTGATGATGCTTATTTCGTTGCTGAAGACGTGTGTATTTTGATGATGCTTATTTCGTTGCTGAAGACGTGTGTATTTTGATGATGCTCATTTCGTTGGTGAAGACGTGTTGATTCTGATGATGCTTATTTCGTTGGTGAAGACGTGTGTATTTTGATGATGCTTATTTCGTTGCTGAAGACGTGTGTATTTTGATGATGCTTATTTCGTTGCTGAAGACGTGTGTATTTTGATGATGCTCATTTCGTTGGTGAAGACGTGTTGATTCTGATGATGCTTATTTCGTTGGTGAAGACGTGTGTATTTTGATGATGCTTATTTCGTTGGTGAAGACGTGTGTATTTTGATGATGCTTATTTCGTTGGTGAAGACGTGTGTATTCTGATGATGCTTATTTCGTTGCTAAAGACGTGTGTATTTTGATGATGCTTATTTCGTTGGTAAAGATGTGTGTATTTTGATGATGCTTATTTCGTTGCTGAAGACGTGTGTATTTTGATGATGCTTATTTCGTTGCTGAAGACGTGTGTATTTTGATGATGCTTATTTCGTTGGTGAAGACGTGTTGATTCTGATGATGCTTATTTCGTTGGTAAAGATGTGTTGATTCTGATGATGCTTATTTCGTTGGTAAAGATGTGTTGATTCTGATGATGCTTATTTCGTTGGTAAAGATGTGTTGATTCTGATGATGCTTATTTCGTTGCTGAAGACGTGTGTATTTTGATGATGCTTATTTCGTTGGTGAAGATGTGTTGATTCTGATGATGCTTATTTCGTTGGTGAAGACGTGTTGATTCTGATGATGCTTATTTCGTTGGTAAAGATGTGTTGATTCTGATGATGCTTATTTCGTTGCTGAAGACGTGTGTATTTTGATGATGCTTATTTCGTTGGTAAAGATGTGTTGATTTTGATGATGCTTATTTCGTTGCTGAAGACGTGTGTATTTTGATGATGCTTATTTCGTTGGTAAAGATGTGTTGATTTTGATGATGCTTATTTCGTTGGTGAAGACGTGTTGATTCTGATGATGCTTATTTCGTTGGTGAAGACGTGTGTATTTTGATGATGCTTATTTCGTTGGTGAAGACGTGTGTATTCTGATGATGCTTATTTCGTTGGTGAAGACGTGTGTATTTTGATGATGCTTATTTCGTTGGTAAAGATGTGTTGATTTTGATGATGCTTATTTCGTTGGTAAAGATGTGTTGATTTTGATGATGCTTATTTCGTTGGTGAAGACGTGTGTATTTTGATGATGCTTATTTCGTTGGTAAAGATGTGTTGATTTTGATGATGCTTATTTCGTTGGTAAAGATGTGTTGATTTTGATGATGCTTATTTCGTTGGTGAAGACGTGTGTATTTTGATGATGCTTATTTCGTTGGTGAAGACGTGTGTATTTTGATGATGCTTATTTCGTTGGTGAAGACGTGTTGATTTTGATGATGCTTATTTCGTTGGTGAAGACGTGTGTATTTTGATGATGCTTATTTCGTTGGTAAAGATGTGTTGATTTTGATGATGCTTATTTCGTTGCTGAAGACGTGTGTATTTTGATGATGCTTATTTCGTTGGTAAAGATGTGTTGATTTTGATGATGCTTATTTCGTTGGTGAAGACGTGTGTATTTTGATGATGCTTATTTCGTTGGTAAAGATGTGTTGATTTTGATGATGCTTATTTCGTTGGTGAAGACGTGTGTATTTTGATGATGCTTATTTCGTTGGTAAAGATGTGTTGATTTTGATGATGCTTATTTCGTTGGTGAAGACGTGTGTATTTTGATGATGCTTATTTCGTTGGTAAAGATGTGTTGATTCTGATGATGCTTATTTCGTTGCTGAAGACGTGTGTATTTTGATGATGCTTATTTCGTTGGTAAAGATGTGTTGATTTTGATGATGCTTATTTCGTTGGTGAAGACGTGTGTATTTTGATGATGCTTATTTCGTTGGTAAAGATGTGTTGATTTTGATGATGCTTATTTCGTTGGTGAAGACGTGTGTATTTTGATGATGCTTATTTCGTTGGTGAAGACGTGTGTATTCTGATGATGCTTATTTCGTTGCTGAAGACGTGTGTATTTTGATGATGCTTATTTCGTTGGTAAAGATGTGTTGATTTTGATGATGCTTATTTCGTTGGTGAAGACGTGTTGATTCTGATGATGCTTATTTCGTTGGTGAAGACGTGTGTATTTTGATGATGCTTATTTCGTTGCTGAAGACGTGTGTATTTTGATGATGCTTATTTCGTTGGTGAAGACGTGTGTATTCTGATGATGCTTATTTCGTTGCTGAAGACGTGTGTATTTTGATGATGCTTATTTCGTTGGTAAAGATGTGTTGATTTTGATGATGCTTATTTCGTTGGTGAAGACGTGTGTATTTTGATGATGCTTATTTCGTTGGTAAAGATGTGTTGATTTTGATGATGCTTATTTCGTTGCTGAAAACGTGTGTATTTTGATGATGCTTATTTCGTTGGTGAAGACGTGTGTATTCTGATGATGCTTATTTCGTTGCTGAAGACGTGTGTATTTTGATGATGCTTATTTCGTTGGTAAAGATGTGTTGATTTTGATGATGCTTATTTCGTTGGTGAAGACGTGTTGATTCTGATGATGCTTATTTCGTTGGTGAAGACGTGTGTATTTTGATGATGCTTATTTCGTTGGTAAAGATGTGTGTATTTTGATGATGCTTATTTCGTTGCTGAAGACGTGTGTATTCTGATGATGCTTATTTCGTTGCTGAAGACGTGTGTATTTTGATGATGCTTATTTCGTTGCTGAAGACGTGTGTATTTTGATGATGCTTATTTCGTTGGTGAAGACGTGTGTATTTTGATGATGCTTATTTCGTTGGTGAAGACGTGTGTATTCTGATGATGCTTATTTCGTTGCTGAAGACGTGTGTATTTTGATGATGCTTATTTCGTTGGTAAAGATGTGTGTATTTTGATGATGCTTATTTCGTTGCTGAAGACGTGTGTATTTTGATGATGCTTATTTCGTTGCTGAAGACGTGTGTATTTTGATGATGCTTATTTCGTTGGTGAAGACGTGTTGATTCTGATGATGCTTATTTCGTTGGTAAAGATGTGTTGATTCTGATGATGCTTATTTCGTTGGTAAAGATGTGTTGATTCTGATGATGCTTATTTCGTTGGTAAAGATGTGTTGATTCTGATGATGCTTATTTCGTTGCTGAAGACGTGTGTATTTTGATGATGCTTATTTCGTTGGTGAAGATGTGTTGATTCTGATGATGCTTATTTCGTTGGTGAAGACGTGTTGATTCTGATGATGCTTATTTCGTTGGTAAAGATGTGTTGATTCTGATGATGCTTATTTCGTTGCTGAAGACGTGTGTATTTTGATGATGCTTATTTCGTTGGTAAAGATGTGTTGATTTTGATGATGCTTATTTCGTTGCTGAAGACGTGTGTATTTTGATGATGCTTATTTCGTTGGTAAAGATGTGTTGATTTTGATGATGCTTATTTCGTTGGTGAAGACGTGTTGATTCTGATGATGCTTATTTCGTTGGTGAAGACGTGTGTATTTTGATGATGCTTATTTCGTTGCTGAAGACGTGTGTATTCTGATGATGCTTATTTCGTTGGTGAAGACGTGTGTATTTTGATGATGCTTATTTCGTTGCTGAAGACGTGTGTATTTTGATGATGCTTATTTCGTTGGTAAAGATGTGTTGATTCTGATGATGCTTATTTCGTTGCTGAAGACGTGTGTATTTTGATGATGCTTATTTCGTTGCTGAAGACGTGTGTATTTTGATGATGCTTATTTCGTTGCTGAAGACGTGTGTATTTTGATGATGCTTATTTCGTTGCTGAAGACGTGTGTATTCTGATGATGCTTATTTCGTTGCTGAAGACGTGTGTATTCTGATGATGCTTATTTCGTTGCTGAAGACGTGTGTATTCTGATGATGCTTATTTCGTTGCTGAAGACGTGTGTATTTTGATGATGCTTATTTCGTTGCTGAAGACGTGTGTATTCTGATGATGCTTATTTCGTTGCTGAAGACGTGTGTATTTTGATGATGCTTATTTCGTTGGTGAAGACGTGTGTATTTTGATGATGCTTATTTCGTTGCTGAAGACGTGTGTATTCTGATGATGCTTATTTCGTTGCTGAAGACGTGTGTATTTTGATGATGCTTATTTCGTTGCTGAAGACGTGTGTATTCTGATGATGCTTATTTCGTTGCTGAAGACGTGTGTATTTTGATGATGCTTATTTCGTTGCTGAAGACGTGTGTATTCTGATGATGCTTATTTCGTTGCTGAAGACGTGTGTATTTTGATGATGCTTATTTCGTTGGTGAAGACGTGTGTATTCTGATGATGCTTATTTCGTTGCTGAAGACGTGTGTATTTTGATGATGCTTATTTCGTTGGTGAAGACGTGTTGATTCTGATGATGCTTATTTCGTTGGTGAAGACGTGTGTATTTTGATGATGCTTATTTCGTTGGTAAAGATGTGTTGATTTTGATGATGCTTATTTCGTTGCTGAAGACGTGTGTATTTTGATGATGCTTATTTCGTTGGTAAAGATGTGTTGATTTTGATGATGCTTATTTCGTTGCTGAAGACGTGTGTATTTTGATGATGCTTATTTCGTTGGTGAAGACGTGTGTATTCTGATGATGCTTATTTCGTTGGTGAAGACGTGTGTATTTTGATGATGCTTATTTCGTTGGTAAAGATGTGTTGATTTTGATGATGCTTATTTCGTTGGTGAAGACGTGTTGATTCTGATGATGCTTATTTCGTTGGTGAAGACGTGTGTATTTTGATGATGCTTATTTCGTTGGTGAAGACGTGTGTATTTTGATGATGCTTATTTCGTTGCTGAAGACGTGTGTATTTTGATGATGCTTATTTCGTTGCTGAAGACGTGTGTATTTTGATGATGCTTATTTTGTTGGTGAAGACGTGTTGATTCTGATGATGCTTATTTCGTTGGTGAAGACGTGTGTATTTTGATGATGCTTATTTCGTTGGTGAAGACGTGTGTATTTTGATGATGCTTATTTCGTTGCTGAAGACGTGTGTATTTTGATGATGCTTATTTCGTTGCTGAAGACGTGTGTATTTTGATGATGCTCATTTCGTTGGTGAAGACGTGTTGATTCTGATGATGCTTATTTCGTTGGTGAAGACGTGTGTATTTTGATGATGCTTATTTCGTTGCTGAAGACGTGTGTATTTTGATGATGCTTATTTCGTTGCTGAAGACGTGTGTATTTTGATGATGCTCATTTCGTTGGTGAAGACGTGTTGATTCTGATGATGCTTATTTCGTTGGTGAAGACGTGTGTATTTTGATGATGCTTATTTCGTTGGTGAAGACGTGTGTATTTTGATGATGCTTATTTCGTTGGTGAAGACGTGTGTATTCTGATGATGCTTATTTCGTTGCTGAAGACGTGTGTATTTTGATGATGCTTATTTCGTTGGTAAAGATGTGTGTATTTTGATGATGCTTATTTCGTTGGTGAAGACGTGTGTATTTTGATGATGCTTATTTCGTTGGTGAAGACGTGTTGATTCTGATGATGCTTATTTCGTTGGTAAAGATGTGTTGATTCTGATGATGCTTATTTCGTTGGTAAAGATGTGTTGATTCTGATGATGCTTATTTCGTTGGTAAAGATGTGTTGATTCTGATGATGCTTATTTCGTTGCTGAAGACGTGTGTATTTTGATGATGCTTATTTCGTTGGTGAAGATGTGTTGATTCTGATGATGCTTATTTCGTTGGTGAAGACGTGTTGATTCTGATGATGCTTATTTCGTTGGTAAAGATGTGTTGATTCTGATGATGCTTATTTCGTTGCTGAAGACGTGTGTATTTTGATGATGCTTATTTCGTTGGTAAAGATGTGTTGATTTTGATGATGCTTATTTCGTTGCTGAAGACGTGTGTATTTTGATGATGCTTATTTCGTTGGTAAAGATGTGTTGATTTTGATGATGCTTATTTCGTTGGTGAAGACGTGTTGATTCTGATGATGCTTATTTCGTTGGTGAAGACGTGTGTATTTTGATGATGCTTATTTCGTTGCTGAAGACGTGTGTATTTTGATGATGCTTATTTCGTTGCTGAAGACGTGTGTATTTTGATGATGCTTATTTCGTTGGTGAAGACGTGTTGATTCTGATGATGCTTATTTCGTTGGTAAAGATGTGTTGATTCTGATGATGCTTATTTCGTTGGTAAAGATGTGTTGATTCTGATGATGCTTATTTCGTTGGTAAAGATGTGTTGATTCTGATGATGCTTATTTCGTTGCTGAAGACGTGTGTATTTTGATGATGCTTATTTCGTTGGTGAAGATGTGTTGATTCTGATGATGCTTATTTCGTTGGTGAAGACGTGTTGATTCTGATGATGCTTATTTCGTTGGTAAAGATGTGTTGATTCTGATGATGCTTATTTCGTTGCTGAAGACGTGTGTATTTTGATGATGCTTATTTCGTTGGTAAAGATGTGTTGATTTTGATGATGCTTATTTCGTTGCTGAAGACGTGTGTATTTTGATGATGCTTATTTCGTTGGTAAAGATGTGTTGATTTTGATGATGCTTATTTCGTTGGTGAAGACGTGTTGATTCTGATGATGCTTATTTCGTTGGTGAAGACGTGTGTATTTTGATGATGCTTATTTCGTTGGTGAAGACGTGTGTATTCTGATGATGCTTATTTCGTTGGTGAAGACGTGTGTATTTTGATGATGCTTATTTCGTTGGTAAAGATGTGTTGATTTTGATGATGCTTATTTCGTTGGTAAAGATGTGTTGATTTTGATGATGCTTATTTCGTTGGTGAAGACGTGTGTATTTTGATGATGCTTATTTCGTTGGTAAAGATGTGTTGATTTTGATGATGCTTATTTCGTTGGTAAAGATGTGTTGATTTTGATGATGCTTATTTCGTTGGTGAAGACGTGTGTATTTTGATGATGCTTATTTCGTTGGTGAAGACGTGTGTATTTTGATGATGCTTATTTCGTTGGTGAAGACGTGTTGATTTTGATGATGCTTATTTCGTTGGTGAAGACGTGTGTATTTTGATGATGCTTATTTCGTTGGTAAAGATGTGTTGATTTTGATGATGCTTATTTCGTTGCTGAAGACGTGTGTATTTTGATGATGCTTATTTCGTTGGTAAAGATGTGTTGATTTTGATGATGCTTATTTCGTTGGTGAAGACGTGTGTATTTTGATGATGCTTATTTCGTTGGTAAAGATGTGTTGATTTTGATGATGCTTATTTCGTTGGTGAAGACGTGTGTATTTTGATGATGCTTATTTCGTTGGTAAAGATGTGTTGATTCTGATGATGCTTATTTCGTTGGTGAAGACGTGTGTATTTTGATGATGCTTATTTCGTTGGTAAAGATGTGTTGATTCTGATGATGCTTATTTCGTTGCTGAAGACGTGTGTATTTTGATGATGCTTATTTCGTTGGTAAAGATGTGTTGATTTTGATGATGCTTATTTCGTTGGTGAAGACGTGTGTATTTTGATGATGCTTATTTCGTTGGTAAAGATGTGTGTATTTTGATGATGCTTATTTCGTTGGTGAAGACGTGTGTATTTTGATGATGCTTATTTCGTTGGTGAAGACGTGTGTATTCTGATGATGCTTATTTCGTTGCTGAAGACGTGTGTATTTTGATGATGCTTATTTCGTTGGTAAAGATGTGTTGATTTTGATGATGCTTATTTCGTTGGTGAAGACGTGTTGATTCTGATGATGCTTATTTCGTTGGTGAAGACGTGTGTATTTTGATGATGCTTATTTCGTTGCTGAAGACGTGTGTATTTTGATGATGCTTATTTCGTTGGTGAAGACGTGTGTATTCTGATGATGCTTATTTCGTTGCTGAAGACGTGTGTATTTTGATGATGCTTATTTCGTTGGTAAAGATGTGTTGATTTTGATGATGCTTATTTCGTTGGTGAAGACGTGTGTATTTTGATGATGCTTATTTCGTTGGTAAAGATGTGTTGATTTTGATGATGCTTATTTCGTTGCTGAAAACGTGTGTATTTTGATGATGCTTATTTCGTTGGTGAAGACGTGTGTATTCTGATGATGCTTATTTCGTTGCTGAAGACGTGTGTATTTTGATGATGCTTATTTCGTTGGTAAAGATGTGTTGATTTTGATGATGCTTATTTCGTTGGTGAAGACGTGTTGATTCTGATGATGCTTATTTCGTTGGTGAAGACGTGTGTATTTTGATGATGCTTATTTCGTTGGTGAAGACGTGTGTATTTTGATGATGCTTATTTCGTTGGTGAAGACGTGTGTATTCTGATGATGCTTATTTCGTTGCTGAAGACGTGTGTATTTTGATGATGCTTATTTCGTTGGTAAAGATGTGTGTATTTTGATGATGCTTATTTCGTTGCTGAAGACGTGTGTATTTTGATGATGCTTATTTCGTTGCTGAAGACGTGTGTATTTTGATGATGCTTATTTCGTTGGTGAAGACGTGTTGATTCTGATGATGCTTATTTCGTTGGTAAAGATGTGTTGATTCTGATGATGCTTATTTCGTTGGTAAAGATGTGTTGATTCTGATGATGCTTATTTCGTTGGTAAAGATGTGTTGATTCTGATGATGCTTATTTCGTTGCTGAAGACGTGTGTATTTTGATGATGCTTATTTCGTTGGTGAAGATGTGTTGATTCTGATGATGCTTATTTCGTTGGTGAAGACGTGTTGATTCTGATGATGCTTATTTCGTTGGTAAAGATGTGTTGATTCTGATGATGCTTATTTCGTTGCTGAAGACGTGTGTATTTTGATGATGCTTATTTCGTTGGTAAAGATGTGTTGATTTTGATGATGCTTATTTCGTTGCTGAAGACGTGTGTATTTTGATGATGCTTATTTCGTTGGTAAAGATGTGTTGATTTTGATGATGCTTATTTCGTTGGTGAAGACGTGTTGATTCTGATGATGCTTATTTCGTTGGTGAAGACGTGTGTATTTTGATGATGCTTATTTCGTTGCTGAAGACGTGTGTATTCTGATGATGCTTATTTCGTTGGTGAAGACGTGTGTATTTTGATGATGCTTATTTCGTTGCTGAAGACGTGTGTATTTTGATGATGCTTATTTCGTTGGTAAAGATGTGTTGATTCTGATGATGCTTATTTCGTTGCTGAAGACGTGTGTATTTTGATGATGCTTATTTCGTTGGTGAAGACGTGTGTATTTTGATGATGCTTATTTCGTTGGTGAAGACGTGTGTATTTTGATGATGCTTATTTCGTTGCTGAAGACGTGTGTATTCTGATGATGCTTATTTCGTTGGTGAAGACGTGTGTATTTTGATGATGCTTATTTCGTTGGTAAAGATGTGTTGATTCTGATGATGCTTATTTCGTTGCTGAAGACGTGTGTATTTTGATGATGCTTATTTCGTTGGTGAAGACGTGTGTATTTTGATGATGCTTATTTCGTTGGTAAAGATGTGTTGATTTTGATGATGCTTATTTCGTTGGTGAAGACGTGTGTATTTTGATGATGCTTATTTCGTTGGTAAAGATGTGTTGATTTTGATGATGCTTATTTCGTTGGTAAAGATGTGTTGATTTTGATGATGCTTATTTCGTTGCTGAAGACGTGTGTATTTTGATGATGCTTATTTCGTTGGTAAAGATGTGTTGATTCTGATGATGCTTATTTCGTTGCTGAAGACGTGTGTATTTTGATGATGCTTATTTCGTTGGTGAAGACGTGTGTATTTTGATGATGCTTATTTCGTTGCTGAAGACGTTTGTATTTTGATGATGCTTATTTCGTTGGTGAAGATGTGTTGATTCTGATGATGCTTATTTCGTTGCTGAAGACGTGTGTATTTTGATGATGCTTATTTCGTTGGTAAAGATGTGTTGATTCTGATGATGCTTATTTCGTTGCTGAAGACGTGTGTATTTTGATGATGCTTATTTCGTTGGTGAAGACGTGTGTATTTTGATGATGCTTATTTCGTTGGTGAAGACGTGTGTATTTTGATGATGCTTATTTCGTTGCTGAAGACGTGTGTATTCTGATGATGCTTATTTCGTTGGTGAAGACGTGTGTATTTTGATGATGCTTATTTCGTTGGTAAAGATGTGTTGATTCTGATGATGCTTATTTCGTTGCTGAAGACGTGTGTATTTTGATGATGCTTATTTCGTTGGTAAAGATGTGTTGATTTTGATGATGCTTATTTCGTTGCTGAAGACGTGTGTATTTTGATGATGCTTATTTCGTTGGTAAAGATGTGTTGATTTTGATGATGCTTATTTCGTTGGTGAAGACGTGTTGATTCTGATGATGCTTATTTCGTTGGTGAAGACGTGTGTATTTTGATGATGCTTATTTCGTTGCTGAAGACGTGTGTATTCTGATGATGCTTATTTCGTTGGTGAAGACGTGTGTATTTTGATGATGCTTATTTCGTTGCTGAAGACGTGTGTATTTTGATGATGCTTATTTCGTTGGTAAAGATGTGTTGATTCTGATGATGCTTATTTCGTTGGTGAAGACGTGTGTATTTTGATGATGCTTATTTCGTTGGTAAAGATGTGTTGATTCTGATGATGCTTATTTCGTTGCTGAAGACGTGTGTATTTTGATGATGCTTATTTCGTTGGTGAAGACGTGTGTATTTTGATGATGCTTATTTCGTTGGTGAAGACGTGTGTATTTTGATGATGCTTATTTCGTTGCTGAAGACGTGTGTATTTTGATGATGCTTATTTCGTTGCTGAAGACGTGTGTATTTTGATGATGCTTATTTCGTTGGTGAAGACGTGTTGATTCTGATGATGCTCATTTCGTTGGTAAAGATGTGTTGATTTTGATGATGCTCATTTCGTTGGTAAAGATGTGTTGATTTTGATGATGCTCATTTCGTTGGTGAAGACGTGTGTATTTTGATGATGCTTATTTCGTTGGTGAAGACGTGTGTATTTTGATGATGCTTATTTCGTTGGTAAAGATGTGTTTATTTTGATGATGCTTATTTCGTTGGTGAAGACGTGTGTATTTTGATGATGCTTATTTCGTTGGTGAAGACGTGTGTATTTTGATGATGCTTATTTCGTTGGTGAAGACGTGTGTATTTTGATGATGCTTATTTCGTTGGTGAAGACGTGTGTATTTTGATGATGCTTATTTCGTTGCTGAAGACGTGTGTATTTTGATGATGCTTATTTCGTTGCTGAAGACGTGTGTATTTTGATGATGCTTATTTCGTTGGTGAAGACGTGTGTATTCTGATGATGCTTATTTCGTTGCTGAAGACGTGTGTATTTTGATGATGCTTATTTCGTTGCTGAAGACGTGTGTATTTTGATGATGCTTATTTCGTTGGTGAAGACGTGTGTATTTTGATGATGCTTATTTCGTTGGTGAAGACGTGTGTATTTTGATGATGCTTATTTCGTTGGTAAAGATGTGTTGATTTTGATGATGCTTATTTCGTTGGTAAAGATGTGTTGATTTTGATGATGCTTATTTCGTTGCTGAAGACGTGTGTATTCTGATGATGCTTATTTCGTTGGTGAAGACGTGTGTATTTTGATGATGCTTATTTCGTTGCTGAAGACGTGTGTATTTTGATGATGCTTATTTCGTTGCTGAAGACGTGTGTATTTTGATGATGCTTATTTCGTTGGTGAAGACGTGTGTATTTTGATGATGCTTATTTCGTTGGTAAAGATGTGTTGATTCTGATGATGCTTATTTCGTTGCTGAAGACGTGTGTATTTTGATGATGCTTATTTCGTTGGTGAAGACGTGTGTATTTTGATGATGCTTATTTCGTTGGTAAAGATGTGTTGATTCTGATGATGCTTATTTCGTTGCTGAAGACGTGTGTATTTTGATGATGCTTATTTCGTTGGTGAAGACGTGTGTATTTTGATGATGCTTATTTCGTTGGTAAAGATGTGTTGATTCTGATGATGCTTATTTCGTTGCTGAAGACGTGTGTATTTTGATGATGCTTATTTCGTTGGTGAAGACGTGTGTATTTTGATGATGCTTATTTCGTTGGTAAAGATGTGTTGATTCTGATGATGCTTATTTCGTTGGTGAAGACGTGTGTATTTTGATGATGCTTATTTCGTTGGTGAAGACGTGTGTATTTTGATGATGCTTATTTCGTTGGTAAAGATGTGTTGATTTTGATGATGCTTATTTCGTTGGTGAAGACGTGTTGATTCTGATGATGCTTATTTCGTTGGTGAAGACGTGTGTATTTTGATGATGCTTATTTCGTTGCTGAAGACGTGTGTATTTTGATGATGCTTATTTCGTTGGTAAAGATGTGTTGATTCTGATGATGCTTATTTCGTTGGTGAAGACGTGTGTATTCTGATGATGCTTATTTCGTTGGTGAAGACGTGTGTATTTTGATGATGCTCATTTCGTTGGTGAAGACGTGTGTATTTTGATGATGCTTATTTCGTTGGTGAAGACGTGTGTATTTTGATGATGCTTATTTCGTTGCTGAAGACGTGTGTATTCTGATGATGCTTATTTCGTTGGTGAAGACGTGTGTATTTTGATGATGCTTATTTCGTTGCTGAAGACGTGTGTATTTTGATGATGCTTATTTCGTTGGTAAAGATGTGTTGATTCTGATGATGCTTATTTCGTTGGTGAAGACGTGTGTATTTTGATGATGCTTATTTCGTTGGTAAAGATGTGTTGATTCTGATGATGCTTATTTCGTTGCTGAAGACGTGTGTATTTTGATGATGCTTATTTCGTTGGTGAAGACGTGTTGATTCTGATGATGCTCATTTCGTTGGTAAAGATGTGTTGATTTTGATGATGCTCATTTCGTTGGTAAAGATGTGTTGATTTTGATGATGCTCATTTCGTTGGTGAAGACGTGTGTATTTTGATGATGCTTATTTCGTTGGTGAAGACGTGTGTATTTTGATGATGCTTATTTCGTTGGTAAAGATGTGTTGATTTTGATGATGCTTATTTCGTTGGTGAAGACGTGTGTATTTTGATGATGCTTATTTCGTTGGTGAAGACGTGTTGATTCTGATGATGCTCATTTCGTTGGTAAAGATGTGTTGATTTTGATGATGCTCATTTCGTTGGTAAAGATGTGTTGATTTTGATGATGCTCATTTCGTTGGTGAAGACGTGTGTATTTTGATGATGCTTATTTCGTTGCTGAAGACGTGTGTATTTTGATGATGCTTATTTCGTTGGTAAAGATGTGTTGATTTTGATGATGCTTATTTCGTTGGTGAAGACGTGTGTATTTTGATGATGCTTATTTCGTTGGTGAAGACGTGTTGATTCTGATGATGCTCATTTCGTTGGTAAAGATGTGTTGATTTTGATGATGCTCATTTCGTTGGTAAAGATGTGTTGATTTTGATGATGCTCATTTCGTTGGTGAAGACGTGTGTATTTTGATGATGCTTATTTCGTTGGTGAAGACGTGTGTATTTTGATGATGCTTATTTCGTTGGTAAAGATGTGTTGATTTTGATGATGCTTATTTCGTTGGTGAAGACGTGTGTATTTTGATGATGCTTATTTCGTTGGTGAAGACGTGTTGATTCTGATGATGCTCATTTCGTTGGTAAAGATGTGTTGATTTTGATGATGCTCATTTCGTTGGTAAAGATGTGTTGATTTTGATGATGCTCATTTCGTTGGTGAAGACGTGTGTATTTTGATGATGCTTATTTCGTTGGTGAAGACGTGTGTATTTTGATGATGCTTATTTCGTTGGTAAAGATGTGTTGATTTTGATGATGCTTATTTCGTTGGTGAAGACGTGTGTATTTTGATGATGCTTATTTCGTTGCTGAAGACGTGTGTATTTTGATGATGCTTATTTCGTTGGTGAAGACGTGTGTATTCTGATGATGCTTATTTCGTTGCTGAAGACGTGTGTATTTTGATGATGCTTATTTCGTTGGTGAAGACGTGTGTATTCTGATGATGCTTATTTCGTTGCTGAAGACGTGTTGATTCTGATGATGCTCATTTCGTTGGTAAAGATGTGTTGATTTTGATGATGCTCATTTCGTTGGTAAAGATGTGTTGATTTTGATGATGCTCATTTCGTTGGTAAAGATGTGTTGATTCTGATGATGCTTATTTCGTTGCTGAAGACGTGTGTATTTTGATGATGCTTATTTCGTTGGTGAAGACGTGTTGATTTTGATGATGCTTATTTCGTTGGTGAAGACGTGTGTATTTTGATGATGCTTATTTCGTTGCTGAAGACGTGTGTATTTTGATGATGCTTATTTCGTTGCTGAAGACGTGTGTATTTTGATGATGCTTATTTCGTTGGTGAAGACGTGTTGATTCTGATGATGCTCATTTCGTTGGTAAAGATGTGTTGATTTTGATGATGCTCATTTCGTTGGTAAAGATGTGTTGATTTTGATGATGCTCATTTCGTTGGTAAAGATGTGTTGATTCTGATGATGCTTATTTCGTTGCTGAAGACGTGTGTATTTTGATGATGCTTATTTCGTTGGTGAAGACGTGTGTATTCTGATGATGCTTATTTCGTTGCTGAAGACGTGTGTATTTTGATGATGCTTATTTCGTTGGTGAAGACGTGTGTATTTTGATGATGCTTATTTCGTTGCTGAAGACGTGTGTATTTTGATGATGCTTATTTCGTTGCTGAAGACGTGTGTATTTTGATGATGCTTATTTCGTTGCTGAAGACGTGTTGATTCTGATGATGCTCATTTCGTTGGTAAAGATGTGTTGATTTTGATGATGCTCATTTCGTTGGTAAAGATGTGTTGATTTTGATGATGCTCATTTCGTTGGTAAAGATGTGTTGATTCTGATGATGCTTATTTCGTTGCTGAAGACGTGTGTATTTTGATGATGCTTATTTCGTTGGTGAAGACGTGTGTATTCTGATGATGCTTATTTCGTTGGTGAAGACGTGTGTATTTTGATGATGCTTATTTCGTTGCTGAAGACGTGTGTATTTTGATGATGCTTATTTCGTTGGTGAAGACGTGTTGATTCTGATGATGCTCATTTCGTTGGTAAAGATGTGTTGATTTTGATGATGCTCATTTCCTTGGTAAAGATGTGTTGATTTTGATGATGCTCATTTCGTTGGTAAAGATGTGTTGATTCTGATGATGCTTATTTCGTTGCTGAAGACGTGTGTATTTTGATGATGCTTATTTCGTTGGTGAAGACGTGTGTATTCTGATGATGCTTATTTCGTTGCTGAAGACGTGTGTATTTTGATGATGCTTATTTCGTTGGTGAAGACGTGTGTATTTTGATGATGCTTATTTCGTTGCTGAAGACGTGTGTATTTTGATGATGCTTATTTCGTTGCTGAAGACGTGTGTATTTTGATGATGCTTATTTCGTTGGTGAAGACGTGTTGATTCTGATGATGCTCATTTCGTTGGTAAAGATGTGTTGATTTTGATGATGCTCATTTCGTTGGTAAAGATGTGTTGATTTTGATGATGCTCATTTCGTTGGTGAAGACGTGTGTATTTTGATGATGCTCATTTCGTTGGTGAAGACGTGTGTATTTTGATGATGCTTATTTCGTTGGTGAAGACGTGTGTATTTTGATGATGCTTATTTCGTTGGTGAAGACGTGTGTATTTTGATGATGCTTATTTCGTTGCTGAAGACGTGTGTATTTTGATGATGCTTATTTCGTTGCTGAAGACGTGTGTATTTTGATGATGCTTATTTCGTTGCTGAAGACGTGTGTATTTTGATGATGCTTATTTCGTTGCTGAAGACGTGTGTATTTTGATGATGCTTATTTCGTTGGTGAAGACGTGTGTATTTTGATGATGCTTATTTCGTTGGTGAAGACGTGTGTATTTTGATGATGCTTATTTCGTTGGTGAAGACGTGTGTATTTTGATGATGCTTTTTTCGTTGGTGAAGACGTGTGTATTTTGATGATGCTTATTTCGTTGGTGAAGACGTGTGTATTTTGATGATGCTTATTTCGTTGGTGAAGACGTGTGTATTTTGATGATGCTTATTTCGTTGCTGAAGACGTGTGTATTTTGATGATGCTCATTTCGTTGCTGAAGACGTGTGTATTTTGATGATGCTTATTTCGTTGGTGAAGACGTGTGTATTCTGATGATGCTCTTTTCGTTGCTGAAGACGTGTGTATTTTGATGATGCTCATTTCGTTGCTGAAGACGTGTGTATTTTGATGATGCTTATTTCGTTGCTGAAGACGTGTGTATTTTGATGATGCTTATTTCGTTGGTGAAGACGTGTTGATTCTGATGATGCTCTTTTCGTTGGTAAAGATGTGTTGATTTTGATGATGCTCATTTCGTTGGTAAAGATGTGTTGATTTTGATGATGCTCATTTCGTTGGTAAAGATGTGTTGATTCTGATGATGCTCATTTCGTTGGTAAAGATGTGTTGATTTTGATGATGCTTATTTCGTTGGTAAAGATGTGTTGATTTTGATGATGCTCATTTCGTTGGTAAAGATGTGTTGATTCTGATGATGCTCATTTCGTTGGTAAAGATGTGTTGATTTTGATGATGCTTATTTCGTTGCTGAAGACGTGTGTATTTTGATGATGCTTATTTCGTTGGTGAAGACGTGTGTATTTTGATGATGCTTATTTCGTTGGTGAAGACGTGTGTATTTTGATGATGCTTATTTCGTTGGTGAAGACGTGTGTATTTTGATGATGCTTATTTCGTTGGTGAAGACGTGTGTATTTTGATGATGCTTATTTCGTTGGTGAAGACGTGTGTATTTTGATGATGCTTATTTCGTTGGTGAAGACGTGTGTATTTTGATGATGCTTATTTCGTTGCTGAAGACGTGTGTATTTTGATGATGCTCATTTCGTTGCTGAAGACGTGTGTATTTTGATGATGCTTATTTCGTTGGTGAAGACGTGTGTATTTTGATGATGCTTATTTCGTTGGTGAAGACGTGTGTATTTTGATGATGCTCATTTCGTTGCTGAAGACGTGTGTATTTTGATGATGCTTATTTCGTTGCTGAAGACGTGTGTATTTTGATGATGCTTATTTCGTTGGTGAAGACGTGTTGATTCTGATGATGCTCTTTTCGTTGGTAAAGATGTGTTGATTTTGATGATGCTCATTTCGTTGGTAAAGATGTGTTGATTTTGATGATGCTCATTTCGTTGGTAAAGATGTGTTGATTCTGATGATGCTCATTTCGTTGGTAAAGATGTGTTGATTTTGATGATGCTTATTTCGTTGGTAAAGATGTGTTGATTTTGATGATGCTCATTTCGTTGGTAAAGATGTGTTGATTCTGATGATGCTCATTTCGTTGGTAAAGATGTGTTGATTTTGATGATGCTTATTTCGTTGGTAAAGGTGTGTTGATTTTGATGATGCTCATTTCGTTGGTAAAGATGTGTTGATTTTGATGATGCTCATTTCGTTGGTAAAGATGTGTTGATTTTGATGATGCTCATTTCGTTGGTAAAGATGTGTTGATTCTGATGATGCTTATTTCGTTGCTGAAGACGTGTGTATTTTGATGATGCTTATTTCGTTGGTAAAGATGTGTTGATTCTGATGATGCTCATTTCGTTGGTGAAGACGTGTTGATTCTGATGATGCTCATTTCGTTGGTAAAGATGTGTTGATTTTGATGATGCTCATTTCGTTGGTAAAGATGTGTTGATTTTGATGATGCTCATTTCGTTGGTAAAGATGTGTTGATTCTGATGATGCTTATTTCGTTGCTGAAGACGTGTGTATTTTGATGATGCTTATTTCGTTGGTAAAGATGTGTTGATTCTGATGATGCTCATTTCGTTGGTAAAGACGTGTTGATTCTGATTATGCTTATTTCGTTGGTAAAGATGTGTTGATTTTGATGATGCTTATTTCGTTGGTAAAGATGTGTTGATTCTGATGATGCTTATTTCGTTGGTAAAGATGTGTTGATTCTGATGATGCTTATTTTGTTGGTAAAGATGTGTTGATTCTGATGATGCTTATTTCGTTGGTGAAGATGTGTTGATTCTGATGATGCTTTTTTTGTTGGTAAAGATGTGTTGATTCTGATGATGCTTATTTCGTTGGTGAAGACGTGTTGATTCTGATGATGCTTATTTTGTTGGTAAAGATGTGTTGATTCTGATGATGCTTATTTCGTTGGTGAAGATGTGTTGATTCTGATGATGCTTTTTTCGTTGGTAAAGATGTGTTGATTCTGATGATGCTTATTTCGTTGGTGAAGACGTGTTGATTCTGATGATGCTTATTTCGTTGGTAAAGATGTGTTGATTCTGATGATGCTTATTTCGTTGGTGAAGACGTGTTGATTCTGATGATGCTCATTTCGTTGGCAAAGATGTGTTGATTCTGATGATGCTTATTTCGTTGGTAAAGATGTGTTGATTCTTATGATGCTTATTTCGTTGGTAAAGATGTGTTGATTCTGATGATGCTTATTTCGTTGGTGAAGACGTGTTGATTCTGATGATGCTTATTTCGTTGGTAAAGATGTGTTGATTCTGATGATGCTTATTTCGTTGGTGAAGATGTGTTGATTCTGATGATGCTTATTTCGTTAGTAAGGATGTGTTTATTCTTATGATGCTTATTTCGTTGGTGAAGACGTGTTGATTCTGATGATGCTTATTTCGTTGGTAAAGATGTGTTGATTCTGATGATGCTTATTTCGTTGGTAAAGATGTGTTGATTCTGATGATGCTTATTTCGTTGGCAAAGATGTGTTGATTCTGATGATGCTTATTTCGTTGGTGAAGATGTGTTGATTCTGATCATGCTTATTTCGTTGGTAAAGATGTGTTGATTCTGATGATGCTTATTTCGTTGGTGAAGATGTGTTGATTCTAATGATGCTTATTTCGTTGGTAAAGATGTGTTGATTCTGATGATGCTTATTTCGTTGGTAAAGATGTGTTGATTTTGATGATGCTCATTTCGTTGGTAAAGATGTGTTGATTCTGATGATGCTTATTTCGTTGGCAAAGATGTGTTGATTCTGATGATGCTTATTTCGTTGGTGAAGATGTGTTGATTCTGATGATGCTTATTTCGTTGGTAAAGATGTGTTGATTCTGATGATGCTTATTTCGTTGGAAAAGATGTGTTGATTCTGATGATGCTTATTTCGTTGGTAAAGATGTGTTGATTTTGATGATGCTCATTTCGTTGGTAAAGATGTGTTGATTCTGATGATGCTTATTTCGTTTGTGAAGATGTGTTGATTCTGATGATGCTTATTTCGTTGGTAAAGATGTGTTGATTCTGATGATGCTTATTTCGTTGGTGAAGATGTGTTGATTCTGATGATTCTTATTTCGTTGGTGAAGATGTGTTGATTCTGATGATGCTTATTTCGTTTGTAAAGATGTGTTGATTCTGATGATGCTTATTTCGTTGGTGAAGATGTGTTGATTCTGATGATGCTTATTTCGTTGGTAAAGATGTGTTGATTCTGATGATGCTTATTTCGTTTTGTAAAGATGTGTTGATTCTGATGATGCTTATTTCGTTGGTGAAGATGTGTTGATTCTGATGATGCTTATTTCGTTTGTAAAGATGTGTTGATTCTGATGATGCTTATTTCGTTTTGTAAAGATGTGTTGATTCTGATGATGCTTATTTCGTTGGTAAAGATGTGTTGATTCTGATGATGCTTATTTCGTTTTGTAAAGATGTGTTGATTCTGATGATGCTTATTTCGTTTGTAAAGATGTGTTGATTCTGATGATGCTTATTTCGTTGGTAAAGATGTGTTGATTCTGATGATGCTTATTTTGTTGGTAAAGATGTGTTGATTCTGATGATGCTTATTTCTTTGGTAAAGGTGTGTTGATTCTGATGATGCTTACTTCGTTGGCAAAGATGTGTTGATTCTGATAAGGCTTATTTCTTTGGTAAAGATGTGTTGATTCTGATGATGCTTATTTTGTTGGTAAAGATGTGTTGATTCTGATGATGCTTATTTCGTTTGTAAAGGTGTGTTGATTCTGATGATGCTTATTTCGTTAGTAAAGATGTGTTGATTTTGATGATGCCTATTTTGTTGATAAAGATGTGTTGATTTTTATGATTCTTATTTCGTTGGTAAAGATGTATTGATTCTGATGGTGCTTATTTCGTTGGTAAAGATGTGTTATTCTGATGATGCTAATTTCTTTGGAAAAGATGTGTTGATTTTTATGATTCTTATTTTTTTGTAAAGATGTGTTGATTCTGATGATGCTTATTTCGTTGGTAAAGATGTATTGATTTTGATGATGCTTATTTTGTTGGTAAAGATGTGTTGACTCTGAAGATGCTTATTTCGTTGGTAAAGATGTATTGATTTTTATGATGCTTATGTTGTTGGTAAAGATGTGTTGATTCTGATAGTGCTTATTTCGTTGATAAGGATGTGTGGATTCTGATGATGCTTCTTTCGTTGTTAAAGATGTGTTGATTTTGATGATGCTTATTTCGTTGGAAAAGATGTGTTGATTTTGATGATGCTTATTTCGTTGGAAAAGATGTGTTGATTTTGATGATGCTAATTTTGATGGTAAAGATGTGTTTATTCTGATGATATTTATTAATCGTTTGTAAAGCTGTGTTGATAATGATGATGCTTATTTCGTTGGTAAAGATGTGTTTGTTTTGTTGATGTTTTTTTCGTTAGTAAAGATGTGTTGATTCTGATGATGCGTATTTCGTTGGTAACGATGTGTATATTCTGATGATGCTTATTTCGTTGGTAAAGATGTGTTGCTTCTGATGATGCTTATTTCGTTGGTAAAGATGTGTTGATTCTGATGATGCCTGTTTCGTTTGTAAAGATGTGTTGATTCTGATTATGCTTATTTCTTTGCTTGAGATATGTTGATACTGATGATGCTTTTTTCGTTGGTAAAGATGTGTTGCTTCTTATTATGCTTGTTTCGTTGGTAAAGATGTGTTGCTTCTGATGATGCTTATTTCGTTGGTAAAGTTGTGTTGATTCTGATGATGCTTATTTCGTCGGTAATGATGTGTTGATTCTGATGATGCTTATTTCGTTGGTAAAGATGTGTTTATTCTGATTATGCTTATTTCGTTGGTAAAGATGTGTTGATTATGATGATGCTTATTTCGTTGGTAACGATGTGTTGATTCTGATGATGCTTATTTCGTTGGTAAAGATGTGTTGAGTCTGATTATGCTTATTTCGTTGGTAAAGATGTGTTGATTCTGATGATGCTTGTTTCGTTGGTAAAGATGTGTTGATTCTGATGATGCTTATTTCGTTGGTAAAGATGTGTTGATTCTGATGATGCTTATTTCGTTGGTAAAGATGTGTTGATTATGATGATGCTTATTTCGTTGGCAAAGATGTGTTGATTGTGATGATGCTTATTTCGTTGGTAAAGATGTGTTGATTCTGATGATACATATTTCGTTGGTAAAGATGTGTTGATTCTTATGATGCTTATTTCGTTGGTAAAGATGTGTTGATTCTGATGATGCTTATTTCGTTGGCAAAGATGTGTTTATTCTGATGATGCTTATTTCGTTGGTAAAGATGTGTTGATTCTGATGATACATATTTCGTTGGTAAAGATGTGTTGCTTCTGATGATGCTTGTTTCGTTGGCAAAGATGTGTTGATTCTGATGATGCTTATTTTGTTGGTAAAGATGTGTTGATTCTGAGGATGCTTATTTTGTTTGGTAAAGGTGTGTTGATTCTGATGATGCTTATTTCGTCGGTAACGATGTGTTTATTCTGATGAAGCTTATTTCGTTGGTAAAAATGTGTTTATTCTGATGATGCTTATTTCGGTTGTAAAGATGTATTGATTCTGATGGTGCTTATTTCGTTTGCAAAGATGTGTTTATTTTGATGATGCTTATTTCGCTGGTAAAGATGTGTTTATTCTGATTATGGTTATTTCGTTGGTAAACATGTGTTAATTCTGATGATGCTTATTTCGTTGGTAAAGATGTGTTGATTATGATGATGCTTATTTCGTTGGTAACGATGTGTTGATTCTGATGATGCTTGTTTCGTTGGTAAAGATGTGTTGATTCTGATGATGCTTATTTCGTTGGTAAAGATGTGTTGATTCTGATGATGCTTATTTCGTTGGTAAAGATGTGTTGATTCTGATGATGCTTATTTCGTTGGCAAAGATGTGTTTATTCTGATGATGCTTATTTCGTTGGTAAAGATGTGTTGATTCTGATGATGCTTATTTCGTTGGTAAAGATGTGTTGATTCTGATGATGCTTATTTCTTTGGTAAAGATGTGTTGATTCTGATGATGCTTATTTCGTTGGCAAAGATGTGTTGATTCTGATGATGCTTATTTCGTTGGTAAAGATGTGTTGATTCTGATGATGCTTATTTCGTTGGTAAAGATGTGTTGATTCTGATGATACATATTTCGTTGGTAAAGATGTGTTGCTTCTGATGATACATATTTCGTTGGTAAAGATGTGTTGATTCTGATGATACATATTTCGTTGGTAAAGATGTGTTGCTTCTGATGATGCTTATTTCGTTGGCAAAGATGTGTTGATTCTGATGATGCTTATTTCGTTGGTAAAGATGTATTGATTCTGAGGATGCTTCTTTTGTTTGGTAAAGGTGTGTTGATTCTGATTATGTTTATTTCGTCGGTAACGATGTGTTTATTCTGATGAAGCTTATTTCGTTGGTAAAAATGTGTTAATTCTGCTGATGCTTATTTCGGTTGTAAAGATGTATTGATTCTGATGGTGCTTGTTTCGTTTGCAAAGATGTGTTGATTTTGATGATGCTTATTTCGCTGGTAAAGATGTGTTTATTCTGATTATGTTAATTTCGTTGGTAAACATGTGTTAATTCTGATGATGCTTATTTCGTTGGGAAAGATGTGTTGATTGTGATGATGCTTATTTCGTTGGTAAAGATGTGGTAATTCTAATAGTACTCATTTCGTTGGTACAGATGTGTTTATTCTGATGATGCTTATTTCCGTTGTAAGGATTTGTTGATTCTGCGATGCTTATTTCGTTGAAACAATGTGTTGA
The DNA here is from genome assembly GCF_053919585.1 of Euprymna scolopes. Taxonomy (NCBI): domain Eukaryota; kingdom Metazoa; phylum Mollusca; class Cephalopoda; order Sepiida; family Sepiolidae; genus Euprymna; species Euprymna scolopes. Next base: position 4,298,389 of record NC_136484.1, on the reverse strand, counting down.
TTCTGATGATGTTTATTTCGGTGGTACAGATGTGTTTATTCTGATGATTTTATTTTCGTTGGTAAAGATGTGTTTATTATGATGATGTTTATTTCGTTGGTAAAGATGTGTTGATACTGATGGTGCTTATTTCGTCGGTAAAATGTGGTGATTCTGATGATGCTTATTTCGGTTGTAAAGATATGTGAATTCTGAGGGTGCTTGTTTCGGTGGTAAAGATGTGTTGATTCTGATGATGCTTATTTCGTCGGTAAAGATGTGTTGATTCTGATGATGCTTATTTCGTTGGTAAAGATGTGTTGATTCTGATGATGCTTATTTCGTCGGTAAAGATGTGTTACTCTGATGGTGCGTATTATGTTGGTAAAGGGGTATTGATTGTAATTGTGCCTATTTCGTCGGTAAAGCTGTGTTGATTCTGATGATGCTTACTTCGTTGGTAAAGATGTGTTGATTCTGATTGTGCTTATTTCGTTGGTAAAGATGTGTTTATTCTGATTATATTTATTTCGTTGGTAAAGATGTGTTAATTCCGCTGATGCTTATTCCGTTGGTAAAGATGTATTGATTATAGGTATGCTTATTTCGTTGGTAAAGATGTGTTAATTCTGATGATGCTTATATTGTTGGTAAAGATGTGTCGATTCTGATGGTGCTTATTTCGTTGGTAAAGATGTTTTGACTCTGATGATGCTTATTTCGTTGGTAAAGATGTTTTGAAACTGATGATGCTTATTTCGTCGGTAAAAATTTATTGGTTCTTATGGTTTTTTTTTTGGTGACGATGTGTTGACCCTGATGGTGCTTATTTCGTTGGCAAAAATGAGTTCATGGAAAATATGTATTGATTCTGATGGTGCTTATTTCGTTGGTAAAGCTGTGTTTATTCTGATGATGCTTATTTCGTTGGTAAAGATGTGTTGATTCTGATGATGCTTATTTCGTTGGTAAAGATGTGTTGATTCTGATGATGCTTATTTCGTCGGTACAGGTGTGTTGATTCTGATGAAGCTTATGTCGTTGGTAAAGATGTGTTGATTCTGATAATGCTTATTTCGTTGGTAAAGATTTGTTGATTCTGATGGTGCTTATTTCGTTGGTAAAGATGTGTTGATTCTGATAATGCTTATTTCGCTGGTAAATATGTGTTGATTCTGATGATGCTTATCTTTTTGGCTAAATCGTGGTGATTCTGATGGTGCTTATTTCGTTGGTAAAGGTGTGTTGATTCTTATGGTGCTTACTTTGTCGGTAAAGATGTGTTGATTGTGATGATGCTTATTTCGTTGGTAAAGATGTGTTGATTCTGATATACTTATTTCTTTGGTAAAGGTTTGTTGATTCTGATTATGCTTATTTTGTTGGTAAAGATGTGTTGATTCTGATGATGCTTATGTCTTTGGTAAAGATGTGTTGATTCTGATTATGCTTATTTCTTTGGTAAAGATGTGTTGATTCTGATGATGCTTATTTCGTTGGTAAAGATGTGTTGATTCTGATGATGCTTATTTCGTTGGTAAAAATGTGTTGATTCTGATGATGCTTATTTCGTCGGTAAAGATGTGTTGATTCTGATGATGCTTATTTCTTTGGTAAAGATGTGTTGATTCTGATGATGCTTATTTCGTTGGTAAAAATGTGTTGATTCTGATGATGCTTATTTCTTTGGTAAAGAGGTGTTGATTCTGTTTATGCTTATTTCGTTGGTAAAAATGTGGTGATTCTGATGATGCTTATTTCGTCGGTAAAGATGTGTTGATTCTGATGATGCTTATTTATTTGGTAAAGATGTGCTGATTCTGATGATGCTTATTTCGTTGGTAAAGATGTGTTTCTTCTGATGATGCTTTTTTCGTTGCTTAAGGTGTGTTGATTCTGATGATGCTTATTTCGTTGGTACAGATGTATTTATTCTGATTATGCTTTATTCGTTGGTAAGGATGGGTTGATCCTGATGATGCTTATTTCGTTGGTAAGGATGTGATCATTCTGATGATGCTTATTTCGTCGGTAAAGATGTGTTGATTATGATGATACTTATTTCGTTAGTAAAGATGTGTTGATTCGGATGAAGCTTATTTCGTTGGTAAAGATGTGTTGATTATGATGATACTTATTTCGTTAGTAAAGATGTGTTGATTCTGATGATGCTTGTTTTGTTTGTAAAGATATGTTGATTCTGATGATGCTTATTTCTGTGTTTAAGATATATTGATTCTGATGATGCTCATTTCGTTGGTAAAGATGTATTTATTCTGATGATGCTAATTTCGTTGGTAAAGATGTGTTGATTCTGATGATGCTTATTTCGTAGGTAAAGATGTGTTGATTCTGATGATGCTTATTTCGTAGGTAAAGATGTGTCGATTCTGATGATGCTTATTTCGTTGGTAAAGATGTGTTGATACTGATGATGCTTATTTCGTTGGTCAAGATGTGTTGATTCTGATGATGCTTATTTCGTTGGTAAAGATGTGTTTATTCTGATGATGCTTATTTCGTTGGTCAAGATGTGTTGATTCTGATGATGCTTATTTCGTTGGTAAAGATGTGTTGATTCTGACGATGATTATTTTGTTGGTAAAGATGTGTTAATTCTGATGATGCTTATTTCGTTTGTAAAGATGTGTTGATTCTGATGATGCTTATTTCGTTGGTAAAGATGTGTTGATTCTGACGATGATTATTTTGTTGGTAATGATGTGTTAATTCTGATAATGCTTATTTCGTTGGTAAAGATGTGTTGATTCTGATGATGGTTATTTCGTTCGTAAAGATGTGTTGATTATGATTATGCTTATTTCGTTGGTAAAGATGTGTTGATTCTGATGATGGTTATTTCGTTCGTAAAGATGTGTTGATTCTGATGATGCTTATTTCGTTGGTAAAGATGTGTTGATTCTGACGATGATTATTTTGTTGGTAAAGATGTGTTAATTCTGATAATGCTTATTTCGTTGGTAAAGATGTGTTTATTCTGATGATGCTTATTTCGTTGGTAAAGATGTATTGATTATGATGATGCTTATTTTGTTAGCTAAATTGTTGTGATTGTGATGGTGCTTATTTCGATGGTAAAGATGTGTTGATTCTGATGATGCTTATATTGTACGGTGCTTATTTCGTTGGTAAAGATGTATTGATTTTGATGATGCTTATTACGATGTGTTTATTCTGATGATGCTTATTTCGTTGGTAAAGATGTGGTAATTCCAATGGTACTCATTTCGTTGGTACAGATGTGTTGATTCTGATGATGCTTATTTCGTTGGTAAAGATGTGGTAATTCTAATGGTACTCATTTCGTTGGTACAGATTGTTTGACTCTGATGATGCTTATTGCGTTGGTAAAGATGCGTCGATTCTGATTGTGCTTATTTCCTCGGCAAAGATTTGTTGATTCTTATAGTGCTTATTCCGTCGGTAAGATGCGTCGATTCTGATTGTGCTTATTTCCTCGGTAAAGATGTGTTGATTCTTATAGTGCTTATTCCGTCGGTAACATGTGTAGATTCTGATGATGCCTATTTCGTTGGTAAAGATGTGTTGATTCTGATGATGCTTATTTTGTTTGTAAAGATATGTTGATTCTGATGATGCTTATTTTGTTGTAAAGATATGTTGATTCTGATGATTCCTATTTCGTTGGTAATGATGTGTTGATTCTGATGATGCTTATTTCGTTGGTAAAGATGTGTTGATTCTTATAGTGCTTGTTCCATCGGTAAGATGTGTTGATTCTGATGGTGCTTATTTCGTTGGTAAAGATGTGTTGATTCTGATTATGCTTATTTCGTTGGTAAAGATGTGTTTATTCTGATTATGCTTATTTCGTTGGTAAAGATGTGTTGATTCTGATTATGCTTATTTCGTTGGTAAAGATGTGTTGATTCTGATGGTGCTTATATCGTTGGTATAGATGTGTTGATTCTGATGATGCTTATTTCGTTGGTAAAGATGTGTTGATTCTGATTGTGCTTATTTCGTTGCTTAATATGTGTTGATTCTGGTGATGCTTATTTCCTTGGTAAAGATGTATTGATTCTGGTGATGCTTATTTCGTTGGTAAAGAGGTGTTGATTCTGATGATGCTTATTTCGTTGGTAAAGATGTGTTGATTCTGATGATGCTTATTTCGTTTGTAAAGATGTGTTTATTCTGATGGTGCTTATTTCGTTGGTAAAGATGTGTTGATTCTGATGGTGCTTATTTCGTTGGTAAAGATGTGTTGATTCTGATGATGCTTATTTCGTTGGTAAAGATGCGTCGATTCTGATTGTTCTTATCTCCTGTGTAAAGATTTGTTGATTCTTATAGTGCTTATTCCGTCGGTAAGATGCGTCGATTCTGATTGTGCTTATTTCCTCGGTAAAGATGTGTTGATTCTTATAGTGCTTATTCCGTCGGTAAGATGTGTTGATTCTGATGATGCCTATGTCGTTGGTAAAGATGTGTTGATTCTGATGGTGCTTGTTTCGTTAGTAAAGATGTGTTGATTCTGATGATGCTTATTTTGTTTGTAAAGATATGTGTATTCTGATGATGCTTATTTCTGTGTTAAAGATATGTTGATTCTGATGATGCTTATTTCGTTGGTACAGATGTGTTGATTCTGTGTATGCTTATTTTGTTTGTAAAGATGTGTTTATTCTGATGATGCTTATTTCGTTGGTAAAGATATGTTGATTCGTATGATGCTTATTTCGTTGGTAAAGATGTGTTGATTCTGATGATGCTTATTTCGTTGGTAAAGATGTGTTGATTCTGATGATGCTTATTTGGTTGGTAAAAATGTGTTGATTCTGAGGATGCTTATTTTGTTTGCAAAGATGTGTTGATTCTGATGATGCTTATTTTGTTTGTAAAGATATGTTGATTCTGATGATGCTTATTTCTTTGTTAAAGATATGTTGATTCTGATGATGCTTATTTCGGTGGTAAAGATGTGTTGATTCTGATGATACTTATTTCGTTCGTAAAGAGGTGCTGAATCTAATTATTCTTATTTTTTCAGAAAAGATGTGTTGATTCTGATGATGCTTATTTTGTTCGCTGAATTGTTGTGATTGTGATGGTGCTTATTTCGATGGTAAAGATGTGTTGATTCTGATGGTGCTTATATGGTTAGGTGCTTATTTCGTTGGTAAAGATGTGTTGATTCTGATGGTGCGTATTACGTTGGTAAGGGTGGATTGATTATAATGGTACCTATTTCGTTTGCTAAATTGTGTTGCTTCTGGTTATACTTTTTTCGTTGGTAAGATGTGTTGCTTCTCATGGTGCTTATTTCGTCGGTAAAAATGTGTTGATTCTGATGATGCTTTTTTCGGTGGTAAAGATTTATTGATTATAATAGCGCTTTTTTCGTTGATAACGATGTGTTTATTCTGATGGTGCTTATTTCGTTGGTAAAGATGTGGTAATTCCAATGGTACTAATTTCGTTGGTACAGATGTGTTTATTCTGATGCTTATTTCGTTGGTAAAGATGTGGTAATTCTAATGGTACTCATTTCGTTGGTACAGATGTGTTGATTTTGATGGTGCTTATTTTGTTGGTAAAGATCTGTTGATTCTGATGATGCTTATTTTGTTGGTATAAATGTGTTGATCCTCTTGATGCGTATTTCGTTGGTAAAATCATTTCGTTGGTAAAGATGTGTTGATTCTGATGATACTAATTTCGTTGGTAAAGATGTGTTGATTGTGATGATGCTTATTTCGTTGGTAAAGATGTGTTGAGTCTTATAGTGTTTATTCCGTCGGCAAGATGTGTTGATTATGATGATGCTTATTTCGTTGGCAAAGATGTGTTGATTTTGATGATGCTTATTTCGTTGGTAAAGATGTGTTGATTCTGATGATGCTTATTTCGTTGGCAAAGATGTGTTTATTCTGATGATGCTTATTTCGTTGGTAAAGATGTGTTGATTCTGATGATGCTTATTTCGTTGGTAAAGATGTGTTGAGTCTGATTATGCTTATTTCGTTGGTAAAGATGTGTTGATTCTGATGATGGTTATTTCGTTCGTAAAGATGTGTTGATTCTGATGATGCTTATTTCGTTGGTAAAGATGTGTTGATTCTGACGATGATTATTTTGTTGGTAAAGATGTGTTAATTCTGATAATGCTTATTTCGTTGGTAAAGATGTGTTTATTCTGATGATGCTTATTTCGTTGGTAAAGATGTATTGATTATGATGATGCTTATTTTGTTAGCTAAATTGTTGTGATTGTGATGGTGCTTATTTCGATGGTAAAGATGTGTTGATTCTGATGATGCTTATATTGTACGGTGCTTATTTCGTTGGTAAAGATGTATTGATTTTGATGATGCTTATTACGATGTGTTTATTCTGATGATGCTTATTTCGTTGGTAAAGATGTGGTAATTCCAATGGTACTCATTTCGTTGGTACAGATGTGTTGATTCTGATGATGCTTATTTCGTTGGTAAAGATGTGGTAATTCTAATGGTACTCATTTCGTTGGTACAGATGGTTTGACTCTGATGATGCTTATTGCGTTGGTAAAGATGCGTCGATTCTGATTGTGCTTATTTCCTCGGCAAAGATTTGTTGATTCTTATAGTGCTTATTCCGTCGGTAAGATGCGTCGATTCTGATTGTGCTTATTTCCTCGGTAAAGATGTGTTGATTCTTATAGTGCTTATTCCGTCGGTAACATGTGTAGATTCTGATGATGCCTATTTCGTTGGTAAAGATGTGTTGATTCTGATGATGCTTATTTTGTTTGTAAAGATATGTTGATTCTGATGATGCTTATTTTGTTGTAAAGATATGTTGATTCTGATGATTCCTATTTCGTTGGTAATGATGTGTTGATTCTGATGATGCTTATTTCGTTGGTAAAGATGTGTTGATTCTTATAGTGCTTGTTCCATCGGTAAGATGTGTTGATTCTGATGGTGCTTATTTCGTTGGTAAAGATGTGTTGATTCTGATTATGCTTATTTCGTTGGTAAAGATGTGTTTATTCTGATTATGCTTATTTCGTTGGTAAAGATGTGTTGATTCTGATTATGCTTATTTCGTTGGTAAAGATGTGTTGATTCTGATGGTGCTTATATCGTTGGTATAGATGTGTTGATTCTGATGATGCTTATTTCGTTGGTAAAGATGTGTTGATTCTGATTGTGCTTATTTCGTTGCTTAATATGTGTTGATTCTGGTGATGCTTATTTCCTTGGTAAAGATGTATTGATTCTGGTGATGCTTATTTCGTTGGTAAAGAGGTGTTGATTCTGATGATGCTTATTTCGTTGGTAAAGATGTGTTGATTCTGATGATGCTTATTTCGTTTGTAAAGATGTGTTTATTCTGATGGTGCTTATTTCGTTGGTAAAGATGTGTTGATTCTGATGGTGCTTATTTCGTTGGTAAAGATGTGTTGATTCTGATGATGCTTATTTCGTTGGTAAAGATGCGTCGATTCTGATTGTTCTTATCTCCTGTGTAAAGATTTGTTGATTCTTATAGTGCTTATTCCGTCGGTAAGATGCGTCGATTCTGATTGTGCTTATTTCCTCGGTAAAGATGTGTTGATTCTTATAGTGCTTATTCCGTCGGTAAGATGTGTTGATTCTGATGATGCCTATGTCGTTGGTAAAGATGTGTTGATTCTGATGGTGCTTGTTTCGTTAGTAAAGATGTGTTGATTCTGATGATGCTTATTTTGTTTGTAAAGATATGTGTATTCTGATGATGCTTATTTCTGTGTTAAAGATATGTTGATTCTGATGATGCTTATTTCGTTGGTACAGATGTGTTGATTCTGTGTATGCTTATTTTGTTTGTAAAGATGTGTTTATTCTGATGATGCTTATTTCGTTGGTAAAGATATGTTGATTCGTATGATGCTTATTTCGTTGGTAAAGATGTGTTGATTCTGATGATGCTTATTTCGTTGGTAAAGATGTGTTGATTCTGATGATGCTTATTTGGTTGGTAAAAATGTGTTGATTCTGAGGATGCTTATTTTGTTTGCAAAGATGTGTTGATTCTGATGATGCTTATTTTGTTTGTAAAGATATGTTGATTCTGATGATGCTTATTTCTTTGTTAAAGATATGTTGATTCTGATGATGCTTATTTCGGTGGTAAAGATGTGTTGATTCTGATGATACTTATTTCGTTCGTAAAGAGGTGCTGAATCTAATTATTCTTATTTTTTCAGAAAAGATGTGTTGATTCTGATGATGCTTATTTTGTTCGCTGAATTGTTGTGATTGTGATGGTGCTTATTTCGATGGTAAAGATGTGTTGATTCTGATGGTGCTTATATGGTTAGGTGCTTATTTCGTTGGTAAAGATGTGTTGATTCTGATGGTGCGTATTACGTTGGTAAGGGTGGATTGATTATAATGGTACCTATTTCGTTTGCTAAATTGTGTTGCTTCTGGTTATACTTTTTTCGTTGGTAAGATGTGTTGCTTCTCATGGTGCTTATTTCGTCGGTAAAAATGTGTTGATTCTGATGATGCTTTTTTCGGTGGTAAAGATTTATTGATTATAATAGCGCTTTTTTCGTTGATAACGATGTGTTTATTCTGATGGTGCTTATTTCGTTGGTAAAGATGTGGTAATTCCAATGGTACTAATTTCGTTGGTACAGATGTGTTTATTCTGATGCTTATTTCGTTGGTAAAGATGTGGTAATTCTAATGGTACTCATTTCGTTGGTACAGATGTGTTGATTTTGATGGTGCTTATTTTGTTGGTAAAGATCTGTTGATTCTGATGATGCTTATTTTGTTGGTATAAATGTGTTGATCCTCTTGATGCGTATTTCGTTGGTAAAATCATTTCGTTGGTAAAGATGTGTTGATTCTGATGATACTAATTTCGTTGGTAAAGATGTGTTGATTGTGATGATGCTTATTTCGTTGGTAAAGATGTGTTGAGTCTTATAGTGTTTATTCCGTCGGCAAGATGTGTTGATTATGATGATGCTTATTTCGTTGGCAAAGATGTGTTGATTTTGATGATGCTTATTTCGTTGGTAAAGATGTGTTGATTCTGATGATGCTTATTTCGTTGGCAAAGATGTGTTTATTCTGATGATGCTTATTTCGTTGGTAAAGATGTGTTGATTCTGATGATGCTTATTTCGTTGGTAAAGATGTGTTGAGTCTGATTATGCTTATTTCGTTGGTAAAGATGTGTTGATTCTGATGATGCCTATTTCGTTGGTAAAGATGTGTTGATTCTGATGATGCTTATTTCGTTGGTAAAGATGTGTTGATTCTGATGATGCTTATTTCGTTGGTAAAGATGTGTTGATTCTGATTATGCTTATTTCGTTGGTAAAGATGTGTTGATTCTGATGATGCTTATTTCGTTGGTAAAGATGTGTTGATTCTGATGATGCTTATTTCGTTGACAAAGATGTGTTTATTATGATGATGCTTATTTCGTTGGTAAAGATGTGTTGATTCTGATGATGCTTATTTCGTTGGTAAAGATGTGTTTATTCTGATGATGCTTATTTCGTAGGTAAAGATTTGTTGATTCTGATGATGCTTATTTCGTTGGTAAAGATGTGTTGATTCTGATGATGCTTATTTCGTTGGCAAAGATGTGTTGATTCTGATGATGCTTATTTCGTTGGTAAAGATGTGTTGATTCTGATGATGCTTATGTCGTTGGCAAAGATGTGTTTATTCTGATGATGCTTATTTCGTTGGTAAAGATGTGTTGATTCTGATTATGCTTATTTTGTTTGTAAAGATATGTTGATTCTGCTGATGCTTATTCCGTATGCAAAGATGTGTTGATTCTGATGATGCTTATTTCGTTGGTAAAGATGTGTTGATTCTGATTATGCTTATTTTGTTTGTAAAGATATGTTGATTCTGCCGATGCTTATTTCGTATGTAAAGATGTTTTGATTCTGATGATGCTTATTTCGTTGGCAAAGATGTGTTTATTCTGATGATGCTTATTTTGTTTGTAAAGATGTGTTGATTCTGATGATGCTTATTTCGTTGGAAAAGATGTGTTTATTCTGATGATGCTTATTTTGTTTGTAAAGATGTGTTGATTCTGATGATGCTTATTTCGTTGGAAAAGATGTGTTGATTCTGATGATGCTTGTTTTGTTTGTAAAGATGTGTTGATTCTGATGATGCTCATTTTGTTTGTAAAGATGTGTTGATTCTGATGATGCTTATTTTGTTTGTAAAGATGTGTTGATTCTGATGATGCTTATTTTGTTTGTAAAGATGTGTTGATTCTGATGATGCTTATTTTGTTTGTAAAGATGCGTTGATTCTGATGATGTTTATTTCGTTGGCAAAGATGTGTTGATTCTGATGATGCTTATTTTGTTTGTAAAGATGTGTTGATTCTGATGATGCTTATTTCGTTGGCAAAGATGTGTTGATTTTGATGATGCTTATTTTGTTTGTAAAGATGTGTTGATTCTGATGATGCTTATTTTGTTTGTAAAGATGTGTTGATTCTGATGATGCTTATTTTGTTTGTAAAGATGTGTTGATTCTGATGATGCTTATTTCGTTGGCAAAGATGTGTTGATTCTGATGATGCTTATTTTGTTTGTAAAGATGTGTTGATTCTGATGATGCTTATTTCGTTGGTAAAGATGTGTTGATTTTGATGATGCTTATTTTGTTTGTAAAGATGTGTTGATTCTGATGATGCTTATTTCGTTGGCAAAGATGTGTTGATTCTGATGATGCTTATTTTGTTTGTAAAGATGTGTTGATTCTGATGATGCTTATTTCGTTGGCAAAGATGTGTTGATTTTGATGATGCTTATTTTGTATGTAAAGATGTGTTGATTCTGATGATGCTTATTTTGTTTGTAAAGATGTGTTGATTCTGATGATGCTTATTTTGTTTGTAAAGATGTGTTGATTCTGATGATGCTTATTTCGTTGGCAAAGATGTGTTGATTCTGATGATGCTTATTTTGTTTGTAAAGATGTGTTGATTCTGATGATGCTTATTTCGTTGGTAAAGATGTGTTGATTTTGATGATGCTTATTTTGTTTGTAAAGATGTGTTGATTCTGATGATGCTTATTTCGTTGGTAAAGATGTGTTGATTCTGATGATGCTTATTTTGTTTGTAAAGATGTGTTGATTCTGATGATGCTTATTTCGTTGGCAAAGATGTGTTGATTTTGATGATGCTTATTTTGTTTGTAAAGATGTGTTGATTCTGATGATGCTTATTTCGTTGGTAAAGATGTGTTGATTCTGATGATGCTTATTTTGTTTGTAAAGATGTGTTGATTCTGATGATGCTTATTTTGTTTGTAAAGATGTGTTGATTCTGATGATGCTTATTTCGTTGGCAAAGATGTGTTGATTTTGATGATGCTTATTTTGTTTGTAAAGATGTGTTGATTCTGATGATGCTTATTTTGTTTGTAAAGATGTGTTGATTCTGATGATGCTTATTTTGTTGGTAAAGATGTGTTGATTCTGATGATGCTCATTTATATGCAGAGAAAATGTCTCGATTATTATGGTGCTTATTTTGTGTTAAAATTCGGTTTATTCTGATGGTGCTTATTTCGTTGGCAATGATATGTTTATACTGATGATGCTTATTTCGTTTGCAAAGATGTGTTTATTCTGATAATGCCTGTTTCGTTGGCAAACATTTGTTGAGTGTGATGATGCTTATTTTGTTTGCAAAGATGTTTTGATTGTGATGATGCGTATTTTGTTGGCAAAGATACGCTTATTCTGATTCGCTTATTTCGTTGGCAAAAATGCTTTGATTTTGAAAGTGCTTTTTACGTCGGCAAAAATTTGTTGATTCTGACGATGTTTATTTCATTTGCAAACATGTTGTTAGTCTGATGATGCTTACGTTGTTTGCAAAGATGTATTGATTCCTATGCTGCTTATTTCGGTGGCCCAAATGAGTTGATTCTGATGATTCTTCTTTCGTTGGCAAAATTGGGTTTATTCTGATGGTGCTTATTGCGTTGGCAAAAATGGATTTTTATGGCCATTCTTTTCTAGGCCTTTAGCCGGTTAAAATAGTGTTTAAGAGGTCAAAATTTGATACAGTGTGTACATTCATCTCAGTTTATTTTTAATTTTTAATTTTTTATTAGTTCATATGTATTTCACCTTGGTACGGTAGTAGCATCACCGACTTTGAATGCTACAGTTCTTCTTTTGGTTTCGATTCTAGGTGATGGCACCCGTGTACTTTTTAATCCCGATTCTATAATAACATATACGAAATCTGGACAACTTAAAATATAATATTTAAGCGTATTTTACGACAGGGGAAATTTGAGCGTCCCCTCCACCGCTATATATATATATATATATATATATATATATATATATATATATATATATATCAACTACTTTAACCGACTAAACACTCCTAAAAATAGTATACAAAAATGCTATCAATCGACCTTTCGTCTCAAGTTTGAAAAAAAAAATGGAGACAGGATAGAGACGTAATGAGTTTTAAAGATGAGATTAATTCATAGACCAGTTTTGGTAATTATTGTAAATTGTTGTTAAATAAATGGAAACTTTCTGATAAAAAATGGGTTCGGTATGAAAATGTATAAATTCTAGAAAATCAAAATTTTAAATTTCAAATATTCGATCGGTTACTAAATATTCTAGTAAACAATAAGATTATAAAAACCTACATTTTTTGTGTAATCATGAAAAAGATATTCGCGTGTTAGAAGATAACTCTCACCTGAGTATCCTGTACGTCTATAAAGTCTCCATTCGCCCATGCATGGAGTATAGTTGTCACATTTGTGTTGGTACATCTACCACTAGTCATTTCCGCTCAGAAAAGCGTCTGCAACCTAATAGATCTCGCTTTGTCAACTAGGTTCTAACCCCTGTCCCATCGCCAAATGTTGCATTCCTGTACCTATTTTACAAATAGTTTTTATGGAATATGCTCTTATGAACTCATTGCCCATGTGCTTGACGTTCATATACCCGACAAACCCGCTTAGCAACAAAATCACACTTCTTTACTGTTGAGGCCCCTAATTTATCAGAAAGTTTTCTACTTTAATAGATTTTTTCACTCGAACAGGTAGACTTTGGAATTTTTTTCCTGCAACCTGCTTCCCTGACTGTACTGATGCCTTGTTTGGTGTGAATGTGAATAAAATACTACTACTACTACTACTACTACTACTACTACTACTACTACTACTACTACTACTACTAATAATAATAATAATAATAATAATAATAATAATAATAATTATTATAATAATAATAATAATAATAATAATAATAATAATAACAACAACAATAATAATAACGCGTAAAATTGATATTTTTGCTACTGAAAAGCAAGTTGTTCCGTGTCAAAACAACCCGACGACGAAATAATATGTCATTTATTGCTTTTTCATTGCAATTGCACCGAATTTATTTGCACACAAAAATGTACGTCTGCTTTTTAGACGCGCTTTCGATTTCGACACATTTTCTTTTTTAACGTTTCCCGCCATTAAACTGCGAATATCAATTCCATATAATTCCGCCCGTCTCAATCGACGGACGCTCGCTTTCGTTAGCCTTTTTTTCATTTCACGGCTGTTTTTTTTCCCCTCGCGCCACTCACGACAGTCGTTTGAGCGCTACGATGATCGGTCATTAATGTTTTCCAAGGGAGAAACAAAACAATAAAACTGAAATCCCCCACTCCCGCTACTCGAGTTATCAAGTCTTAACGCAGCCAAACGAGATGCGCGCCCTGCCGTATTTGCGCCCCATTTGACCGCCATCTTATTTTTCTGTCCCGCTCTCTACTCGCTTGAAACACTTTCTCTACTAGCCCCGTTAGCAACAACCAGCGAGTTATCAATTTGCCTGGGCGCCCAAATTGAAGTGTCTTCCAATCAAATTAGCCACATGTGGTTATTGTACGCTGCTTTCCTAACTGAATTAAATCCCCTCAAACGTCATTCTTACCCCAGTCATTTAGTTGCGAGCCTTCACTGAAACGGCGATAGCAATCTTCTTCCTTTCTTTTTCTCTACGTCGACATCGAGTCTCGAATTAACATATGATACAGAGAAATTGTCCGATCACCACGCCAACCCGTTAATAACGTCGGAACATGCGATCATTTCAATGAGGAATGGCCTTGCCCTGGAAAGGGAGGCCAGCAGACGATACGGTTTATCATTTCACCCAACCGGGCCCATGGACAGAACCAACGCTAAAGTGTCCGTTTGATGGCAAGAGAGGGATAGAAATAGAGAGGCGAGAGAGGAGAAAGGGAGATATATATAGAGAGAGAGGCAGGAGAAATTGGTATCTGCGAGAAAGAAAGAGATGAAGGAAGGGAGGAGGCAGAAACGGAGAAATTGGATTTTTCAGACCAGTACACCTTTCATTGCTAGCACTGAGAGAATATTGACAAACATGAACACAATATATGCATATATATATATATAGTGCCGCCAAAAAGTAAGTACGCACTTGTCATTTTTTTCAAAAACTTCAAATTTAAGAAAAATCAAATGTAATTGTTTAAACAACCTATACCTCATTTGATTCGCCTTTTATTCTGCTATAATTTCACCTGTTCATATTTCACTTTTAATTGAAATATTCTAGTGTACACGTCAATTAAAAAAAAATAATATCAAATTGAGGAGGCAAAAGCAAAGTCCGCAGCACCAAATTCGCTTAAAACCAGCTTAAATTATCGCCCCTAAATCAGTATAAAATATCCAAAAACAGGCAACACAGCATCTCTAATCATAACTGTTATTGTTCCAGGTCATATAATGTAACATTTAGTCCATATGCCACGACTTTCTCTTAGTGATCATCAGGAGCACATTATCCAATCGAGAAATCGGCCGAAGATTGAAATGTGATGAGAAAACGGTACGAAAGACTTCAAAAGTACCAAAACACCGGCAGTGTTGGTGATGCCCCTAAATCTGATCGTACTAGAGTTACTTCTAATGCTATTAAGATCCGCAGCCTAAGAAGCATATTTGATACGCCCCCTCCAAATCCAACAACAGTGCAATCTTGTTAAAAAGTGCTTTCTTTCTACTGTCAAGAACAAATTAAAGGAAGCAAGACGCAAGCCAATGATTTCTGTAAAGAACAGAAAGCACCGTCTGGACTTCATCAGATGCAATAAATATCATGACTTCATATTGGTCAAAAGTGCTTTTTAGCAACGAAAGCAAGATCAATGGGCTACGCAATGATGTTAGGCAGTACATCCGTCGGAGGAAAGACAAAAGATTTATTCCTAGGTGCTCAGTTTCAACGCTGCAAAGTGATGGAAGTTCAGTTTTGGTGTGGGTCATTATTAATACCAATGTTCTAGGGCCTATAGTTCGCTTGCAAGGTCAAATTAATTCGACCAAGTACATTAATTTGTTGACTGAGCATTTTCTACCCTACTTTGGTCGGAATTTGAAAGATAATCCCATCTTCATGCAGGATAATGCTCCCATTGACACAGCAATGCCAAGAGGTTCCTGGAAAAGCATAATATTTCGTGTTTGGAATGGCCTGCACAATCTCCAGACCTCAATCCTATCGAAAACGTATGGCATTACATCAAGCAACAGCAACGCAATGATAAAATTTCAAATTTGGAAGAACATTTGGCAAAAAAGTAATGAAACTTGGGATGCCCTTTCCCCGGAGTATTGCTGCAGTCTAATTCAAGGAATCCCCAAAAGATTGCAGGTTGTCAAATTGCAGATGGTCTATGCTACTAAATATTAACTAGGTCATTGTGTTCCTGTTGTATTTGTGTTGCATTAATGTCCTAAAGTCACATTTAAATAACAATTTTCCATTGTGTAAACTTTCTTTTTGCCTCCTTAATTTGAATTTATTTTTTTAATTGGCGTGAACAGTTCAATTAAAAATCAAACATGAACGGGTAAGATTACAGAAGAATAAAAAGCGAATCAAATGAGGTATAGTTTGTTTAAACAGTCATTAAATTTAGCTTAAATTTGCAGTTTTTGAAAAAATTACAAGTGCGGATTTTCTTTTTGCCGCCTATATATATATATATATATATATATATATATATATATATATATATATATATATAAGGGAGTAGTCACCAACAATATGTATTTTTTAACATTATTTTATTATTCCGTATCTTGGTTTTTCATTGAGAATTATGTTTGGATCATTGTAATAATGTTTTTAAGTCATTGAAATCGTTTACGTACGTTTCAGACGGTCTGATGCGTCCTCGTCAGAAATTATTTTCAAATGTGTAAAAATGGCGATTTTCTTAGTTAGTTTGAAGTTTTTCCAAGGGGTGGAGGCTTGTAAGTGTTTATAATACATTGGTATGCTGAACTTTTATTGTTTTTTTTAATTTTTTTTATTGCTCTTTTATTTGGTTTGTCCAGGGATATTTTGACCTCGCTGTAGTCAGTCGCTATCTCTTTCTGCTAATGTGTTTTTCTTTTCCTTTAGGGTGGGGTAGGGTGTGTGTGTGTGTGTGTGTGTGTGGGCGTGTGTGTTTATGTGTGTGTGTGTGTGCGCGTGTGTGTGCGTGTGTGCGTTTGCTTTTATTGGTTTGGGAATGGGTATATTGTTTTATAGTATTTTGGGGTTATTTGCTTTCTTAGGAAGGCGGCTGTGGTCCGAGGTCGTTACTAATATGTATGTGTGGAGAGGGGGGACTGGCTCTTCTGAAGTAAGGGTAGGGGTGCTTTCATTCTATTTTGATATTTATTTTTTGGATTCTTGGATTTTAGTATTGTGATTTTTCGTTTTAGTCTTATATTATGTTTGTTTAGAAAGAGGGTGTATTTAAAATAGGGGATTTTTTAATGTTTCTATTTATTTGTCTCCCCATGTGGGTATGGCCAGACCCAGGATCGGTTCCTAGTGTGGGGAAGATTTTGTTCCCCAGAGGGGGGGTGCATGGGGGGTGTAGGTATGGGAGGGGGATGATAGAAGGGAAGATAGTCGTTTCAGTCATGAGGGGATTCTCCTCTCCTGACTGAGGAGGGAGCGAGGTGTTGGAACAGATATTATACTATGGTTCTAGGTGTCTCCTAGTGTTGTTGGTTTCGAGGTTAAGTATCGTTGGTATTGTTCAGTGTGTTGTAATAGAGATAGGGGTGTTATGTCTGTGTGTGGTTGTATGCGCGCACGTGTGTGTATTTTAATGTGTCGGTTCTGATTTATGTGTGGGTGTGTGTATGTGTATGTGTATGTGTATGGGTGTGCATGCGAGTGTACCTTGCATTTCATGTTTTTGTGTGATGGTATTAGGTTCTGTTCAGTTCAGGAGTGAATTTGGTGATGAAGTTTTTTTCCTGTGTAAGTAAATAAAAATAATTGTCTGTTTGGAAGATTGGCATTATTTTGAAGCTGTTTCCACTGCATGTGTGTACGTGTTTTGAAACATAGAAGTGTCTGTTATCTGCAATTTTGATGTTGCTCTTATGTAAGGCCGCTCTATTGCTGAAATTTTTGGTGGCGGCTATGTAGGATTTGTTGCATGTTGTGCCTCTTAGTGCATATACTACATTTCTGGAGGTGCAATTTAGATCCTTTTTTATTTTGAATGTTTGTGTTGGGTTTTTGAATGTGTATGTGTTACCTTCTATTATTATGTCACATACTCCACATCGCGGTTTGTTGCATTTTGTAACTACTTTTGTAGTATGTGGGACGAGTTTTGAGGAAGTTAGGATGTGTTTTAAGTTTTTGGATTGGCGTGTGATTTTTATTATTTTTGTTGTTTTAAGTATGTTGTTTAGTTTGTCGTTCTGATTGAGGAGGATAAGGTTTTTTGTTATCTGTGTGAATAGTTCTGGGTTGTTTGTGTTGTGTGTAGAGACGTATGCTAGAATTTGTTCTTTGTTGTGTTCTTTTGGGGTTCTTAGTTGGTCTATTGGAATTTTTTCAGCCAGTTCAATACCTTTCTGTATTAGTGGTAGTGGGCATCCTCTTTTCCGCAGTGTTATTTGTAGTCCATTCAGTCTAGTTGAACGGAGGTGTCTGTCTGTTACTATTGTTCAGACTCTACGTGCTAGGGAGTAGGGTATTGATTTTAGACAGTTTTTTAGGATGGTGGCTTTTGAAGTGGAGGTATTGTTGAGTGTCTGTGGGTTTGTAGTAGATGTCTGTGATTATGTTGTTGTTTTTTATTGTTACTAGGATGTCTAGGAAAGGAAGTTCTTTTTGTTTGCGATACTTTTTGAATAAATTCAATTATTTATACGAAAGTGCATTTTTACCTAAATGCGAGTTGGGAATAATTTTCCCTTTGACCAATTTGGTACCCCAAAATGGGAAGCGGCTTATGTATTGTTTTTAAAATATAATCATCCACTGCCACGTGTTTTGTCGTCTACGACACTTCAGAGTGGCTGAATGTGTTTTCGAATTTCGCTAGATTCAGCCACTCTGATGAGTCGTAGACATCGAAATACGTGTCAGTGGATAATTATATTTTAAACACACACACACACAAACGCACACACATACAAACACACGCACACACACACACACACACACACATATATATATATATATATATATATATATAGAGAGAGAGAGAGAGAGAGAGAGAGGAGTTAAAAGTATAAGATCGATTCTTTAAGAGAAGACTTATCAATATAATACAAAGCTTAACAAATTTTTTTGAAGCTTATATAGAAATAAGAAAACGACAATATAAAAATATACACTAATGCATTGGTTTATTCAATAAAGATGATGCATCAATTCAGGATCAATTATTATAAAATCAAGGCAGGTGTCTACCACGTACATACGTACCTCAATTTTATAATAAAAGCTATATTTCTCTTCTAGCAATTTCCCTCCCCCAATAGTTTCAATATATTACCATTCTCCTCTCACGCACAATTATTTCGTTCCTAATGTAGCTATTGTTAGACATCTCATCACTAATATGTTACCTAGCATCTTCTTTTCTCTTCTGATGAGAAGCATTAGCTTTCCAAATGCCATGATATAAAGAGTTTTACCTGTCCGATACATCTAATTGATGTTACATATTGATGATGCATCTAATTGATGTGTCATCAATATTGAATAAACAGATAAATCATTACATTAGGATATGTTTTTATATTATCGTTTTTATTCATTTATATATTTTTTGATGTTCACATGTGTAAGACGAACTATCATGTCGACAAAAATTTCTTGCGGTTTTTAACTTTTCAATTCAGATGACCATATCTCGACTCGAACAAAAATCTATCGATCGAAATATGCATAATCGGAAGAAACACACATTTGCCAACGCAAAACAAGTGTATTTATGTCAGTAACGTAAGTAAAAAGAAGGCATTTCTGATATCACTTAGGTTTTTGAAGCATTTCTCACGCTGAAAGTTGTCGATATGCTTGAACAAGTGTTAGTCGGTGAGAAATCTGGAGAGCATGGCGGATGAGGCAGGGTTTTGTAGCCCAATTCGTGGAGGAGAATTGAACCTTTTCTGTTGACTAATGCTAGGTGTTGTCAAAGTTTCTGATGCATTTCATCCTTTTGTTGACAGTATTTTTCGTCGTAAGGGTTTCGCCTGCATTCAAAAAACTAATGGATGAGACCAGTCGGAGAGCACCAAAGAGTCAGCATGACCTTCTGTTGGTGCAACTCTGGATTTGGGAATTGTCATAAAGCTCCGTCGGCATCTGAATACTGAGCTGAGCGTCTCCAGTTGTCGTAAAGCACACATATCTAAGTCAATGTCAAGTTTGTAGTGGAATGGGTGCAAAAATGGATGGTAACATTCAATGCTGCCAAAACTAAGTTTGTTTCCTTTAATAATTAAAAGAAACATTCTCAACCACTAATAACTATGGCTAATGATACATTCCCTGAAAGAACCTCACTTCTTGGTTTAACGTTCAAACTCCTTGGTTTAACGTTCACATGGAACATGAGTTGGAACAGATACATCGAAATCATTGCCGCGGCTGCTGCGAGAAAGGTGGGCTCTCTCTACCGTGCTAGAAAGCTAATAACGCCTGAAAGTATCCAGCACTTCTACAATGCCACCATTCTCCCATGTATGGAGTATTATTGTCACATTTGGGCATGCGCATTTGCTACTACTCTTACGCTCCTGGACAGGGTTCAAAAGAGAGTCGCCAACCCTATAGGCCCCGAACTGTCAGCTAGACTTCAGCCTCCGTCCATTCGACGAAATATTGCTTCCCTCTGCCTATTTTCCAACGAACTACAAGCCTTTGTACTCCCTTGATGTAAATACCCCTGACAAACGCGACAAACAGCAAAATCCCACCCCTTAAACAGTGGAGATTCCCAGATGCTAGAAATCCTTTTGCTCTAATAGTTTCTTCCCCAGAATTGCGCTAGACTTTGCAATTCCCTTCCGAAAAAAATTTTATTAGCTTTCATTTGGTACCACTTTCAATGCTATAGCATCAACCTCTGGAAGGCTACAATGAAAATAAGGACATAATATCCCAAATCGTGCAGCGTTTTTGAAAAACGTCAACAATAAAATTATATGGCTCTTGAGGCAGGCATAGCCAACGTCTAAGATCACAATAACTGGTATATTTAGCTAATTTAGACCTGGGAGAATGGGAATAATATCAGTTTTCATATGTTTGAAAAAAAAAGGTCAATTTTGAAGGGGCCTAATGCCTCATTCATAGTCGCTATAGAAACATGCCTCATTCATAGTCGCTATAGAAACATGCCTCATTCATAGTCGCTATAAAAACATGCCTCATTCATAGTCGCTATAGAAACATGCCTCATGCATAGTCGCTATAGAAACATGCCTTATTCATAGTCGCAACTCATTGAACAAAGAAGACACACACCTTCTGTTGAGTCACAACTCTTCGGCGTATCGTTCTTTGAAGTGCTCATGAAAATGCAAATCATTCCTCTTTTGGAAACTCATGAAAACCAAAATATAACATTTTCACAATTGCTAATTCTTTTGCTCTCTAAGTGCACGCCGTTTCTTTTTATTGATTACATCTCTGTACCTTCCCAGCCTAATGCTTCCGGCTGACAACTTCAACTCTAAACAGGCCTTCTTTGTGGACGGTTTATCCATGTCACTCTAACAGACTCTCTGTTTCCTACCTGTATATATCAAACTTTTTCTGTTTCAACCACGTCGCCTTTTTCGTTTATTCTAAATTACATTTCTATCTGGTTTATTATCCATCACATTGTAAAATTACCTTATTGCTATTGAAACATTCTCTCTTAATATTTCGTATATCATAACACTGACAATCGCTCACTTTCGCTTCGATTAGAAAACCCCAGCGTTTTCCGGGACATCAATATACATAACAAGAATCGGAACCATAACTACATGTGGCGTTTTACCACTAAGTTACGAAACTTCCCCTGAAAAATAAGCGTTTTTATCGCCTTAAATATTAAGATATTATTAGATATTGTAGCAGCGTGGGAACGCTACTTTCGTATTCAAATCACTTTTTTAACTGATGAGTGTCCCTCCTTGCAAATGTTTGTGTTGCGTAGCCACTTTTCACGAGACGTATATATATATATATATATATATATATATATATATATATATATATATATATATATATATATATAATTTGAGGTTGCTATTTTCCAAAGGTAGGGTAACCAGTGAAATATAACGAGGTTCATACAAGAATGCCCAATACAGAAGTAGAGCAAGTTACATTTGTCTTTACATAAGCAGTAGTTTGTTGCTACACAGTCATGAGCATGTTTCGGTCTACTAGTATTTACGTACTAGAGACCTCATCAGGCAACAACCCTTATTTTCGAAAACGGAATTCTAAATATATATATATATATATATATATATATATATATATATATATATATATATATAGAGAGAGAGAGAGAGAGAGAGAGAGAGAGAGTAAATGACAAAAAGTTATATTCCAAAATTCATTATGTTGACCATCTTATAATTTATTCATTTAATTCAGTTGACTTATACAATTCTTGACAGTATCTGTTTCGTAGCGCAAAATCAATCACTTACTTATTATATCAATCAGTGAATCTATTATGCCCTTAACTCATCAGAAGAAATAGCAACAATCAATCCGTCAAAAGGAATTGAAATGTGATTTGACATGGTGAAAATCTGAAAATTGGAAGAGTAGCTTTATATTTTTACATTTCCCCATATTGAATTTATATATATATATATATATATATATATATATATATATATATATATATATATATATATATATATACGTGTGTGTGTATGTGTGTGTGTGTGTGTGTAGGTGTGGGTGTGTGTGTAATGAATGATAATAAAATGCCCTTAACTTTAAAATTTTACTGCAGCTTCATGGTATCACCGATCATTTAAAGCATGTTTGTGGCTGGTATCATAAGGCAGAAAATGGAAGAAAAATGAGTAAATACGTTATGTATCATAATACACGGTAATAATTCGATTAGTCATATCACAAGCGGCCGTTTCAAAGAATTCGGAAAAGTCGACCTGATGGGCGAGGCAAATCACGTGGAGATAAATATGGAACGATGTTCTAATTGACCGCTAAGTGGTTTCAATGCAGATAAGAGATATTCCATTTTGAACTTATATAATTAAATATCCGCCATTGTCCGGTTGTTGGATATCATGAAATGTTATTTCGGTCGCATAGCACGGGTTACGGTATTTCCATTCGAAATTCCCTTAAAACAAAAAAGGAGATTGAGTCATGCCTGTTTTCTTTTTTTTTAAATCTATTTTTGAAACAGGGTAAATTGCCACCAAGAAATGTTAAGTATGAAGTTATGCAGCAAGATGTCGTTCCGTCTGCCTACTTCCCATCTGAATACAACCTGGATGTCTTCAAGTCCAACGTAAACAAATTCCTGATTTTTTTTTTTACAAGGAGGTCACCACTTATCAACGCCCGGAAGCCACTCAGGGATAAGGGTTATTTCATGTACAGTACGTTTTACGTTAGTGTTGAGATTTCATAAAGTGTCTACTTAAGGGGGCGGTTCATCAGGAATTTGTTTACGTTGGACTTGAAGATATCCAAGTTGTAGTCAGGTGGGAAACAGGCGTGCTGTTCTAAGAAAGAAGCTGTGTTCATGGAATCTACGTTTTGATTTAGGCACAGATAGAGAGTGGGGAAAATTTTTTACAGTGGCTTCAGATAGACAGGTGTTTTTCGTAAAAGATTGGCGAGGGGGGACCAGAGATTGGAGCTCAGACGAGCACTTGCCATGGAAATAACGGTAAAACAAAGACAGGCAACGCCCCCTTAAGTAGACACTTTATTAAATCTCCACACTAACGTACTGTACTTACAATAATCCTTATCCCTGAGTAGCTTCCGAACCTTGATAAGTGGTGATCACCTTGTAAAACAAAACAAAAAAAAACATTATGTTTAAATTCCTGCATATTACTACAGTCTGGGAAACAATGAACAGGAAGAGAATTCCAAATACGAGCGGTGCGAGAAACAAAGATATTAGAGTAGAAAGCTTTCCGGCATATGGGATCTCAACATGAAGTGGTTGGTCGGGATATTTACGTCGTGTGGGCACCATTGCAGCAAATTCGTCCGAGAAATTCTATTCAACGGGTGCAACATTAAGGCGATGAAGGTAGGAACTTGATAGATAGCGAGGGACTAAGCAAGTTAGAAGCTCTTCTATTCACATTGAGTTTTGTCCAAAAATTCAGTACGCAAAGTTAAGGTCCTGAAATTGGACTCGGTTTAACTAAATATGGAATGGAAGTTACTAAGCATGAAACGAAATACGAGATCTCATCTTGTTTTATCGTGAAACAAATAAAAAAACTTTTTATTTTTCACATTTCTATGAACATTTTGTAAATATTTAAAATATTTTCATATTGAAATATTTTATTTGAAAAAAGTAATACATTATTCATAACATTTCATTTATTTGAAGAAACTTTTTTATACAAATGTTCAAATGTTTTTTTACAACAAGTGTTAATAAAAAAAAACTTTCATACATTAATAACCAAATTCTGTGATAAAACTTGTGAAAGACATATTATTTCAAAAAGACATCATTCATAGAAATTTAAATAATAAAAGTTCTCATTAATTTTTTTTTTCGTAATAAAAAATGTTAGAAAAAAAGTATTTCTAAAAGTTAAAAAAAATGAAAGTTTATTTTTTATTATTATTTCATCAAAACACAGGATGTGTTGAAACTAAAATAATTTTTTGAAATAAATTATTTCTATATGATTTTATATTTCGTTTCATGTTTGCTGATTTCCATTCCATACTTAGGTAAATCGAGTTCACTTTCGGCGTCTTAACATTGTGTAATGAACTTTTGAACCTAATCAGTCATTGTGTGTATGTGTGTGTGTGTGTGTGTGCGAGAGAGAGAGAGAGAGAGAGAGAGAGAGAGAGAGAGAGAGAGAGAGAGAGAGGGGGAAACTAGTGGAATTTTTTTCTTTTTGACTAAAGCTGGACTTTTCACTTTCCATTAAAAGAAATACAAACAATGGCGTACCTGAGGAATTTTGTGACAGTGCCATTTTTCTTAGACGAAGATATATTTGCATGTGGCACCGCGCCATAATGTCAGGGTGGCGACAAAACAAATATACACATGCCCAAGGCAACAGCTGATACTATAGAAAATGGTGGAATGAGGACATAAATGGTGGTAACATTTCCGTCTTTTATAACAAAACTTCTTTAATAATTTTGAGAAATCTTCTTAATGTCATGGGTGGAAATGCAACATATATATACATATTCGTTCCTTTAAATGACTGTTTCTCCAATGTTTATTTGTCCGCTTGTGAACTGTCCGATTATATATATATATATATATATATATATATATATATATATATATATATATATATATATATATATATATATATATATATATACTAGCTGTACCCTGCTACGCGCTGTTGTACATGCGGTGGCATCCCTGGCAAATCTAGCTGTTGGATAATTAACCACTTTATCTGCTTCCACAACAGCGTCGATGGATTTGTATTTGACTACATCACTTGGAATTTTACGTTGAACAATAACGTTAAGTTCATGGACGTCTTTGTATTGAGCTGCAAGAATAGCTCGTTCACTCAGCCAAGTGGAATTCATATAATTAATTTGAATATCTGGGAAAACCTTTTTAACCAACTCTTCTTTTGATGTAATAAAATTACAGAAGTTTATAGTCAAAGAATTTCGCCCTTAACTCGGATCAGCCGACACATTTCCGTACCAAATTTCCTACAAGTGATGTAAAAATTTCTGTGTAGATCGGGCAGTCTGCAACTGGACACGCATATTTTGAGTTACGTTTAATGCCTTCACATGGAACAAAAGTAAAGTATTTGAGGCAAGCATTTATTTCATCTGCTGGTGTTGATTGAGGAATTACAGGTAACATTTGTCTGAAATCTCCTGCAAGCAATATTACTGTATTCTCAAATGGTTTGATATTGATACGCAAATCTTGCAAGGATCGACCAAGAGCCTCAAGTGATTTTTTGTATGCCATTGTGCATTCATCCCAAACAATAAGTTTGCATTTCTGCAAAATTTTTCCCTCATACTGGATGTTTTAGAGATGTTGAACATGAAATTCTTTGGAAAAATCGAATGTTTAATAGTAGTTTCAAAGTAAAATAAGTAGTTATTCTACTTGGTAGCAAGGTCGCAGGTATTCCGCATGCAGCAAGGGCTAAGGCTATGACATTTTGTCACCGAATGGCTTCCAAAATCAATTTAATTGGAAAGGTTTTACCAGTTATCCCTGGTGCTGTTCAAGACAGCAGTAATTTCTAAATAACTTCTATTCTCATAGTAAGTAAATTAGGTGACTAAAATAGGATTTATATATGTTTTGACAATGCCTTATACACTGTAATTACTTTAGGAGACTAAAATAGGATGAGGGATTAGAGATGGACGGATAGAGAGAAAGATATATAGATAGAAAAAGAGGGAAGTAGAGAAAGAGAGAGATAGAGGGATCGAGAGATAGACAGAGAGAGTGGGGGAGAGTTAGAGACAGAGAGGGAGTGAGAGAGGAAAGAAGAGAAAGAGAGAGAAAGATATATTGAGAGAGAGAGAGGGAGAGATATTAAGAGAGGAAGAGAGAGGGGGAGAGAAAAAGAGGGTGAACTACACTTCACGGTTTTTTCCTCGATCAGTAGAGAGGAAATCCTTCCAGACTGAGGCAATTTTTTTTACTATCCCTTTTTTTCGGGAGCTAGATTTTCCACACATTAGAAACTGACCGGGTTATCTGTAATTTCACCTTACAATTTAATAAACAAAAAGATATTGTAAAAATTGAATTTAACGTGAAAATACTATTTTAAATAATAGCACGGTAACATAAGTGCATAAGCGTCACTTTACTTTAAATATTTATTTTCCAAAGGAATGTTTTAATAAATCTACACATAAAGCCAAGTGTTGACAATGAAATAATAACAACGCTATGTGAAAAAGTGATGTAAAATTTTAAATGTAGAAACATCAACAGAAAATAAAACACACACACAAACCTACAGTTCATTTGTATTTCTTATTAAATGTTTGTAGAAAATGTCAGTTTTTTGTCAAATAATTTTTAAGCAAATTTTTCAATAAATAATAGCAACTTCTTTAATTTTTACGACTTGCCCCAGCGTATTGTGATTGGCTAACTCGAGGTGCGGAAGTTATGTTCCGGAAAAATCCGAGTCCAACGCTGAGTTACGTCTAATTCATTAAATGCAAAAGTACAAAATAATTTTATTTTTAGTTATGCTTTTTTTTTTAATTTAACTGTTTTACTCTTTTAACGATTGTTTAAAAAAATTTGTGTTATACACACGTGTAGACAGAATCGTTATTTTTCGTCATTTCAAAATAGTCGACCGAAAAGACACGATGTCGAATAAAAGTTTTTTTTTTTTAATATGGTAATATTTTTTACCTTTTAATATTAAAAAAAAAACACAGTGGAATTAGATACAATATATTACAGAAAACAGTCATGTAGTTTTCTAGTTTACTAATGTAAAACAAACCAGGCGTTTCATTTATATATATATATATATATATATATATATATATATATATATATATATATATATATATATATATATATATACTAGCTTAAGTATTTTGCCTTGCTAGGTTGTATTTATAATATGTGAATATTCCGTCCTCATACATAATTAAACGAAACATTAATTCATAATGACTTCTTTTTCCCACATGAGTTGGTGCGTTTTATCGCCAGTAGCACTAATTCGCTTTTCTAGTTTAATCTTTTATCTGGTAGCACTTCTTCTTTCAAATTATGATGTAAAAAAATCTATATATTAGTTGGATAGCGCTTTTGATTCCACTTGTCGTAAAATATGTTTAATCATATTTAAAATAGTGCTGATATTCGCATTTATTAATACAAAAATATGATGGCAAAAGTTTTTTAAAAATGACTTTCTTTCTTTTAATAATATTATTTGAACTCATTTACTTTTTCCTTGTGAATTTGTAAATTATTCCACGGATTTCTGCCTTTTGGATTACTTTGGATCATCTTCCAATTACGCGATTCCCTTGGACTTTACTTGTGGAAATGTAAATTTAATTAACTTTTTCGGATTTTACCGTCATTGGATATTTTACCTTTCGCCAGATTATCCATTCATGTGAAATTACCTTTTTCTTCACCTTATTCCCTCCGCTTCACTATTTGTTATCAAGTAAGATCTATGACGTACTTGTAGTTTCAGTAAATACTTCTGAAAGCAAAATCCGATCCCGCATTTTGCTAAATCCTACCCTGTGATGAGAAGGAAAGTATTTCTTCGAAACTCCGCGGATTTATTTTTATGCTTCCATTTTTTAAAATTATAATTATATAAAAATATAAATATATATAATTATTTTTTACTATAATAATTAAATACCTACAGATACTAGTGTTTCATCCTTTCGGGAATCTTCAGTACAGAGTGTCACGATTAATACCAGTCGAACGATTTGAACCCCGCAACATGCGACATCTCTGGCTCGATTAGCGGAGACCTAATCCATTCCGCTATCATTAACCGCGTGAAATAACGTTGAATTTAAACATTATATATATATATATATATATATATATATATATATATATATATATATATATATATATATATATATATATATAACAATCGGTACATTAAGAAGATTTTTCAAACGTATTAAAGAAAAGAGGTTTTGTTATAAAAGACCAAAATGTTACTAACCATTTATGCTCTCATTCCACCACAGTCTATTTTCTAAGGTGTCGAATAAAATCATAAATTGTTGTTAATATTTCGGTCTTTTATAACAAATCTCCTTTTCATTAATAAGTATGAGAAATCTTCTTAATGTACATAATAGCCGGCCTAATATTCACAGGTAACGTGAATTGAAACAAATATACAACTGCTCTAAGTAAGACTATCTCCCTCTACCATGCTAGTAAACTTTTCACATCCATTGTATATATATATATATATATATATATATATATATATATATATATATATATATATATATATATATGCGTATAGATCTGAAGAATAAATTTGCCTGTAGTTATTTGTCAAATCGATGCAAAAGTGGTTTGTACCAGATTAAGAGAACATTAGGAAATGTGGATTTAGCAACCGATAGAAAACTAAGACGTAAACCTTAGCGTATCGAGCATCGATCGTGTCACACGCACGCGCGCTTGCGCACATCCACACTCACACGCATACATACACACACGCACATACACTGTAACCCCACGTGTGGCCCCCTCGTCAGATCGCCGACCCCCAACGTCGTGTACCGTGGATTTTTTATTTTTCGTTCGACTATTCTTCTTATGGCAGGATTGTCACTTTCCCGTTGGCGACTGTCGATGAGAACACACGCGGTTCACAAAATAGAAATATGAACAAAGAAAGGAAAAACACAAACGCCAATGTTCACATTTAAATTGACTATTGGACTTGTGAGTGTGTGTGTGTGTGTGTGTTCTCCCCGTTCTATTGATGTTACATTCGTCTATCTCTATTTCACAGTCAACTCTATAACTGTTAAATTGTGGTCGTTATCAACTCCCATCCGACGATGTCAACTGTCACTGTTCAACTTTCATCCGCCCTCGAGCTCATCTAGATCTCAACTGCCTGTCTCCTCTATCTTGATCTCTCCGGCTACCGGAAGCTGCCCTTCCCCTGTTTTATCAGTAGGTTTCTATTGTTATTGTTTACTATTTCCTATCTATTGTTGACTGTAGGATATTTCCGATTTCTTTGTTTATTCTAAGCTATTTCCTATCTATTGTTGATTGTAGGATATTTCCGATTTTTTTGTTTATTCTAAGCTATTTCCTATCTATTGTTGATTGTAGGATATTTCCGATTTCTTTGTTTATTCTGAGCTATTACCTATCTATTGTTGATTGTAGGATATTTCCGATTTCTTTGTTTATTCTAAGCTATTTCCTATCTATTGTGGATGTTAGGATATTTCCGATTTCTTTGTGTATTCTAAGCTATTTCCTACCTATTGTTGATTGCAGGATATTTCCGATTTCTTTGCTTATTCTGAGCTATTTCCTATCTATTGTTTATTGTAGGATATTTCCGATTTCTTTGTTTATTCTAAGCTATTTCCTATCTATTGTTGATTGTAGGATATTTCCGATTTCTTTGTTTATTCTAAGCTATATCCTCTTTCTTTGTCTGTTCCCCCTCTCTCAGCACTTAGTGGCTCAAATCCACCCCAGGGCCACTTTATAGTATCACAACACATACACACATAGACACATACACACACGCTCACACACATACACATACACACACCTAGAGTGCAATTAATATTTACAGAAAATGTTGGAATCTGTTTATTTCTATTATTTCTCTTGTTTTATTTTCTATACGCGTCTCTTCGACAGTCACCAATGTAAGAGACGACGACACGTCCAAAAGAGAATAGAAAGAGAAAAATACCATAGGAATAGCGATGGAGTCGGCGATTATTAAGCGGGGCAATACGTTACGTTGATACACACACACACACACACATACATATATATATATATATGAATGAAGATATATATATATATATATATATATATATGAATGAAGATGTTTTCAGCTTGAAGATAAGGAATATATTCACATGAATATACCTCGATGTATAATAATAAGTTTTAAATATTTTCCAGTCGTTCATTTGATATAGTAGTAAGATGCTTGTTAATGGGCCAGGTGATCTGGTTTCTATCCTCGGTCGAGTCATGTAAGACTAAAAAATAATACTTGATGTCCCATTGTGAAATACTCAGTATTATACGATGGGGACCAAGAATGGGTGGAGTAATTCTGAGAAATGAGAGACTCTTTACTTAGTCTTCGGTGTAGCAGCTAATGAAAAAGGATGCAACATAGTGCATATAAGCGCGTGGGAAAATATCAGCTGCAGCGAAGGATGGCTGGCTTGCGAAGAGATTAGCAGCCGCAATAGCCGAAAAAAGTGCATATGAAAATTAAGAAGTGTGCGCGAGAACAAAAAGGAAAAAAAGGAGAAAAAATGAACCACGTGGTTGGAAGAAACAAAATCGTCACCGAAGAAAATGGGCCCGTAAAGTTGATGTCGAGAATGATCTGGCTTTCGCCGGCATGCGGTCGAAGAAAGGAGAAAGGCTAGATGGATATATGGCAGCGAGAGACTTTTTAAGTGGTGTCGATACGGCCGAGAAAGGTTATAAAACCTTTTGTTAAAAAAGAAAAAAAATTATTTTTATTTCTGCCTTTCCTTTGCTTGTTTGCAACTGCAAAGTTACAGGAAGCTTTCGGGTCACCCTCGACTATGTTCGACCACTTTACTTACAAAAATATGTGTTACATGATAAGGGCTGTCCCCTTTTCATGTAAGTATAAAAATAGAGAGTTTAGTTAAAATGAAAATGAAATAGCAATAGACGAAATTCGAACCTCGTAATTTAAGTTGAGAGATTACGTGTGAGAATTAAAAAGGAATGTAAAACAAACGATTGTTTAGAATAGAGATAAAATATTTCAAGAAAAGAATGTGAACTGTCAAGTTTGTTATGAAATTTTAATTTGAAAGAATGCAGCTTATAAGATAATGTTTTTAACATATTGGAAAAATAGGTTACTGAGTATAGGAAAAGTTTTGGACACGCATGTCCAGAACACGTGAAAGAAGACACATGTTTTAACATGTGTATAACGTCACGGAAAATAGAAAGTTCTAGGGATAGAGAAAAACTTTAGGAGAAGAAACAGTCAGTGAGAAACTCAGAGAGAATCTGGAGTTTGGAATTCAACGTCTAGGAAGCGAGACATCACTTTGAAACTAAAATGTAAAGCTTTGAATTTTTGATGATGGAAATCACGGCCGGTCGTGTGAAGAATAAAACTCATCTGTATTTGGTAGAACGTCGTCTTGCGTTTGTGATTCCTACAAAGAGGTAAATTAAATTGTATTATATGTCTGTGTTATAAAATGTCGTTTCATACACATCTCGACATGTCATATTCATAATGTGAATCAACATCATCATGTCTACACAATGTCCGAACAGTGAACACTGTCTTCTCACTCAAAGAGCTTCTTCTTCCAATCTACACAATCAAAGAATGAACATTTAATATATAGGAGTCGTTATAAACGAACAATCTCTCTAGAACACTTACAACACATCTCTCTCTCTCTCTCCCTCTCTCTGAGTCCTTTCTTCCTCTTAAACACTCTCTCTAAGATACAACAAGCCATATAATAAGACAAGAACTCTCACAAAGACTCATATCTTTACTAATAAGAACTCACGTAACATACGCGCACAAGTGGTACTTTCGTCTAATAATAATAACTATATTACATATGTTCCGAAAAACGCATTGTTCTATTTGGTTAATATCACATTTATTTTGTTTAATTAAATCTTTTCTTTTAAACGTCGGACTCGAAAAGTCATTTTTATATAAAGCCGGAAGTTGTTAGTAGGCAACCGGAAGCTATCTTTTATACTGATAAATGTTGTTTGTTAAATAAATGATTTCATTATTATTTGTTTATTATTTATCTGAGGTTGAGTCTCCAGAGTACAGACTTCTTATCGTAAGGGCCACCTGGATAGCGATGCACGCGAGTTGTGTCTACTTCAGGAAAAAAAAAAACAATGTATTTATTGTTTTTCTCTTGTCTTTATGAATATGTCTAGCCTGTTTGCGTTTGGATTCAACATATTTCATTTCTTCGCTATCAAATTTTAAAGTAAACAACTCGCCATAAATGGCAACGATAGTCAATTGGTTTTGTCATTTTCGAAATATATCTCTGTCTTTCATCCCCACTCCAATCCCAATGATGTTTTCGTGGTTCGGGGTTTGATCAGTTCGGTCAAGCGGTCTCTCTTATCTCCGTCTGTGGGTGGCTTTGTCCTTCGGATGTGTTTTGCCCTGACAATGAAAAATGACGAATAAAATGAAAATGACGGCTAGCCTGAAAACATCTTCTCTGATAAAATAAAATAAATAAATAGACTTAGGACAACGCAGAAAGGCGAAACTTGTTTCGTCAAGTTGTCATTCTTTCATTCGAGTCAATTTATTAGACGTTTTAAAAAACAAAACAAAAAAAAACAAAACGAAACAAGAACGAATATTCATAAACTGCGTCCATTCGATCTATGCGTTTTCTGATAAAGCGTGACAGAGCAAACTTAATGCCATTTTAGACGGATGCATAACAGATAGATCGACCGACCGATGGACTCAAGGACAACACCTTCTACAGAGATAAATGGTCGCAGCTTAATTACATTTTGATTCGATATTTATCTTCCTCCCATAGCGAGATGATATGACGCAAGGGCGGAAAATGAGATTTGAAAAGCTAACACTCTAGAGAAAGAGAAATCTGGCCTGCAAAAATACCTCGGTAGAAACGCCTCGGGTGATTATTATAAAAGGGAGAAGATAAAGCTTGGAAGAAGAACTACGTAGGACCAAAGCCATACTTCAGCCAACGGGGAACAAGCTATCTCAACAATGACCAAATATCTGTTAGTTTTGGTGCCGACGGTAAACTGAAAACAAGAAATTAAATTCAAGATATAATTTTATAATTATTTTTTATCGTTTTTTAATAGCAATTTTAAACGCGTTGGTCTATGACACTTACGTTTAAAATAGCAATTTTGTTGGTCTGTCACGCTTATATTTTAAATAATTTTTTCGTTAATTAAGCTCTGCGCAACTGACATACCGCTTGTTATCTGTCACGTAAGCTTGAAATAGCAAACTATATAGACGCATCTGTTGTGTTTAATACCTGATTCATTGTACCACAAAATTATCATTTCTATTGTTTTAATACTTTTTTAGGGAAAGAGTCATGAAATAGTTGCATATAACTTATCATACATGGTTTAATATCATACAAGCAGGATTATTCGAAGGGTGGAGTAGAAGGTCGTCGTGAGTTTATTGGTTAACTGCATGTTTGACTGCCTAACCATATAAGTGGAGAGTGTTGACGTTCTAATTTTATAGGTCAGCCATTGGCTCGCAGGAAGGAATGTTAATTTTGATTGCGCAATATTTATCTTGCTGGCGGACGTAGATGAAAGCAGCTCACATTGTGGCATTTTTTTTTCTTTTGCAAATTTGTATTTTTCTCGTTTGTAGGAAACTGAGATTTTATGTTTCTGAATTTTTTAGATAAGGTTTTATAATATGCATTGTTGGGATTATTCGGACCGCTGTTCTCGGCGTGAGTGTTTCGACCGATATAATCTTTGATCTTCTTCAGATGTATCTTGTCAAACCAAGTAATATACACAGAATTTCAAATGGAACCCTTTATTTGTCCACGAGGGAGAGGGGTACGCTCTCGTTCCGTCAGCTATGGCCGAGTAGAAGTCTTAAATAATTCACAATTATATTGTAAGTATCATCCGTATTAAAGATTGGACCTAAACTGAAACGTGATAGACCAATAAAAAAATTTTTACAGCTGAAAAATGACAGACCAATAATAATGTTTTTTTTAAACTTAAGTATGACAAACAAATGAGAATGTCTTTAATTTTTTAAAATTAAATTACAACAAGCCCCCAAAATATTTTTAAAACTGACATGTTACAGACCATTGAAACTTTTTTTTGCAAACAGAAATGTGACAGAGCAATCAAAATATTTTTCAAACTGAAACCAATGAAAACATTTTTTTTTTTCAAACTGAAATATAACAGACCAAATGAACATGTTTTTTCAAACAGAAATGTTACAGACCAATAAAAATATTTTCAAACTACGGTGTGACAGAGCAATCAAAATATTTTCCAAACTGAAGTGTTACAGACCAATTAAAATATATTTTTTCAAACTGAAATCTGGCAGATCAATAAATTTATTTTCAAACTAAAATGTGACAGACCAATGAAAAAATTTTTTCAAACAGAAATCTTACAGACCAATAAAAATATTCTTCAAACTGCAGTGTGACAGACCAATGAAAATATTTTTCAAACCGAAAAGTGACAGATTAATGAAAATATTTTTCACACTGAAGTGTGATAGAAAAATGAAATTTGTTTAAAAACTAAAATGTGACAGACCAATGAAGCAGAAATATGACATACCAATGAAAATATTATTTAATCTGAAGTGTATCAGACAAATAAAAAGGTTTTGTTGTTCGAACCGAAATATGATAGACCAATTAAAATATTTTTTCAAACTGAAATATGACAGACCAATTAAACTGTTTCTTTTTTCAAACTGAAATATGACAGACCAATGAAATATTTTTTTCCATCATATTTTCCCTTTTGGCAATGGTTTCAACCATTTGTTTGATTAAAAATTCGATAATATGCGTAAACGCTTACTTTCTTAAGTGGTCTTATGATTTTGACCAGGAGTGTATATGAAATAATTTCTCTTCCCATCAACGCTACCATAATTTTAAGAAAATTGAAATCATTAAAAAAAAATGGATCATTAGGATTTCCAGATTAATACATAAATACATTGTTTTGGTTAATGATTAGGCAACCCTTGCTTCACCATAAATTTCAACATTACTGGATTTCTTTCCTTTCTCAGTATTGGCAGTAATAAAAATGTTTTTAAACTAAAATGTTTAAGACAAATGATATCTTTTCAAATTGAAATGTGACAGACTAATGAAACTTTTTTGAAACTGAAATGTTGCAGATTATTGAAAATATTTTTCAAATTAAAGTGCGACAGATCAAACTTAAATGCGACAGAATTATGAAAACAGTTTTTAAAACTGAAATATGAAAGACCAGTGGAAATATTTTGTTCAAACTAACGTTGTTTTTCAAACTATAGTGTGTCAGAAAAATGAAAATATTTTTATCAAACTAAAGTGTGACAGAATAATGAAAATATTTAAAAAAAAAAAAAAAACATTTTCATTGGAATATGAACGACCAATGGAAATGTTGTTTCAAACTGAAATATGACAGACCAATATATATGTTTTTTCAAACATCAAATGTGACAGACTGATGGAAATATTTTTTAAACTGAAGTGTCGCAGACCCAAGAAAATGTTGTTTTTTCTTCAAACTTAAATCTGACAAACTAATAAAAATATTTCTAAAACTGAAATGAAACATAGTTGTTCTTGAAACTGAAATGTGACAGACTAATAAAAATATGTTTTAAACTGAAGTGTGACCAACCAAAACAATATTTTTTCAAACTGAAATATTAAAGACAAACGAATTTTTTTCAAACTGAAATGTGACAGACCAAAAAAAGTTTTTTTTTCAAACTAAAAACTGAAAGATTAATAAAATAGTTTTAAAACTGAACTATGGCAGACCAATGAGACATGCTTTCAAACTGTACTGTGACAGACCAATGGAATTTTTTTAACTGAATAGTGACGAACCAGTAAAAATGTTTTTTTTTCAAACTGAAGTGTGACAAACTAAGGGAAATGCTTTTCAAACTGAAGTGTGACAGACTAATGAAAATGCTTTTCAAACTCAAGTGTGACAGACCAATACAAGGTTTTTAAACTCAAGTGTGACAGACCACTGAAAATTCTATAGCTAGTTTTAATATAATGGACCAACAAGAATACTTTTTTCGATGTTAAACATGACAGACCAGGGAATAATATTTCCAACTTTACTCTCAGTCATAAATGTAAATACTATTTTACACTTAAACCTGACATATAAAAATGCTATTTTAAAGTAAAGCGTGATAGATCATTGAAATATGTTATTTCACGTATATTATGGGTGTTTCTTTCATGTCCCTCTGCATATTGAGTGATAAACAGTTTTAGACGACCAACAAACAGAGCGTTTACAAACATGCATGGACGGATCTAGAAATTGTTTTAACCACAAAAAATAAAATAATCAATAGCGACCCGAGAATTTTGAGAGAGCATCATTTCAAGTGTGAATGCAATTTTTGACAATTGGGGATGTGTGCGCCACGTGTGAGGGTAAGTGCCTGCGGAGATTCCAGTTTTTGTTCTCGTCTACGCCGTTGACCTATCAGGGTTCAATTAAAACAAACCGACATTCTCTATTTCGTAACATGAATAAGTAGGATATCTTTTTTGTTGCTGTTTTAATTGATGACAAATGCGCAACGCGTCGAGTGTGAATGCATAGACATGTGTCCGTCCTAAATATTTTACATGAACCCGAGTTTCGATTTCAACAAAACTGAATTGTCATCACCTTTTGCGTTTGTATTCACGTTTGGTTAATCATGTACGCGGTTTTATGCGTTTTATGCGTGTGAGTGTCTTTTTTTTTATATATATTTCTTATTATTTTGTATTAATTGGTGATGGGGCATCCTACCAGATGCTAAACATTCACGCGTTATCTCATGAATTCCAACCGGAGAGACCGGCCCTTTTAGTTCACTGGGTATATTTTTAAGGTTGCTTTTGAAATACTTTTTCATTAGTCCGGTTGCTGCTAAAATTACTGAAACGATAGATATCGTAAGATTCCATTTCCTTTTTCATGTCATGCATAAGACCTTGGTATTCCGTTATCTTTTCCCTCACATTTCTTTTTGACTTAGTATCATTTATGCACTAACTTTAACTAAGGTTGCTTCTTTTTCCTTGCTATCCCATATCACTATGTCAGATATAATAGCAATTTTTCTAAGCACATAGTTAAGGTGATTGCTTAGTCATAGTGGATGGTGTATGACACTTATTTCCACTGTTTTCTCTTGTATATGGTTCCAGGACTTGCTGGTTTGGTTTGTGTGTTTATTTGGTTTAGTCTGTGTGTTTATTATTGTTTGGTGTGTTTATATTTGGTTTGGTTTGGTGTTTATTTTGATTGGTTTGTATGCTTATTTATTTTAGTTTGTGTGTTTATTTGGTTTAGTCTGTGTGTTTATTATTGTTTGGTGTGTTTATATTTGGTTTGGTTTGGTGTTTATTTTGATTGGTTTGTATGCTTATTTATTTTAGTTTGTGTGTTTATTTGGTTTGGTTTGTGTGTTTATTTGTTTGTTTTGTGTGTTATTTGGTTTAGTTTGGTGTTTATTTTGTTTGGTTTGTATGCTTATTTAGTTTAGTTTGTGTGTTTATTTGGTTTGGTTTGTGTGTTTATTTGTTTGTTTTGTGTGTTATTTGGTTCAGTTTGGTGTTTATT
The DNA here is from genome assembly GCF_053919585.1 of Euprymna scolopes. Lineage (NCBI taxonomy): Eukaryota > Metazoa > Mollusca > Cephalopoda > Sepiida > Sepiolidae > Euprymna > Euprymna scolopes. The sequence goes on along the minus strand of NC_136484.1, from coordinate 4,260,664 downwards.
TTGTTTGGTTTGTGTGTTTATTTGTTTGTTTTGTGTGTTATTTTGTTTAGTTTGTGTGTTTATTTGGTTTGCTTTGTGTGTTATTTTGTTTAGTTTGTGTGTTTATTTGGTTTGGTTTGTGTGTTTATTTGTTTGTTTTGTGTGTTATTTGGTTTAGTTTTTGTGTGTTATTTGGTTTGCTTTGTATGTTTATTTGATTAAGTGTTTATGTTTATTTGTTTGGCTTGTGTATTTATTTGGTTTAGTTTGTATGTTTGACAACATAAAAAATATTTTTCTGGTTACTTAATGCCGGAACACCAATTGTAAACTATTCATTGTAGACGACTACTTAAAAACAAGATACTTTTCTTTGCAAATAATTGAAGCGATCCGATCCCTAGTTTCTCCTTCGAAATCATTTACAGCAACTACTCATTTTCTAACCACAACTGCCAGACTATTCCCCGTTTTTCTTCCACGTCCCTAATACCAGATGGAATTTCCACGAGGTAAGTTTTTCTCCCAAAGCGCATCATCTGTGGAATATATTATCCTGCTTTGACTGAGTTCAAAATAGACTCGTAATCTAGTAAGAGATGTCTTTTTCTTTTCCCTGCAACATCTTTCCCACAGAAGATACATTGCGAGCCTGTCTCCGTTTTAGTGTCACTTTCATGGCAAGTGCTCGTCTGAGCTCTAATCTATGGCCCCTCTTGCTTTCACGAAAAACACTCGCCTAGCTGAAACCACTATCAATAATTTCCCCTCTCTGTACCTAAACGTAAACGTGAATTCCATGAACAAAGCTTCTTTCTTAGAATTGCACGCCTGTGGAACTCTCTTTCGTTTCCCTGCCTTTCAGCTAACTACAATATGATAGTGTTCACGTCCAATATAAACAAGTTTTTGATGACCCGACCCCTGAAGTAATCCAATTTACCAAATTTCCACTATTAACGATTACTACAATCTTGTCTCATTGACTACCGTACACTCATTACACCCTTACCTTCGAGTGGTCTCCTGACTTGATAAGTGGTGACCCATTCATAAAAAATAGTCTTATAGCAGACTCATTTGCGTGTCACACACACACACACACACACACACACACACACACACACACACACACACACACACACACACACACACACATGAATTCATCACGATGCGTTCATTCTTAAGGTGCGTCCATTCAATTTGTACGTTTAGTAATGACAATGCTATTAAACTTAAACATAGCAGTCTGACGAAATTGTCAGTTGCGCTCCACATACTTGGAAATCATTCTGCCAACCTAGGGACTGGCTTGACCCACTAATCCGTTCTTTGTCGGAGTTATATATATCCCACGAAATGCACGCTCATAGGTATTAGCTTCTTCTTCTGGAAGTTGCCGATCCCAACGTGCCTCTATTGGAAATACCGATGGCTTCGTTCACAGCTATTTTGTACTGGATCAACGTCGCTTCATAGAAGCTCTCCGTAGATTCCGGTGCCGTTTTAAATCTTAGTGTAGAGAGAAGCAAGTAAATAAAGCCTGATGAAAATTTTATTTCGAATTGAAACGTCACTGACCGATAAATTAGTCGACAAACAAAGTTTTGTTTTGACGCTGCATGAGCGGATATAAAGCATATTTCAATTGACGTAAAGTACAACGAGATTTTCGTTATTTAAAGAAGAAACTTAGTTCATTTTAACATTCCTTTCATCGACATAATCCCACGCGTTTTCAACCACTCAGCACGTCACTAGTTTTTGCGTTGAGAAATAAAGAATCGCTATTTTGATGAGACGAAAGTGATCTCTAGAAGAGGATAAAAGATTACAGTATGAAGAGAGTGACAACGTTAACTTTCGGGTTCAAGTAGCTGCTCCTATTCTCTTGCAGTAGTTTCGATCCGCTTGTACTCTCTCTGATATGACCTGTTGCCATAAAAAAAAACATATAAAAAAAAGTATGACACCTGACCTACTCAACTCTCCCCCGACAAATTGTGCACACTCTCTTCACACGTGTCTGACATACTCAACGCCAACATTTGGCAATAATGTCCATTTCTATTCGGACTTTAAGCTTTTTTTTGTTCCTAAGGTATGAAAAAAAAAGGTGACGAGTTATCGTTCTATCAACAACACTAACCCTAACCCTAACCCTTACCCCCGGTACATCCACACACATGTTCACTATTGCCTTATTTCGTCACTTTACATAAAAAACAATGAAAGTTTTTCAAAAATATAATTTTAGAGATTCCTCGCATTTCTACAAACGGTTCCGTCTGTCAGCCTGCAATGTTTCACCTTGTAATATGATTTGAATCGTAATCCGCGTCGATGGTCATACGTTGCCCCAGATGCTGGGGAAGCATTTTTTTTTTGTTTTTTATTATTTTTAGTTATTTGCACATTTTTAAACTTAAGTGACTTTGAAATAAATCATAGAGAAGAACGTTATTATTCTATCACCAACGAGCACGATCTGTGTCCTGGCGTTGCTCGGGAAAATATAAAAGAATAGTCAAATAAATATTAGATTATTATGATTTTCTTGACATATACATTTGAACTGGTAATAACTAAAAACAAATTATGCACGTTTCCGGGGAAGGTCTCGCGTTGTTTACACCATTTAAAATCATAAGTCACGTAAATTAATGACATTGGATTTCTTATATTTGAAATAAATCGTAGTGAAAAACTTTATATTACTAATAACACGTTATAACAATAACAAATAAAAATTGATTAATCAGAGGCAATATTTATTTTTTTCATATTGAATTTTATTTTAGTCTAGAGTGGAAAATAAAATTGCCATGTTTAACCGCACATATTGAATGGACGTATCTTAAGAATATGTTTTTTTTTAAAATGTTTACATTACTTATGTACAATAGGGTAGAATGTTGGCAAATTACATAAACAGCCGGGAGGTGCCAAGCAACAATTTCATTTTTTTTTTTTTCGCGAAAATGTTGGCTAATTTAAGGTACCGGATGAAAACTATGTGGTTTTGTTTTACCGAAAACGATAGTTAATATTTAAAACAGTAACAATTAAAGAAGAAAAGCATAATTATAATAAAAAGCAGTGTCAGCACGCTTAGCTGATAATTTTCTTGCGCATTCCTAAGGTTGTTGTTTGAACGGATAAGATGCGAAACCTGAAACTGACAATGAGGGTAGTGTAAAACTGAAGATCTAGCTTTAGACATTTATTAGAATGCTTTTCATGATATATGTAATATATGTGCGTGTACGTGTGTGTGTGTGTGTTAGAGAAAGAGAGAGAGAGATGATTGATGTTTTAAAAAATATTGTTTTCTAAAAATAATATTTAAAGAATAATGTTTTAAAGAATAATGTTTTCATGAATAATGTTTTAAAAATATTGTTTTCTAAGAATAATATTTTAAAAATAATTGTTTTAAAGGATATTGATTTCTAAGATTAATCTTTTAAGGAATAATGTTTTCAAAATAATGTATTCCTGAATAATGTTTTAAAGAATATTGTTTTCTAAGAAAATTGTTTTAAAGAATCATGTTTCAAGGAATAATGTTTTAAAAAGCAATGTTTTAAAGAAAATTGTCTTCTAAGAATAATATTTGAAGAATATTTTTTTAAAGAATGATTTTTTTTTAAATTAATGTTTTAAAGAATATTGCTTTCTAAGAATTATGTTTAAAGATATAATGTTTTAAAGAATGATGTTTTAATGATTACTGTTTTAAAAAATATTGTTTTTTAAGCATAATGTTTTAAAGAATAATGTTTTAAAGAATATTTTTTTCTAGGAATAATGTTTTAAGTTATAATGTTTTAAAGTATATTGTTTTATAAGAATAAAATTTAAAAGAATAATGTTTTAAAGAATAATTTTTCATGAATAATGTTTTGCAGAATAATGTTTTAAAGATAATTGTTTTCTAAAAATAACGTTTTAAAGAATAACGTTTTTATGAATAACGTTTAAAAGAATATTATTTTCTAAGAAAAATGTGATAAAGAATATTGTTTCAAAGAATGATATATTTAAGAATAATGTTTTAAAGAATATTGTTTTTAAGATTAATGTTTTAAGGGATAATGTTTTAAAGAATGTTGTTTTAAAGAACTACGTTTCCTAAGAATCATGTTTTAAAGAATAATGTTTTAAGGAATAATATTTGTAAGGGTGTTGTTTTCCAAGAATAATGTTTTATAGATTAATGTATTAATTAATGATTTCTTAAAGAACAATGTTTTAAAGGATCTTGTTTTTAAGAATAATTTTGTAAATATTAATGTTTTAAAGAATGATTTTTTAAAGAATAATGTTTTCTAAGAATACTGTTTTAAAGAATATTTTTAAAGAATAATGTTTTAAAGAATATTGTTTTCTAAGAAAATTGTTTTCTAAGAATAATGTTATAAAATGATGTTTTAAGGAATTTTGTTTCTAAGAAAAATGTTTTGAAGAACAATGTTTTTAATAATATTGTTTTAAAGAATAATGTTTTTACAGAATAATGTTTAAAACAAAAATGTTTTAAGAAATGCTGTATTCTAAAAATAATGTTTTAAAGAATATTCTCTTAAAGAATGAAGTTTTAAAGAATAATGCTTTGTGAGGTTAATTTTTTTTAAAGAATAATGTATTAAGAATAATATATTAAAGACTATCGTTTTTAAGAAATAATGTTTTGCAAATAATGTTTTAAAGTATGATGCTTCAAAGAATTATTTTGAAAGAATAATATTTTCTTAAAATAATGTTTTAAAAGACAATGTTTTAAGAATGATGTATCAAAAAATAATTTTTCTAAGAAATAATGATGTTTTAAAAAAATGTTTTAATGAATATTGTATTCTGAGAATAATGTTTGAAAGAATAATGCCTTAAAGAATTAGGTTTTAAAGTATAATGTTTTAAAGAATAATGTTTGAAAGAATAATTTTTAAAGAATATTGTTTTCTAAACAATAATGTTTTAAAGAATAATGTTTTAAAGAATAATGTTTTAAAGTCTATTGTTTTCTAAGAATAATGTTTTGAAGAATAATGTTTGAAAAATGATGTTTAAAGTTAGACGCTTTAAAAAATTAAGAATAACGTTTTAAAAAATAATGTTTTAAAGAATGATGTTTTCTTAGAATAATGCTTCAATGAATATTGTTTTCTAAGAAAAGGTTTCACAGAATGTTTGAAAACATGATGTTTTCAAGAAAAACGTTGTCTAAGAAGAATGTGTTAAAGAATAATATTTTAAAGAATAATGCTTTAAATGATGTTGTTTTCTAAGAATAATGTCTTAAATATTATGTGATAAAGAATAATGTTTTAAAGAATTATGTGTAAAAGAATGTTTTCTAAGAATAATGTTTTAAAGAATAAACTTTTCATGAATAATGTTTAAGGATGTTTTAAAGAATATTGTTTTCTAAGAAAAATGATGTTTTAAAGAATATTATTTTCTAATAATAATGTTTTGAAGAATAATGCTTAAAAGAATGATGTTTTAAAGAATAATCTTTTATAGTTTAATGTTTTGACGAATGATGTTTTAAAAAATAATTTTTTAAGAATAATTTCTTAAAGAAAAATGTTTTAATAATGTTGTATTCTAAGAATAATGTTTTAAAGAATAATGTCTTAAAGAATAAGAGTTTCAAGAATAAAGTTTTAAGGAATGTTGTCGTCTAAGAATAACGTTAAAAATATTTTAAATGATGATGTTTTAAAGAATAATGTTTTCTTAGAAAAATATTTAAAGAATAATATTTTAAACATAATGTTTTAAATAATAATGATTTAAAATATCGTTTTTAAAGAAATAATGTTTTAAAAATAATATTTTAAAGAATGATTCTTTAAAGAATTATGTTTTGAAAGATAATGTTTTTTAAGAATAAGTTTTTAAAGGATAATGTTTTAAGAATGTTCTTTTAAACAATATTGTTTTCTAATAATGTTTTTAAGAATTATATTTTAAAGAATAATATTTTAAATAATAATGTTTTAAAAAATATCGTTTTGAAGAATAATGTTTTTAAGAATAATGTTTTTAAGAATAATGTTTTTAAGAATATTGTTTTCTAAGAATAATGTTATTCTTATGTTATAAAAATAATGGTTTAAAGAAGGTTATTTCCTACGAATAAAATTTTTAAGAATAATGTTTTAAAGAATGATGGTTTTAGAATAGTGTTTTCTAAGAATAATTTTTTATAGAATAATGTTTTAATGTAAAATGTTTTAAGGAATATTATTTTAAAAAATATTTTAAAGAATGATGTTTTAATGAATAATTTTTTCTAATAATGTTTTAAAAAATAATATTTTAAAGAATGATTTATTAAAGAATAATGTTTAAAAGAAAATTGTTTTTTAAGAAATATTGTTTTAAAAATAATGTTTTAAAGAATGTTTAATTCTAAGAATATGTTTTGAAGAATAATGTTTTCTAAGAATAATGTTTCATAGAATAATGTTTTTAAGAATAATTTTTTAAAGAATACTGTTTTAAAGTATGATGTTTTACAGAATAATGTTTGAAAGAATAATGTTTTAAAGGATAATATTTTCTAAAATTATATTTTAAAGAATAATGTTTTAAAGAATATTGTTTTCTAAGACATAATGTTTTAAAGAATGATGTTTCAAAAATGATGTTTCAAAGAAATATGTTTTAAAGAATAATGTTTTTAAGAATGATGTTTTAAAGAATACTATTTTAAAGAATGATGTTTTAAAAAATAATGTTTTTAAGAATAATGTTTTAAAGAATAATGTTTTTTAAGAAATAATGTTTTTAAGAATAGTTTTTTTAAAGAATGGTGTTTTAAAGAATAATGTTTTAAAGAATTATGTTTCCTAAGAAATAATTTCTTAAAGAATAATATTTTAATGAATACTATTTACCAAGAATAATGTTTTCAGATAACATTTTCTTTTAAGAGAAAATATTCTCCGTGAAATGTATTTTGGGAATATAATTACTAGTGATGGGACGATTCCAATATTTTTCCCGCTCCCGATACAAATACTGATTCTGATTCCGATTTTTTATAAATTCCTAAATATTTAATCATAAAGTTGTTATTTTTCCCGAATCTTGTAAAAACACACGTTAAACGCGCAGATATGTTCTCAAACGTAAAATACAATTGTGATGTAATGATCTATCGATTTTAGTTTTACTGGTGGTTTAAAATCAATAGATTTTATTAATTTATAATTACTATTAGCTTTATATAATATTTAGCTTTGAACAAAATAAAATAAAAAAAGACAATTAAAAGAATCGTTTTTTGACACCGGAAAATCGACACAATTTTTTTCGTTTCCGATACCGATTCCGATACCCTCAAAAGTTCCGATTTTTTTGATTACTGATTCTGATTAATCTTTCCAACACTAATAATTAGCCTACGTATACAATTATAATTTACGGCTTTAATCAGTATTAAATGACCTAGATGGTTGGCATGCCTTAAACCAAACCAACTTACTGTCTGCTTACTCCCAGTTCGTAAATCGGATATAAGATTGGGCGCATATAAAATAGACGTGATTCAAATCAAGACAGACGTAAAAACAAGCGACTTTGAGTTAAAATGGCATTCATTGATTTTGCTGTCACTTGCGATATATCGTTTATAAAATTACATTCTCTGCCATTGTTCATAACAAATATTTCTTCGCCCTGGGATAAAATTCGATGTAAGCTATAAATCACAAAATAATTTTCGTTTAACAAATATTTAATGCCAGCTATGTTTTTATTACAAGGCTGATTATGAAATTTTAGATGCAAACGTGTAATTTGAGTTTTTGTTGATAGTAAACATTGAGATTAAATTTAAATGAAACGTTGAGATTGATTTTTGATTTTTTATGAATGTTTTAGTTCTAAATAAATCAAGGGGAAAAGCTAAGAACAAAATTTAAAAGAATTCTATCTAGTTCTGGGTTCTAGCTTTATTCTGAAAGGTGTATGTGAACGGAATTTATATATCTATCTATAATCTCCTCTTAATGTCTAATATATGTAGAAAAAAGCGGGTCATCCTTCGTAGGGACGTGATGTCCCTCAACAAATAAGGTTGTTCTGGAATCGTGTCTAGTCGGCTAATTTCAGTTAAGTTTGTAAGATGTGATATCTACCGCCTGCATACCAGCAGTAACTATCTTAGTTGTATATGACGCGTTGCTCGTCACATCGTAGAATGTAGAACTGGATGAAAATATAAGAATTTAAAAAATCGAGGCATAGTCAATAGATTGCGCCTTGGCCCATATCGTTAGGTCGTCAGTATTGCACACTTCATGAGTGCGACGACCTGGGTTCGCGCCTATGTCGGAGCACGTCACTGATGAGATGCAGTACATCGAAACCCACTTTGGGTCTGGCGTTGTCCGTTGTCGATGCAATTGCTCGATTCTATCTAGTTCTGGGTTCTAGCTTTATTCTGAAAGGTGTATGTGAACGGGAATTTATATATATATATATATATATATATATATATATAGTGCAAAGTTTTGTTGAAAATTCAAAGACTCACGTTTTCTTTTTTTATAACCTTCGTTTATTTCCTGGATTTTTCCATTACAGCTGTTTCATTAATGAGTGGCAATTTTACGATTTATGTTTCCGTAAAAATATCCTGTCAAACTTCTTCAGATGTTTATCCATTAGATTTTTACCACAAATGGTATATTTTTAACATGTTGGACATCGTATTCGGGTAAAAAGATTTCCACAGCCATGCTTCCTCACTTCCTCCATCTATATATACTTAGATAATATTTATATATATATATATATATATATATATATATATATATATACATAATATTCATAACTTTAAAATATGCAACATATATCTATATAAATATTCAATTTTTATAGGAAACTAATTATTTAATATATTGACCTCATTCCGGTAATAATATTTGTTGATTACACCTAAATGTTTTATACCTATAGAATTTTATTTTGTAAACATGTTGTTATTTTGACAGTAACTATAATGCTTTTATGGCTATTTAATTATTTTTAATTAATCATTTTTAACTTAGGATTGTTCTTTTTTTAACATATTTTTATGTAATTTGTTTATTACCAGTTAAAGGGTTATAATTATTTTCACACCTTAAGTGAGTTATTTTCCTTTATACAATTTTATTTTTCATATTAGATGGTTTTTAACCTCATAAATAAATTATATAATCATTTAATTTTATTGTTTTTTAGTTTATATTTTCTGTTTTTAATTCAGTTTGTATTTTTATTTATTATATATTTTATTAAAATTTTCATATTTAAAAACATTTTAATGTAATTAAATCTATCCTTTTGGGGTTTTATATATCAATATACTAAGTTCAAGTACAATCTTCTAATAACCTATTACTTGAAATGTCTATAAGTTTTTCTTTGAATAATTATATTTTCTCTAATCTAATTTATTGAATTCAAATACACTTCTTTTTTTAGTTTTTATTGTATCCTTAATATATAAAAATTAGATCCATACTTTATTTATTTAAGATTTTTCAACATTAATCGAGCTATATTTTATTTTGATTACTATTGATAAATATGTCACTTTAATCTTACATATATTCATTAATTTATATATTTTGTTCAATTTCATTAAAATTTATTTTAGGTTTTTGATGTATTTCCATTTATATTTAAAAATGGAATGTATAATTTTAAATTTAAATTTGAGCTATTATATATTTATAACCTTATTTGTTTAATATCATATATTTATTTATATTTGTTTAATATTGTATTTTATTCTTTACTACTATTTTTTATTATTAATTTAATTTAATTTAATTATTTTCAAAGTTTAACATTAAAAATTTATTTTTTCCACCGGTAATTATTATTTACAAATATTCTTCAATCAAGTTTTAATAATTATTTCCAAACTAGTTAAATTTATTAGTACATTATACTTCACTTGAATAAATCAAATTTCACTTGTATCTATTTTTAAAATACCCTATTTATTATTTTAATTGATATTTATTTGGGTTATTCTGACCTTCGATTGCCACTATTCTATAGAATAAGGAACAAAAGAGTTGGGGCTTGCTTTTTTATATATCCAATACGGAAGAAGAAACCAGATTTTTTTTTATATAGAAGGAGGAAGAAAATGCGACTGGCTTTGCTTTATATAGAATAAGAAAAATAGATAAAGCCTTCAACATACATGCGTCTATCATGCTCTTATTAACGTTAAGTAAAATCAATTTTATGCGCGTGTGTTTATGTGTGTGTGTTTATGTGCGTGAGTTATGTGCCCGTGTGTGAGCTCACGAATGTACATGCTAACAGACGTGATCATGCATCTCAAGAATTTATTGAAAGCAATCAGGCAAGAATCGTCCCCAATAAAAATATTCTCATCGTTCGTTCGGCTTATTAATGCTATCTAAATCTAATCAGCTTCAAATCTGCATTCATTTGATTGACCTTGTTATTTTTTTACTAGCTGGCCGCCCGGCGTTGCTCGGTCGTAAAATACGCTTAAACACGATATTTTCATTTATGCAGATTACGTATGTATTATTATGGAATTAATCCTCTGCGAGGAATAATTTGCCCAGTGGACTAATTCGCAAAACTGAATAAATAAATAAAATATAATAAAATAAACAATAATGATAATGTAGCTCATCAAATTTTGTCTGTGTTTGTTTACAATATTACGTCAACTGATATTTAATTTTATAATGAATGCCCAGGAAAAGTCACTTCTAATTAATATTTAGTTTTAAAATATGCGAGCAAAGAAATGATTAGTGGCGATTTTAAATGGTCCCTCTTCTTTTATCATAAACTAAATTTATTATTTAGAAAAAATAAAATGGTGAGGTACACCCGAGATCATTCAAACCATAGTCGAATGCTCTACTACTGAGCTTGATTTCAACAAATCTCTTTGCTTTTTTCTAAGGCCAACGGAAATTTTATTTTAAACGTTGAGGTTTAACGAAAATGTTATTTCAAACTTAAGCGTAACAGACCAACAATTGAGGTGCGACAAAACGAAAAACTGACAAAACTTCTGCACGAAACATAAAAAAAAATGTGAGGGGGCTGCAGAGGAGAAGTGAAACTCGTTCGAAATGATCCGTAACGCGCTCAGTGGATTCCATTTTATGCCAACTATTTTCCATTCGCGATAAGCAGATCCATGTTTATTCTTTTCCCAATATCATTTAACGATAAACAAATTGTCAGCCATTTTGTTTGGTTCTTATCTTCGCGGGCAATTTACCTTTCATTTCGTTCTCGTTCCTAAATGAAAGACGAAATATTTGTTCCGGTGTGTGTAGCACGCGTTTAATTTGATTTCTCTTGCCAATAATAAACTTTTGATAAGGAAATAATGAATTGAGTAAATAAAGCTGGTTGAAATGAGATTTTCAGCGCTAAACGTGCAAATTAAATGAACACGCGTTAAGAATTAACCTCTTTAAATTAAGTAAGCATTAATGTATTTAGTCGGTTAATCATTAGTTATTTCTCTTGGTTCTGCTTCGTTTTAAATAGTTTGGTTGGCTGTTTTGTTGTACAGCATATCAATCCTTTTCGGGTTGTAATATTATTGAAAGGTTTATATATATATATATATATATATATATATATATATATATATATATATATATATATATATATAGAACTGCCGACTGTCATCACGACGGTTCTAGGTTCGATCCTCGGCTTGGGAGAGGTGTTAGTCTAGCGGCACTGATGAGTTGTGAAACAACGAAACAGGTCTGTATGTCGATGACTAAAATATATTTTATATTATATATATATATATATATAAACCTTTCAATAATATTGAATATATATATATATATATATATATATATATAATATTGAATATATATATATATATATATATATATATATATATATATATATATATATATATATATATAAAGGGGATTAGAACAGTAGTCTAAAGAGCAGAGTGTATTTTAATGTGATAGTAAAATTACTAATTTAATCAAAATACAAGAAAAGAACAGTGCCTGTTGTAATTCAGATATATAATAAGCTCGATAGGCAAATATCCTAGAGCTACTTTAATATTTAGTAATGTGATTGACAATTTAAAATTCAAATTAGAATTAAAATTTAAAAATCTGTTTCATAAGAAGGAACAACAACAAACGATCGTACAAATTATTATTACCTTTGTTGAAAATCAATAATCGAATAAATCCAATTAAAGAAGGAACGATCTAATTTTGCCCAAAATTAACATCCTTATACAGCCTAACACCACAAGTGTAGTTGAGAAGTTAGATCACCGCACAAGTGGAATGACTCGGCATATAAATCAACATTATGTTCTTTGATAAGACAGGTGCGTTCGAAATTAATGCTTCTGTTTAGAGCACAAGTAAATAATTATTGCAATGTAGACTATAATATATTGTGGACTAAGTCATAACAGAGAGGCATGTTAAGCTTCCTCCCAGTGCACAGTGGTGGGTCCCCGACTAGAGCAGATAATTTGATGTAAAATGGGTTATTTCATCGATTTAGATGACAATGAAAGTATTAGAAGTGTTGAACATTCGTAATCCTCATTTAATCTTGAGCAACGTCAAGCATCTCTGCTAGTACACACACACACACACACACACACACACACACACACACATATATATATATACATATAATATGTGTGTGTATTTTTTATTTTTTTTGTTTTAGTCTTAATTTCCAATTTTTTTACCAGTTATATATTTTCTTATTTTTTTTAGAATTTTTATTACTACATTTATGCGTATTTATTCGACGGTACCCAAAACGGCCGACCCCCCCCCTCTCTCTCTCTCTCTCGCTCTCTCTCTCTCTCTCCCTCTCTCTCTCTCTCTGTATATATATATATATATACATACATATATATATATATAGTTAGTAATATATAAAATATAAGATATATATGGCGATTAAGCTACACTGAATATTCTGCGTTTCATCCACTATAGGATTCGTCAGGCTTATAAGGCGCATAAGCCTGACGAATCCTATAGTGGATGAAACGCAGAATATTCAGTGTAGCTTAATCGCCATATATATTTTATATTTTATATATTACTAACTAGCTCTACCTACGTATTGAGCACTTTTGAAGTAAATACTTAAAGTTTACGCATAAACCTATACTTTCGTATATTAAATTTATGTAAGTAAATGAAGTAGTTATATATATATATATATATATATATATATATATATATATATATAAATATAACTCTTGGTTCGTTCGTAATTAATAGTCTAAAGAACCACTAGACGAATGGCTTCCATGTTTTGGTATAATATAATTACTATACCCATGTGTGTTTTTATATGTTTCTTTTTAATTATAACATTATACTTAATTTTTCCATAATAAATAGGTGGGTTTCTTTGTACCGATAGGCCATTTTTTTTTTTTTAGGAACAATTATTTATTATCGCTTCCTGTCACGTGACCAGTGTTTCCAATTTAGCGGTTTTCCTGCTAGATCTGGAGATTTCGTTTGCAATCTAGCGGGGAATTCTAGAAAATCTGGAGGTATTTCGCACCCACACACCCGCAATTTTAGATTAAAAAATAAAGAAAAGCGCTTGAAAATACTTTAAAACATAAAATAAACTCATTCATGTAAGTAAAAAAAAAGTAGCATTTATTGCCTTTGGTAACAATTATTTATTGATTATTTGCTTTGTTTTTCACCTTTTTTTGGCTAATCATTCTTAAATCTTGCCATAAAATCGATTTTTCCAAGTACATTTAAGGTGGGGGACATTCCAACCTCCGAAGTTTAGTTTAAAATACGATCTAAGCAACCCCGCTTAATTTAGAAGTATTTAGTCGAAAATTGTAAAAAGCAAGAAACAACAGCAAAAAAAAAAAAACTTATACTAATACAGTAGAATTTAATTATCTACTAACCTAAATATTTTTAACATGCTAAAACAAAGTTTTTTTGTTTTTTTTATTTTTCTAATTTCAAAATATGTTGCACCATTATTGTGATGTTTAATTTGCAGTATATTTCAATTTAACTTTTATTATAAAAAGTTTGAGTTTATTATTTGTTTCCTGCAAAAAAAAATACCCTCTCTGAAAAAACAGGTAAAACTAGCTGATAAAGTATGTAAGCCTTCTGGGGGGCTAACCGCTTCAATATAATTCCAGAAACATATAGTGAGAAAACACGAAACATTTTATATATTGAATATACTATATTTATAATTTTTTAATGTTAGGAAGTTAAAATATGGAGTTTTTTTTGGGGGGGGGTGAATTAGCGATTTTTGAAAATTTCAGACGATAAAAGTTAAAAATCTAGCGATTTTCTGGAGATTTCTTTCTCCTGATCTCACGTTTTTTTTTTTAATCTCAGTTACCAACACTGCATGTGATATCACTAAAAGGAGATTTTGGTCTCACCACTACACAGAATGTGTTTACAATATCGGTAAATTTTCAATGGGTTTAATCACATGATTATTGATAATGTAACCATGTGATTGAAATTTTTTTTAAATTAACTACACGTGGTCGCTTTCCTATCAAATATTCATCGAGAAATGGTAGGTACAGACAAAATGAATGCCGACGCTCAAAGTGTATAAACATTTTGACCTCTCCCTTTACTTAAAAATTCACCAAAAATCAGGAAATTAACCAATTTTAATGAAAATTTCAGTATTTATCAAATAATGATCGCAGAATATAATGAACTAATTATTTTTACTTAACTCTTAGTGAAAATGTTTTATTTTGTTTAAACAAAAAATACCAAAGTTATGGTTTTCAGTAGTAAATAAAAAACGCAAGCATTTACTTTTGCTTTTTTTATATAAATAAAGCATCGTAATTTGTAACAATAAAAAATAATTTTTACAGGAACATTACGAAAAAAAGCCCCTAAAGTCCGTATTAATGAATTCGATATAACTCGGAGAAAAATGAATTTCTCGCATACTATTCAGGAAATTAAAGATTCAATTAGATTCCTATTTCAGTCACCTAAATTATTTAAGGTGAAATGAATTTAGGAATTTATAGCCAAACCTAAATATTTTTTTGCCTAAAAAATAGCATTAATACAGTAAGTTAGGTAAAATTTGCATAGAATGTTCTGCTGTACGGTTGTTGTAAAAATGGAACGGAAATTTGAATTTCGTTCCCTTTTAAATTCGGTACATTTTTACATTACGTCCAACTTATCGTTCACATTCGACATGTCAACTTTTATAGCTTTTCGGGTATGCTGACAAGGTTAGGGGTGTCTATTCCGAAAGCCGTTCTTAACATGGGTAGATTGGAGTGTTTATTCGTTGTAAAGTACCCGACAACCTATAAATGTCGACATTTCCAATGTGAATGGTAAGCTGGACTTATGTAAACAATAACAAAAAGATATACCAAACTGACTTTTTCGTTTAAAAATGAAATCATTTCCCTTTCGTTATTAATTTTTTTTTTTTTAATATTTTGTTTTATATACATAAAATACAATTGTCGAATGTTACTGTTTTGATTATATTCGTTTGGGGGGGCAATTAAAATGGAGCAAAATTTAAGTTTCCGTTCCATTTTTACAACAACCGTAAAACAGCGCATACTCAGCAAATTTTATCGTAATTTATAAGCATAATGTTGAAACACTAAATCAACATTTTATTTATTTTTTTGCATAATTAATGATGGGATTATTTTTATGTTTATTTTCTGAACATCTGTTAAAAAAATAATTTGTACATTCTCTTGAAAAAAAGAATCAAACTTTTCTCTACTGTCACCTAACTATTTACAGTGTTCATGTAAAGCATTCATCTGTTCTTTTTATAATAAAAATTCCGTTTTACTGCCAAATTTCTTTAAAAAAAAGTGCAAGTTTTCCTGAAAAAAAAACTTTCACCTAACAATTTATGGTAAAAAAATGATCTTTTTTTGGCGGGGAAAAATAACAACTTTTATTGATTAAAAAAATTGCAAAAAATAATAAAAGTAAATGAACGAACAAAATGCAATTTTTCTTGAGGAATGTGTTCCATTTTAGCAAACTGAGCCATAGCAACGCGTGGCCGGGTACAGCTGGTATATATATATATATATATATATATATATATATAGTTGACAAGAAAGGTCTTGCGGTTTTTAATTTTTCAATTCAGATGAACGTATTTTGGCCGAAGCAAAAATTTATTGATCGAAATAAACATTATCGGAATCAATAAAATTTTGCCAACGCAAAACAAGTGTATTCATGCCAGTAACGTAAAAATCTTGCGTTCTGGTGGCGATATAGTCGCTGAAGGCATTTTTGATATTGTTAAGGTTTTGTAAGCATTTCTCACGCAGGAAGTTGTTGAGATGCTTTAAAAAGTAGTAGTCGGTAGATGAGAGGTCTGGAGTATGGCGGATGAGGCAGAATTTGTAGCCCAATTTATTCAGCTTCAACAGAGTCGGTTTAGCAACGTGCGGTCGAGCATTGGCGTTGAGGAGAATTGGGTCTTTTCTTGTGGCTAATGCTCTGTATTGTTGTTGAAGTTTCTGATATATTTCATCCATTTGTTGACAGTACTTGTTCACCGTAATGGTTTCGCCGTTATTAAAAAAAAATGTAATGGATGAGACCGGTTGTAGACCACCAAACAGTCAGCATGACCTTCTTTTGGTGCAACTCTGGCTTCAGGAAGAGTCGTAGAGATTCGTCGGCATCTAACTACTGAGCTGAGCGTCGCGAGTTGTCGTAAAGAACCCACTTTTCATCGCAGGTCACAACTCGGTGGAGAAACGGGTCATTCTTGTTGCGTAAAAAAAGGAAGATGACATGTAATAATGGTGTTTCTTTTAGTTGTCATTCAAACCGTGAGGCACCCATTTATCAATATTTTTTGTCTTTCGCTCAAGTGGGTGGAAATCGCTGTATACGTTACATCTAATTCAGAGGCAAGTTCTCGAACAGTTGTGCGTGGACTGGCTTCGAGTTAGGCGTTTAATTGATCGATGTCAACATCCGATAGCCAACCACTACGCGCATAATCTTCAAGATTCTCATCGCCGCCACAAAATCTCTTAAACCGCAATTGTGCTATGCGTTCAGTAGTCGTTCCTGGGCCAAACGCTTCGTTGATATCACGAGCTGTTTCAGCAGCTTTTCGGCCTAGCTTGAATTGAAACAAGAAAATTATGCGAATTTCCTTATTTTAATCTTGTATTCAACTTTCTGAAAATAAGACATAATTGTTTTAAAACGATTATAATTTAAAGGATTAAACAGAGCACAAAACGCTCTTTAAAATAAAGTAAACGTGTTATAACGAAAACTTAATTGAAAATACATCATTTGAAATAAAAATTAAAAATTCTGCAGGAACTTCTCTACCTAATAATATATATATTCAAAAGATTAGAATCATTAAATGTCTCATATGTTATATCTCCCTTCTTTTAGAAATAGGGTACGATTATCAATATCTTCAGTGTCAAATAATGTGAAAATTCACTTCATGTATGAAAACCAAAGAGGTTAGATATAACACATGAGAAATATTTGGAATCAAGTCTCCCCTTGCTGTTATTTCAGATCATTTGAAACCATAGCCGCAAGTTTTAGTCTTTTCTTCATCAAAGCCACATCAGATATTTTGTAATTGATATGCAAAACTAGAAAAAAAAAATGACTATGATTGAAATATTTTATTGCTGTAAAAAAAGTGTTACAATAGGCTCTGGATAATGGATTATCCCCTTAATGTACGACCTTAATCGCAAATGTCACATACCCCAGTACACAATTCAGGTCATTACCTTTCCATCGAGCCTTAATTTTTAAAATTTTAATCAATAGTCGCTGAAATTTGGAACTTATAATATTGGTATATTTATATATGATATATCTATACTGGTAGGCAAATTTAATATTGGAATGTTTATAACTTCGGTTCTATGGGACGAAAGTACATGAAGATTTGCAGACTTTTTGAAAATTATAATGCTATTCCATGGTTAAAATTTTATGATAATTGGTAAAAAGAACCTATATTTTCAAACTAATAAAATGTCCAAATTTGCCTACATTTGTATATGCATAGTATTCTGGCAGGCCAGCCTCAGTTTTGCTGCTTCAGTTGTTTCCTCTGTGACCTTGCCAGACCACTAATATGTCTGTGTATATAAATAAAAGATGAATTTGCATAACTCTGTCTACTATTATATCTTAAGTTGTATCAGTTCGTGCCTATCCATTACACCTCTGCATCGTATTGCCTTTTATAAATAAGCTTTATGTTTTCAAGCCGGCCGTGCCCCAGCGAAATGGTCGCCCACTTTTAACTCGATTCCTCCCACTTAATTTCTAAACAAACCGTATGTCATGGGATAGTGTGTGTATACATTATCGCCGGCATTTACGGAGGAAGTGGAATGCCCACCCCTGGTTCCTCTGCCCGTCGGGGTGGGAGTGTGATGCCGTCAGCGACGCAGACAGCAGGACGCCGCCGATGGTAGAAACGGCGGCGCTGAGACATTGTCTGCTTCGAAAGAGAGACACGGGAAATGTCTGTTGGATGCGAAGGTGTTTTACGTCGTTTTTAGTCAGGATAGAAATTTCGAAGCAAACCAAACAGAACAAAATAAGGTAAAAGTTAACAATTTTTTTTTTACAAAGAAATCATCGTTTATCAAGGCCCGGAGGCCACTCGAGGATAAGGATTAATGAGTGTACGGTGATCAATGGGGCAATATTGTACTAATCTGTAGTAATAAAAATCTGGTCAATTGGATTACTTAAGGGAATGACCGTTTAAGAACTTGTTTACGTTGGACTTGAAGACGATCCTATTGTAATTAGCTGGAAAGCAGGAAACCCGAATAGGGTTCCACACGTGTGCAGTTCTAAGAAGAATGATGGAATCTATGTTTTGATTTAAGCACAGATAAAGAGTGGTGGTGGGTTATTGATAGTGGTTTCAACTAGATGAGTGTTTTCGTGAGAGAGAGGCAAAGGGGGGGTATAGATTGAAGCTCAGACGAGCATTTGCCATGCAAGAGAAGAGAATGGTTAAGAGGAAAATGGAAATGACGAAAAAGCGAAGTAAAGAGGAAAAGTGCTAAAAGAAAAGTTAATTGTGACCATAGAACATAAAGATAACGAGTTATAAGAAAAATCACAAAATCTAAAAACGCCATAGAATAATAAAAAAAATTGTCGGCTCGTTGGAAGAGCAGTTTGGTAGAAAGAAGAAAATGAGAAACACTTAAAACGAAAAGAAATAGATAATTATAAAACGGTGTTGTCAATTTGCTAGAAGAAATGGTTGTTGTTAGTGTTGGGACGATTAATTGGAATCGGAATCGGTATCGAAAAAATCGCAATTTTCTGGAGTATCGGAATTGGTATCAGAAACGGAAACATTTGTGTCTATTTTCCGATGCGAAAACGATTCTTTTAATTATATTTTTATATTTAATTTTGTTTAAAACAACATCTTCCACTGCCAATGCAATAACAAATTTAAAATATTCATTGCTTTTAATCTATCAGTAAAACTAAAATCGATAGATCAACCACCTCATAAATATGTTTTTTATGTATGTGAAATATTTGCATATTTAATATGTTTTTACGGTAATCGAGAAAAATAACTTTATAGTTAAATATTTAGAGATTTATTACGAATCGGAATCGGAATCGGTAATCGTTTCTGAATCGGGAATTTAGTACGGAATCGGTAATTGCTTCGAAATCGGGAATCTAGTAGAGAATCGGTAATTGTATCGGAATTGAGAATAATATTGGAATCGTCCCATCACTAGTTGTTGTTGTTGTTTTTGTTTAGTTCTCTTCCACTATAAAAACTTCGACACCGAGGTTGAAAAGTGGAATTGGGAAGTCAGCGCCTCTGAGGAGGGCACTCTGACCTACACAAAAGTACCTGGGCAGCCCCGTTGCCATTCCTCGGTAAGAGCGCCTCATGCGATTAGCAATAAACTAACCCCTCTCAAAGAGAGAGGGCAAAGCCTAGGATGGTGGACCTCCTAGAACTGTACAGAACAACCCTCACTGCACAGTCAACAGGGGCCGAATCATTGCAGCAATGCTATAATCTCTGTTGATTCGGGGGACACAGGATGAAAATACTAAAAAGAAGAAAATGCAAAATACTAAAAAAAACAACGAATATTAATAAAAAAAATAAGGAAAGACGTTACTTTTATCGACATAAATTTTTAATGAAATACAATTAAGATATTATTCATATTAGATCCCCCAAAACTGCTTCCTTTCAAATTTCCCCTTGCGAACAAAAGACACGCTCGTAGATATAAACGTCAGCTCTTCTCATGCCCGCGATATCAAAAACCTAGACACCTCCGAGGTGCGTGGGCCTGATCTCATCTCTGCTATACTAATCAAGAAATACTCCGCTGTACTAGCTCCTGTTCTCTCCAAAGCCGGTGCTTGCTTCTCTAATAGCCAGATAATTGCCTCCGTGATATCAGTAATCAAGAATTCTGGCGAAACAATTAACCCGCTCAATAATTACCCCATCAGTATGGATTTAGGAAAACTCGTTCTCCTACAGGTATTTTAACCATCATCTCTGAATGAATATACTATGCACTGGTTAAGGCAGGGAAAGCCCTTGATATATCCATATCATTTGATAATGTCTAACATGAAGAGCTTCTCATGAAAATCAAATCATGGTATTACATACTTTATATAATCAGATTTCTAAATAAGAGAAATTTCCAAGTTGTTCTCGATGGCCGAACGTCCAAACAACAGAATATTAATGCAAGTGTTCCTCAAAAGGCCACTCAAGGTAAGGGTTACAGAATGTACAGTAGTCAATGGGATAATATCGTGGTAATCGTAAGTAATGGAAATTTGGTAAATTAGATTACTTAAGGGTACGGTTCAACAAGAATTTGTTTACATTGGACTTGAAGATGGCCAGATTGTAGTCAGCTGGAAAGCAGGAAAACGGAACAAAGTTTCACAGGCGTGCGCTTCTAAAAAAAAAGAAGCTTTTTTTCATAGAATCTACGTTTAGGTTTAGGCACAGATAAAGAATGGGGAAAATTTTTATAGCGATTTCAACAAGAGGACTGTTTTTCGTGAAAGTTCAGCGAGAGGGGGACCATAGATTGGAGCGCAGACGAGCACTTGTCATGAAAATTACGATAAAGTAGAGACATGCTCGCAACGTCTTTTACTGTTGTTCAAAGATGCCAAAAAGCTTTCTGTTCTTCCATCAGACTGTAAGACTTTGGAATTGTCTTCCTGTTTCCTGTTTTAAAGGTTTAAATGTAATATGAACAGACATCTTTCTGCTCAACTCCATTTCTGTCAGACAAGATCTGAAATAGTAGCTCCTTATGTTCCAGGTTTCCTTTAGCTATTAATTTGTGTTAAATAAAAGTTGATATTTAAGAGAAGTTTTACACAATATAATTTGCCAGAAGTAGTGACTAAGTAAAATAATCCGCGTTTGGCCATTGCAAGGCGTTCAATTCAATTCAGTTTATTCAAATTCCACATAAAGAAAGAGTAGTAGAAATATACATAGATGAGGTGACAGTATCTCAGTACTTGACCTAATTCACATTGAATTGTTGCATTGTTGGCGCATTTATTCCAAGGTCCAGAAATCCTGATTGAGATAGCGGCGGTGAAGTAGTTTATTGTAGTTGGTGCGTAGACCTCTCACTGGTGCAGGTGTGACGTATTTCATAATTACTGCTGAGAAGGTTGTATGATAAAATGACATTACCGCGTAATCGTCACTTCTTAAAGGAGAAAATTATAAATTTGTTCAGTCGATTTTCATAGGGTAGATCCGATACACCTCGCGTCGATTAGCCAGTCTTTTAATCCTGGATATCACTTATTCGACATGGGGCATAGGCTTCGACATCATATGGGAAGTGCTCGTCTGAGCTCCACTCTCTGGTCCCCCCTCGCCAATTTTTCACGAAAAACACCCGTCTAGCTGAAACCACTGTCAATAATTTTCCTCACTCTTTATCTGTGCCTAAATCAAAACGTAGATTCCATGAACAAAGCTTCTTTCTTGAAGTGCACGCCTATGCAACTCTCTTCCGTTTGCCTGTTTGCCACCTCCTGACTACAACTTGGATATCTTCAAGGCCAACATAAACAAATTCCTGATAAACCGCCCCCTTAAGTAAGACACTTTATCAAATCTCCATTACTAACGATCACTACGATATTATCCCATTGATTACTGTACACGCAATAACCCTTATCCCCGAGTGGCTTCCAGGCCTTGATAAGTGGTGACTACCATGTAAAAAATATTATAACAGTGGTCTGATGAGAGAGAACCATTAAAGTGCAAAAATATTTCAGAAAAAAGTTTGTAGGAAAAAACTTCGAATAAGAAAAATAGAATGCTCCTATTAGGATGGTTTGAAGGAGAGTTGACCAGAAAGCCGAGGTCTCTTGTCTCGATTGCCCTTTGAACAAGTCAATGTCGAAAATGTTGATTCTTCTTCTGAGTCGGAAGAAGAACCAAATGAAATATGTCAGCATTTATCGACATTAAGTTATAAGTCCCATTTAATGAAGTATTTCCAGGCCCGTTTAAGACTAGGCTTGAGATTGTCAATTTTGCTACTAACTTGACCTCATCTATAAATAGGAGCACGTTTCCACCAATCGCTCCCAGCATGTAGTTGACGTAAAAGAGAAAGAGAATACTTTACTCACAGAATTAAATTGCTTAAACAACTTTCGGGAGAAAATGATTAGTTTCTTTAGTCGGTTTTGATAGAGCAGATCCGATACACCCCGCATCAATCAAGTAGTCATCACCATACAGCATTTATAGACATTAAGGTACAAGCCCCATTTAATGAACTCATCACTTTCGGCATGCCGTTGATATAAAGACGAAAGAGAATGGGACGTTCTATTTTGGTTGAATTAAATTGCATAAACAACTTATTTTAAATACTAAATATTGAATTTTGAATGCAAATAGCTCATAAATAAAAAGGTAGAGTAAAATCGAATGCTTTTGAATAATTTCCCAACGGTATTTATTTTTAATTAATTTTATCGGCATTAGTAACGTTTATGAACGGAAGTTGCAAGTCTATTAGCAGAAAAAGGGTTACTAGTTAAAAAAAAAAAAAAGTGGAAATGATGAAGATGGAAAACGAAATAAAGGGAAAAGAAAGTAAAAGGAACAGCTGCAAGAAAAGATCTTTTTCCCGCAGATGTTCAAACAAAGAAGGCAACACACACAAACATGGCGATGATGAAGTTTTGGTAATGGCGGATAATAAAATGGACGAACGTAAACAGAAAGAGGAAAGAGCGACGGGTTGTTGTTTGGTTTACTGTCTGCATTTCGATTTCTTCGAGAAGATTTCTTTCATCATTGTTTATTTGAAAGAATCGACTAATGTGAAGAGGCTCAAACTAAACTCTGCTTCGTCGTTGGGAAATTTCAAACATAGAAAGGCACATCTTTCATCTTTAGCATTGCTCGACTATAGTGAGTGAAATATACACTCCCTTCTTTCTCTATTGAAAAGCAGGTTTCTAAATGTGACGATAAGTCATTATATATATATATATAACTACTTAATTTACTCAAATGAAATTAATATACGAAAGTATAGATTTATGCGTAAACTTTAAGTATTTACTTCAAAAGTGCTCAATACGTAGGTAGAGCTAGTTAGTAAGTTATAAAATGTATATGGCGATTAAGCTACACTGAATATTCCGCGTTTCCTCCACTCTAGGACTCTTCAGGCTTTTATATATATATATATATATATATATATATATATATATATATATATATATATATATGTTTTCCTTATTTCACGGGTAAAATCCAATAGCATACGGAATAAGTCCCGACTTGAAGTCAGCAGAAAACGTGTTTAAAGCAAAAACCGTTCCGGATATGAATTATTTCCTGTTACTTCCGGTTTAAGTTACATTTAAAGTTTTGTACGTCAGTACAATCAGGGAAGAAGGTAACTTAGGAGAATTCCAAACTCTAGGAACTCGAGAAAAAAACTATTAGAGTATAAGGCTTTCCTGCATTTAGATGTGTATGTGTGTGTCAGAGAAAGGAAGAGAGAAAGCAAGGATTGATTTCTGTCACACTTGTAGTAGGGATGGAAAACTTTTCGCTCGCAACTTATAATATTGTACATTTGTTTAACTGGTGTAAACTTTAAATCAAACTCGATAATTCTTACAGAATTCGTTATCAGTGATTGCCCAGACAAGGACAAGTGTTGTTCTCTGGAATCTGAGTGGCAAAAAACTTTTTAAGAGTTTAACCTGTACGTTTCTTTTGATAAACTTAACAAATCATTTTGCGTTATTACAGCAGCTGTTTACCATAGATTTATCGCCGACAACGACACTTTGCTATCAGGAATTTTAGTTGCAATAAGCTGGCCCTTCCAATGGAGGTCTGAATGGTGTTCTATCTCGCCAATTGTTCTATAATTGTTCTTGACCCTTCACGGATATATTATATGGTACAAACCGGGGCTAACATTACTATTCAGATGAGCGGAGATGTTAAATCATGAGAATTATTATCAGTGTACGATTTCGAAATTTTTGATATGATAAACAATAAATTTGTATTATTTGTTCGGGCTAACGTTCTCATCTTCGGTGTTATTTGCACGACGTTTCGGCCAACCTTCTTCAGGTGTAACTTGGTGAATTCGGGAATCTTTCTGTCGAACTCGGGAGTCTTGTTGCCGAATTTCGAATGGAACTCTTTATTCAATTCACGGGGTGACATGCTCTCGTTCCACCATGAGCGACTAGAAGTTTTAAGTAATCCGTAATTGTATTTTAAGATTGAATAATCAATCTCCGGAAGAATTTCACTTGCTACTGAAACCAAGTGCTTTATCCGTTACGTCACGGTTCCTTCGGACAATTTTATTATGTATTGGAGGAGCCTTAAACCTATTCTTGTTTTTAGATGTGCAGTCTTACTCCTTATCATTATGGAACACAATATATATATATATATATATATATATATATATATATATACATATATATATATATAAGAAAGAAAAACTCTGATCTAAACCCCGAGGTCTACTGTATGCTCTATCTCTTCATAACCATCGCACCGACAAGGATTAGCAGTTGTACCAAAAAATTTGATTAGTTCTGCATAAAGCCTTCATTACTATAAACATATAATCGGTGTAGATTTTCGACCACTAAGTTATGGCGAAGCTCATACATCGAAATCGACAGGCTATATATATATATATATATATATATATATATATATATATATATATATATATATATATATATATATATATATATGACACACCGGTATCAGATGGGTGACCATTTTGGACTTTCAGGTGCTGTATGTGCCCTGCGCTTATTTCGGCATTGTTTCCAGTCGTCCTGGACTTCTCCTTGCCACTGGACTAAAACAGTGTCTATTCAGGAGAGATGTGGTTGCAGATTGCGCAACTCTTGCCTCACAATTAGACGCGCAGCTGCCACTACAGGGGGCATCCATTGCCTTTTGAGACTGAACAGAGGTATCAATATATATATATATATATATATATATATATTTTATTCAATTTAGGCAAACAAAATTACCGTAATTCGCTACAATAAATTTACTGCTTCAGTCTTTAAATACATTGTCAGGTGACAATGAACCTCTGGAAAAAAATGCAAAACTGGAATCAAATTAGACCCGACAATTTCTTTAAAGACTGAAATTGCAAAGTATATATATAAATGATGATATATCTATTATAATAAGTATATATATAAAAATGATGACTTTATTATTTATAATTGATAGTTCCCACATTGTATTAATTTTTTTTCTTGTTCTGCTTACTTTGTTATCATTGCATACGCGCTGTTTTGTGTCGTCTTACACTAAACCGTTATTCTCTGTCTGGAATTTCGATTTGATCAGGGTAGATAGTTTGCCTTTTCAATCCATATGTTGTCATAAAGATGTCCAAGTTTTACGCGATACACGTAAAAATTGTCGGAGCTTACATTATCTAAAACGTTTTGTAAATCTGAGAACAATAGTCCAAATAATCTACAGAATAAAAACTAATAATCCATACATTATAAACTAATAATCCATAAAATATAAACTAATAATCTACACATTATAAACTAATAATCCATACAATATAAACTAATAATCTACAGAATAAAAATTAATAATCCATACATTATAAAAATAATCCATATAATATAAACTAATAATCCATACATTATAAACTAATAATTTATACAATATAAACTAATAATCCATACAATATAAACTAATAATCCATACATTATAAACTAATAATCTACAGAATAAAAACTAATAATCCATACATTATAAACTAATAATCTACAGAATAAAAACTAATAATCCATACATTATAAAAATAATCCATACAATATAAACTAATAATCCATACATTATAAACTAATAATCTACAGAATAAAAACTAATAATCCATACATTATAAACTAATAATCTACAGAATAAAAACTAATAATCCATACATTATAAACTAATAATCCATACAATATAAACTAATAATCTACAGAATAAAAACTAATAATCCATACATTATAAACTAATAATCTACAGAATAAAAACTAATAATCCATACAATATAAACTAATAATCTACAGAATAAAAACTAATAATCCATGCAATATAAACTAATAATCTACAGAATAAAAACTAATAATCCATACAATATAAACTAATAATCTACAGAATAAAAACTAATAATCCATACAATATAAACTAATAATCTACACAATATAAACTAATAATCCATACATTATAAACTAATAATCTACAGAATAAAATCTAATAATCCATACATTATAAACTAATAATCTACAGAATAAAAACTAATAATCCATACATTATAAACTAATAATCTACAGAATAAAAACTAATAATCCATACATTATAAACTAATAATCTACAGAATAAAAACTAATAATCCATACAATATAAACTAATAATCTACAGAATAAAAACTAATAATCCATACAATATAAACTAATAATCTACACAATATAAACTAATAATCCATACATTATAAACTAATAATCTACAGAATAAAAACTAATAATCCATACATTATAAAAACTAATCCATACATCATAAACTAATAATCCATACAATATAAACTAATAATCCATATAATATAAACTAATAACCCATACATTAAAAACTAATAATCCATACAATATAAACTAATAATCCATACAATATAAACTAATAATCCATACAATATAAACTAATAATTTATACAATATAAACTAATAATTTATACAATATAAACTAATAATCCAACCATTATAAACTAATAATCCATACAGTATAAACTAATAATCTACACAATATAAACTAATATTCCATACAATATAAACTAATAATCTACAGAATAAAAACTAATAATCCATACATTATAAAAAATAATCCATACATTATAAACTAATAATTTATACAATATAAACTAATAATCCATACAATATAAACTAATAATACATACATTATAAACTAATAATCCCGACAATATAAACTAATAATTTATACAATATAAACTAATAATCCATACAATATAAACTAATAATCCATACAATATAAACTAATAATCCATACAATATAAACTAATAATCCATACATTATAAACTAATAATCCATACAATATAAACTAATAATCTACAGAATAAAAACTAATAATCCATACATTATAAACTAATAATCTACAGAATAAAAACTAATAATCCATACAATATAAACTAATAATCTACAGAATAAAAACTAATAATCCATACAATATAAACTAATAATCTACAGAATAAAAACTAATAATCCATACAATATAAACTAATAATCTACAGAATAAAAACTAATAATCCATACAATATAAACTAATAATCTACACAATATAAACTAATAATCCATACATTATAAACTAATAATCTACAGAATAAAATCTAATAATCCATACATTATAAACTAATAATCTACAGAATAAAAACTAATAATCCATACATTATAAACTAATAATCTACAGAATAAAAACTAATAATCCATACATTATAAACTAATAATCTACAGAATAAAAACTAATAATCCATACAATATAAACTAATAATCTACAGAATAAAAACTAATAATCCATACAATATAAACTAATAATCTACACAATATAAACTAATAATCCATACATTATAAACTAATAATCTACAGAATAAAAACTAATAATCCATACATTATAAAAACTAATCCATACATCATAAACTAATAATCCATACAATATAAACTAATAATCCATATAATATAAACTAATAACCCATACATTAAAAACTAATAATCCATACAATATAAACTAATAATCCATACAATATAAACTAATAATCCATACAATATAAACTAATAATTTATACAATATAAACAAATAATTTATACAATATAAACTAATAATCCAACCATTATAAACTAATAATCCATACAGTATAAACTAATAATCTACACAATATAAACTAATATTCCATACAATATAAACTAATAATCTACAGAATAAAAACTAATAATCCATACATTATAAAAAATAATCCATACATTATAAACTAATAATTTATACAATATAAACTAATAATCCATACAATATAAACTAATAATACATACATTATAAACTAATAATCCCGACAATATAAACTAATAATTTATACAATATAAACTAATAATCCATACAATATAAACTAATAATCCATACAATATAAACTAATAATCCATACAATATAAACTAATAATCCATACAATATAAACTAATAATCTACACAATATAAACTAATAATCCATACAATATAAACTAATAATCTACAGAATAAAAACTAATAATCCATACATTATAAAAAATAATCCATACATTATAAACTAATAATTTATACAATATAAACTAATAATCCATACAATATAAACTAATAATCCATACATTATAAACTAATAATCCATACAATATAAACTAATAATCTACACAATATAAACTAATAATCCATACAATATAAACTAATAATCTACAGAATAAAAACTAATAATCCATACATTATAAAAAATAATCCATACATTATAAACTAATAATTTATACAATATAAACTAATAATCCATACAATATAAACTAATAATACATACATTATAAACTAATAATCCCGACAATATAAACTAATAATTTATACAATATAAACTAATAATCAATACAATATAAACTAATCATCCATACATTATAAACTAATAATTTATACAATATAAACTAATAATCCATACAATATAAACTAATAATCCGTACAATATAAACTAATAATCCATACAATATAAACTAATAATCCATACAATATAAACTAATTATTTATACAATATAAACTAATAATCCATACAATATAAACTAATAATCCATACATTATAAACTAATAATCCATACATTATAAACTAATAATCTACACAATATAAACTAATATTCCATACAATATAAACTAATAATCTACAGAATAAAAACTAATAATCCATACATTATATAAAATAATCCATACATTATAAACTAATAATTTATACAATATAAACTAATAATCCATACAATATAAACTAATAATACATACATTATAAACTAATAATCCCGACAATATAAACTAATAATTTATACAATATAAACTAATAATCCATACAATATAAACTAATAATCCATACATTATAAAAATAATCCATACATTATAAACTAATAATCCATACAATATAAACTAATAATCTACACAATATAAACTAATAATCCATACAATATAAACTAATAATCTACAGAATAAAAACTAATAATCCATACATTATAAAAAATAATCCATACAATATAAACTAATAATCCATACAATATAAACTAATAATCTACAGAATAAAAACTAATAATCCATACAATATAAACTAATAATCCATACATTATAAAAAATAATCCATACAATATAATTTAATAATCTAGAAATTAAAACTGTTAATTTACACAATATAAACTAATAACCAATACAATATAAACTAATAATGTAGAAATTAAAACTAATAACCAACACAATATAAACTAATAATCCAGAAATTAAAACTAATAATTTACAGAATAAAAACTAATAATCCATACAATATAAACTAATAATCCATACAATATAAACTAATAATATATATAATATAAACTAATAATTTACAGAATATAAACTATTAATCTACACAATATAAACTAATAATCCATACAATATAAACTAATAATCCATACAATATAAACCATTAATCTACATAATATAAACTAATAATCCATACAATATAAACTAATAATATATACAATATATATACTAATAATATATACAATATATATACTAATCATATATACAATATAAACTAATAATCCATACAATATAAACTAATAATATATACAATATATATACTAATAATACATACAATATAAACTAATAATATATAATATATATACTAATAATATATACAATATATATACTAATCATATATACAATATAAACTACCACATTAAGCTTATTTCTAACTATTTTAGGATTTTCACTAACTATAATACAAAGGGCCTTTTTAAATCCGGATATAACTAATTAAAATCCTAATTGCGTTTCTCTAAATAACGCCCCAATAGCCTTCTGCACTAATTGGACTTCCATTCGACTTTGAAGCTCGGTGTGTTTGATTGTATATAAAAAGACGTGTGTTAATTGTTCAAACGATTATTTTTCAGTCAAATATCCAGTTTATCTAGTGACAGGAAGGGTTCTTATTTTATCTTGCAATTGACCGACTGAACGATTTTGTCAGATTGTCGCTTATCATCGCCAATGTTTACGGAATCGAAGGAATTTATGATGAAAGTTATTTCCGTTTGAAGAAATGCGACGCTTGTCAGTTTCGTTCGTTAAGTGAACACGTGGCATTAAGTATTGAAATCAATACCAGACAAAAATAGAGATGGGACTAAAAAGAATAATACCTACATAATATGACACTTTTGCTCCTCAAATATCACCTTCAAATGATTTCCGTTTTTGGTACCAATGTTTTTTAAGTAGATCTCCCTAATCTAAAATGTTAAACAAATAATATTTAAAAAATTACAAAAATAAAGTTTTATAATCTTTATAGTGCAACTGTTATAACAGGGGTTCGCCTGTGCGAATTCATGGACACAAAATAAACCGCGTGAATGCAGCACACATAAAAAGCCGAGATATATTATATAAAAGCAAACGTTTATTTAAACAAGTAAATGAATATTTTATACGTGCGGGTGTGTGCGACATACTTTTTCGCATATCAAACTGAAAAGAAAAACGTGCGTACCACAATACTCCCCGCAGATAGCAGGATGCTGAAGAGAAAAAGCCAAGATGTTTTTGCGTAACATAAAATTTGCCACGCAATCGCATTGATCTACGCGTTTAAATGGTCCGGTTTATTTTAGATTCAATTAATAGAAGTTGGTTGCTCTCTTGCGTTTTTGCATCACAACGAAGGTATACGCCTGCCGAGGCAAAAAAAAATGTGCGTCTTATCACATCAGAGGTTCGGGCGAGATAGATAGATAACAGAAGCGAAAAGAAGATTGCGAAAAAGGAAGAAGAGACGCCACCTGTCAGACACATCGAAAACTAAGACAAGAGCAAATAACTGTTACGTCATTGATGAATGTTTGCTGCCCAGCCCGAACCGCATCGCTGGATTTAATATTTGTCGCTCGTTATTCTAGGACACTGGTTCATTATTAAAGAAGACCTGAACGTTACACCAGAAGAGATGGTCTTTGGAACCATCTTTCGCCTTCGCGGTAAATTTTTCATAGTCGACAGATCTATACCCGCAACCATCTCCGGTTATGCAGACTGTCTGAAAAACGTAATGTCTCGAATGATGTACACTTCACTGCGCTCTCTCACTTCTAAACCGTACTATCCACATGATCTTCATTCATGTACGTACGTTTTTCTCCGTATCGACTCGATAAGCAGACTACTACAGCCGCTCTACGATGGATCGTATCTAGTGCTGGAACGCGCTGACAAATACTTCGTTATTGACAGCAATGGTAAACGTGACTCGCTTGCAATATATCACATCGCACCAAACCAGCGTCTTGAAAAGCTCATACGATTTAGCGTTTTCTGTAACGAGTTTTTCTAACACATTATTGCACCTCATCCTAACGCAATCGTCTAATCTGATCCATATTCTGTCGTTGCACCTACTTCACGCACACTTCGTAATGACGCTGACCTGCAGCTGTCCAGGTCCTGGATACGACCTTAAACTATATCCGATGGTGAGGCCCCAGCTTGCGGGCTTTGGTAAGTGTGGAGCCACCCTTTAATTGCCATTGCTCCTAGGTCCACTCTGACCCGGAGTGGTAGTACCTGTTAGGGTCCCAACTATGGGTGAAATAGAAACCGACTTGAAAAAAAAAACTAAATATATTTTATTAAAAAACTTTTCTTCAAAATCACTAGATTCGGCATTAAATAACCTGAAAAGGGTTGATATGCCGTAAAACAAAAGCAACCAACTAGCCTGTAGCTGTCCAACCTACTACTCGCACGATTCGCAGTGGCCGTCATGTAATATTTCCACGTACGCAGACTTTGACATGTCTTAAACTTTCTTGCGTATACAAATGCTACACCACACCTACAACTGCATGCTAATTTGATTTACTTTTTTCCGTATCCTTCGGCTACCTGGAGGTGAATATTATAGTGAACTAGTGCAACTGCTATAATAGCGATTCGCCTGTGCGAACACACGGACACAAAATAAGCCGCGTGAATACAGAACACAGAAAAAGCCGAAATATATTATATAAAAGCAAACATTTATTTAAACAAGTAAATTAATATTTTATACGTGCGGGTGTGTGCGACATACTTTTTCGCATATCAAACTGAAAAAAAAAAAAACGTGCGTGCCACAATACTCCCCGCCAGATAGCAGGATGCTGAAGAGAAAAAGCCAAGGTGTATTATATAAAAGTAGACATTCATCAATGACGCAACGGTTATTTGGTCTTGTCTTAGTTTTCGATTTGTCCGACAGGTGGCGTCCTTTTTCTGTTCCGTATTCTTCTTTCCGTTTCCGTTATTTATCTTTCTCTCTCTTTTCGCCCGAACTTTTGATATGATCAGACGCACATTCCTTTCACCTCGAAAGGCGTATACTACGTTTTAAGGTAAAAATGCAAGACAGCAATCAATTCATAATAATACAACGAACTAAATCATGATTTCTACGTGATAGCATCAAAGAACTTTCCCATGTCAACGTGCAGAGAATACATTGTGCAAATACTAATTTACTTGTTTAAATAAATGGTTGCCTTTATATTATATATCTCAAAGGGAACCATCCGGAGCTTACAACACCGTGCTAGAACAATATGCAGCGACCACAACACATACTAGGAGGAGCTGACAACCTAAGAATAACTCTCCACCGAAATGACTACACAGCGAGCGTTACATCGGCTCCGAGAAACTGGGCCAAACCAAAGGACAATACCCGAAAACTCGCCACAGTTTACACACCATATATAAAGGGCCTGTGAAAGAAAATATGCAGTCTATGACATCAGCACAGTATTCAAGAGTGACTCGACTCTCAAAAAATACCTAGTAAGAGTCAAGTATACCACCGAAAGTCTACTGCGTATATGAGATAACATGCATAAACTATATAAAGATGAAACAGATCGCCTCCTAAAGGCAAGACTAGAGAAACACAGTAAAGCCGTGACACAGTGGGGGGGGAGGGCGAGGTCGAAAAGTCGGGATTAGCTGATCACATATGGAAAGAAAAAGGAACACACATCCCTTTATGGAACGAGGTCAAAATAATTGGCAGGGATGCAAGATGGAGAGTTAGACGACTTTAAGAAGCGGCATATATGTTGAAAAAAAGCAGACCGAGCATAGATATCAGCAGTATATGGGAACTTCTAATGTTTCGTATGTGTGAAAAAAACTTAGTCAACCAAATTTTTTCACACATACGAAACCACGATACAAACAAAAAAATCCAAGAATACGAAACCATCTACGAAGCCAGTAACTTTTTTCTTCTTTTTTCCAACATAGTGACTACATGCTTGACCAAAGTCGTAGGCTACAGCGGCTGAAACGTTGCACAAATAACACTGAAGATGAGAACAATAGTTCGATTAAAACAAGTAATACAAAAATCAGTACCCAATCTAAAAAAATCAGAACTGTAAGCCCCCTGTCTTTGTCTGGTTATTCTGGTCAGTGCTGTCCTTCCTCAGTCTTCCATCCTCCTTAACCCTCCATAACTGTTTCATCAGCCTTTTGAGAGGGGCATTTTGCAGTTTCAGTTCTTTCGGTTCTCCTAGCTTGTTTTACTTCTGTTGTAGTTTTCCTCTGGCTGAATAGTGTTTGTACTTTATTATTATTATTATTATTATTATTATTATTATTATTATTATTATTATTATTATTATTATTAACTAGGCGTTTTCACACAGGTTATCATCAAAGAATTTTCTTTGAGAACAACATGTGGCATTCCCTAGAGTCTGAGTGACAAAAATCGGATTTCCAGTACTCACCACGTCTTTCGATAACCTTCGCAAATTAGTCTGTGTTATCACAACAGCCATTTAATGTAGGTTTTTCGTTAGTAGCGACCATTGGTCTTCACCGGAATTTCGGTGGCAATAAGCCTCTCGAAGGTTCCATTCCTATTCGCACTCATCTGCAATTTTGGGGGATAACTTACAATTATATAGTTTCAGTTTCCATGACTTTGTGTTCTACATCTGTATCAGTCTCTATATGTCCAGCTCATGTGCATATTAGTCTCTACATTTAAGGGGGTTCCTTAATATTTCAGCTGTTTTCATTGTTGCTATCCGTTGTATCTTCTCAGCCATCCTTTTGATTCCAATTTCTCCCATTGTTTCTTCAAAGCCTTTCGCTAGTTTCTAGCGCCCCTACTAATAGTGGTGTTATTATGACTTTCTTTATCTACCCTAATCCCTTTAAGCTAACCAGTTCCGCTTATTTGCTTCGTTTCTCTGTCTTCTTGATATTCACTCCGTGATCTGTTGGAACGGCGAAATCTACGATATGGCACGACGTTTCCTTTTTGTTAACTATTATGACATCTTGTTGTTCTCTTGGATGGGTTTATCTGTTTCTCTAGCCCTGTCCAATTGAATGTTGTTACTTTCATTTTCAAGTACTGCTGTTTGTTTGTGCTTGTACCATTCGTCAGTGTATTCAAGATACATAATTCCTAGTGTACTGCCTTTCCCACTTGATCGTGTCTATTTTTATATTATTTTTATGCTAATTAGCTGCATTCGCTTAATATGTGATTTACTGTTTCGTCTCTTTGTCCATAGAGTCTGCATTTGCTGTTTTCTTGTATCTTGTCGAGTCTTGCTTTGTTGTGGTTTGTTCTAATTCCGTTATCTTGTGCGGGTATTACTAGGGATTAAGTTTCTTTGTTTAGGATTTCTTTTTGAAGCCATTTTCAAGTGTTTTCGTTAGTCTCATCTTTTGTCATCTTTAACAACCGTTCGTGTATCTGTTTCTCTTCCAGTTTTTCTTTGTTCGTCTTATCCTTTGTATCTCCTTTTCCTTTCTTGTTCTTTTTGTATTGTCTCTTACTGCGGTAATTATTTTTCCAATGTTCTGCATTTTTCTTTTTTTTTTTTCGTGTCATTTACACAGTTTCTATACAAACCAGTCTTTTTTCTGCGTATTTCCTTTTCAAATAGAGTCAGTCAGCATCATCCTTTGGGCGTACTGCTTTGTGCATAGTCATAAGTTTCCTGGTCTTCTGGTCAAGTTGCCTCAGTTCTTCTTTGGTTCAACCTATGAACGGTCCGAAGTATCTTATTTTTAACATTGTGTTTATATTTTTATTATTTTAGTGAATTGGAAGCCATGTTTAATTTGAGAAGAGTTTTCAATGGGTAGCTATTCTATACAAGTCCTGGGGATGAAGAATTTTCAGTGGGTAGCTGTTCTGTACAGGTCCTTGGCTCTATAATTTAGTAGGCAAAGAACAAAAGATTCTTCTTGCGTTGACTCGAACAAATTATGTGCTGGAATGCTAACAAAGATTCATTTGTTATGGATCAATTCTGGTTTCTAATTGGTTGATAGCAGAAAGGGGTTCAATTTGATTCGTCTGTTCCTATCGGCAGTGTTTATAATTAAAATCTCCAAACGATGAGGGATCATACCTCTTTTATTATATAAAAATATTGCAACACTCCTTCCTATTTTTATATAATGGTAAAGTACATTCAGTTCATGTTTAATTCTGTTTAAAAATAAATATACGTATCCAAATATGTAAAATAAAGCAAAAGTAAAATAAAGTTAAAGTAAAATAACAGAAAAGTCATTTTGTTCATTTGATCTTAAAAGTTTGAGCATGTAAAAATTTGAGCATGTAAAAATTTGAGCATGTAAAAATTTGAGCATGTAAAAGTTTGAGCATGTAAAAATTTGAGCCATTTTTAGATTTTGTTCAAATGTCCATAAGAAAAGAAAAATATTTGTGTAAAAAAAAAAGAAATAAAAAAGAAATTGATTTTGATTTTTACCTTGAAAAGGTGAGCATGTGAAACTAAAGCCATTTCTAATTTTAATTATGTATTTCCGTTCTAATATATATATATATATATATATATATATATATATATATATATATATATATATACATATATATATATATATATATATATATATATATATATATATATATATATATTTGAAACAAGTTATTATTTACGCACGTCTGAATGAACACGACAAAATTATTCTCTTTTCCGATTTTTCTGGATATCTTTTCCATTCGCCGAGCGGTCGTTTTTATTTCAGCTGGCATGCTGTATAATATATATATATATATATATATATATATATATATATATATATATATATATATATGTGTGTGTGTGTGTGTGTGTGTGTGTGTGTGTGTGTGTGTGTGTGTGTGTGTGTAATATGTATCAGTAAATATAGTATTTGTTTTGTTCTTAAGAATAATTAAAACTAAAAGTAGAAAATAGGAAAGATATGTCAAATTTTCGGTATATTAGATAGAGAGCATTGTGCAAAATATGGCCAATTTTAATTTATGCCCTAAGATAAGCATATAAAAGTATTTGGAAAAAAAAGCAGATACAAAGAAAACGTTTTAAAAAAATGTGATTATTTTTCATTTTTTAAATTTAATTTTATTTTTTATTATTTTTTTTGTAACAGTTTTAAACATTTGTTACGCATTAGTATTTTAAAAATGCTAATACAAACAAAATTAATGCAGTTTCGAATAAGACGTTAATCTTACACTCGAGACAATTTTTTCTTAATATATATCTGGGCTTGTGAAAAGTTATTTAAAGTCAAATTTCGATCAGTGTAGAGGTAAAACGTTTCAATTTTATTTTTGCCGCCGGTTTTGTAAATATATGGCGATATTTTGTTCTGATGCTATGTAATTTATAATAATGGATTCCTTTTTCACTTCATTTCTTATTCATTGATATTTAATATCTATATGCTTAGATCTTTGGTGAATTACTGTGTTCTACACTAAGACTATACTAGCTTGATTATTATAATTAATTACTACTGAAGTTTTAGTTAATTCTGGTTCTAAAACTCTCTTTAGAATAGCTTTTAAATATAGTGCTTCTAAAACAATATCCGGTTATACTTTTTCTATCTTCATCGTTTCCCCTAATATGAATCTGAAAATCTCTCTAATTTAAGGGAACTTGTTGATTTTCTAAAATACTAAATGATGTTCTCTAGTTTCTTTTGAATAACAACGTACTTGTTTATCTCTGTTTAAATCTTCCATTCTCTTGGTAGTTTTGTTACTGTGCAATATATGTCAGGTCCAATAGCAGTAATTAAGTATTAAGGCTTCCTATTATCTCTCGGTATAGTTTATAGTCTATTATTTCAGATTCTGTGTCTTAATTTTTTAATTTTTTTTATATCATTTCGACCGGTGTAGAGCGTTTCTTGCATTCTTGCATTCCAAACTTTAATAGGATTTTATCAATGTACCTCAATTGATTCATTTTAATAATTCCCCTGTCATAAGTAAATGGCCAGAAACCATGATATCTTGCCAAGATCGATCATTTGAATTTTTTATTTACTTTGTTTTTGATATCGATTAAAATTATGTCACAATTTGATGCGATTAGAATGTCACCAATCCATAAAACTAAAATCAATTTATTGTCTTTGTTATATTCCAAATTCGACTGCTCTGTCTCAGACCGTACAGTGATTTGTTAAGCCTCCACACGCAACTTTTATTTTTCATTATCAATCCCTTTGGAGGGTAATATAAAGGGGCTTAGATAATCATTTTACGCCCATTTGATGTTAAGGTTATATTGCGATGCGATTTCAATAAAATTCTGATTATGGTTAGGTTTATAGTCGGCGAAAACATAGAAATATATTTTGTACCATAAATCTGAGAAGAAACGACATGTTTGTCCTTTGGAGGAGACAATATTATTTTCTGTTAAAGCATTTCATATATTTCGATTTCCTTTGCTGTTTTCCATTGCTGACAATGTTATGAATTAATTGCTTCGTTAAAGCTTTTGGCTTTTTTTACTGAATTAATTTAATGAATTTTTTTCTGAATTAAGTGTTTCGTTAAAGCTTTTGGCTTTATTTTTTACTCATAGAATAGCAATAGTCGAGTTGATAATCTTCCAAATGGTCGGCCACAAAAATATCTGGTCATCTACTTATTTTGGGGTAACGTTGTGATGAATTTTCGATTTAAACATCAGCATCATCACTGTCATCATTATTAATACTCTTGTCCTCGTCAACGGCGATTTCATTGTCGTCATTTGTTTTATGAATTTGAGGAAATATTAATTCATCCTCTTCATATGAAGGATTTTCCTCTTTGAAATTAAACGTCTCTGTAAATTTTACACAGCGTAGAAAGTTTCATATGAGGTTCTAGATAGTATTTTGTTAAAGAACCGGTTGCATATGCAGCAGTCATAAGTGCGTACATCCAGAGGGTTTTGGGGGAGTTTTGATTCCATGAGTAGACATCTTGCAATTTCAAAAAATGTCTGCCATTATCTTTCCGCTGTTCTGTTTTAGTGGAGTGAATTAGGGGCCGACTTTTTATGTTTGATATGATGGTTAATTAATAAAAGTTCAAAGTTTTTATTAGTGAATTCTGTACCATTGTCAGAGCGAATACACTTTACTAGACCATGTCAGTTAAGTATTTTTTTTAGTTGCTAGCAAGGTATCAGATTTGTTCTTTAAGAAATAGATCATTATTAAGCCGAAATAATCGTCTACAAAATTTAATGTATACCTGAATTTTTTCTGCCCATCCGTTCTACGGGACCGTTTAAGTCACAATGTACCAGTGATAGGATTTTCGTGGCCTTCTTGTTTGGCATCTTGTTTTGCTACTTTGCATTTTTAGCTTTAGCTTGTATTCAAATGTTGTAGTTTGTCAAGGTTTTTAAAGTTTTTATTTTTATTCTGTCAATCACATTCGGCAATTTTTTGATATCTGGAATATTGCAGTGCTACGAATTTTATGACATGTTTGTAAATCATAGCAGGCAGTTTTTGATGGGACTATTTAGATAATATGGTCTTCCATTTTCTTTAATATCGAATACAGTTTCATTCGAATACAACAGTTTGGATTTATTAGGGCTAATTATTATATTTGAACATTGTTTGTAAAGGTAATATATTTTGTTTAAATTTTAGGATCAGAAGACCATTTTCCAGAGTACAAAAAAAAGTTCACCTTTATTGTTCCTTAGCGAGATTTTAGTATTGACTCTCTTCAAATCGATATCGTTTACTCAACTGCTGTCGAGTGACTTTGAAAGTTAAAGTTGGGATCAAAATTGATAAAATCCGATTCCTTCGTAATTACATGTGCCGTTGCACCACAATCGACAATAAAGTTGTTACTGTTTGTTGAAGTGTTAAATGTGTATGAAAAAAAATATTATGTTCACTAATGGAACTCTCCACATTTATAGTGGAGTCCCCTTTGACATTTTTGTATCTACATTGGTAATTGAGTTCAGTATATAAAGAGATAATTTTGGGTTTTACTTTCGATAAATAATGACGTCTGAATGGTCTTTTCAATGCTTTTCAGCCATCGTCCAAGGCTTCTCTCATTATCAGAGATAGACTTCTGTCATCTAAGCACTACATAAATCCTGCAAAGACAGTTGGATTCTTTCTAATAAACTCAGGGTCGTTTCTGTTTCCAGGTTGTGCCTGAATTACCATGTGTAACTTTTGAATTCGTAAATATCCTAAAAATGTCACTTCCCATTATTCGAATTTTGATTTTGATCTATCGAAGTAAATGTGTCACTGGGTCCATAACCTCTTGAATTGTAAGCCATGTTTAATTTCAGAAAGGTTTCCAATGGCTAGTTATTCTGTATAAATCCTGGATTTGAAGAATTCTCGGTGGGCATCTGTTCTGGACTTTAGAATTTTTGCAAGCAAAGAGCAAAATACCCTTCTCGTATTGATTACACAAAATTATCTGCTGTAATGCTTACAAAAAAATCATTTTTTTATGTAGCAATTTTGGTTTCTGATTGGTTTATAGCAGAATGTGGTTTAATTTGATTTTTTTATGTAGCAATTTTGGTTTCTGATTGGTTTATAGCAGAATGTGGTTTAATTTGATTTTTTATGTAGCAATTTTGGTTTCTGATTGGTTTATAGCAGAATGTGGTTTAATTTGATTTTTTATGTAGCAATTTTGATTTCTGATTGGTTTATAGCAGAATGTGGTTTAATTTGATTTCTTATGGAGCAATTTTGGTTTCTGATTGGTTTATAGCAGAATGTGGTTTAATTTGATTCGTCTGTTCGGCAGCGTTTATAAATAGAATCTCTCAACTTTGAGGGATCATACCCCGATATTATATGAAAATTATGTCAAAATGATATTATATGAAAATTATGTCAAAATGTTTTTTTCGGTGTCATCACAGTTTTGTTTCAAAAGTTTCCATGTTGTCTGAGGTATTCTTTTCCAATTTCCTCTTTTATTTCTTCTTCAATGTTGTCTGCTTCAAGGACTCCCAGATATTTGTAGCTGTTATGTTCACCTAATGCCCTCATCTCCGTTCGGTTGGGTACTTCCATGCCTTTCGTTGCCTCCAATTTCCCCTTTCTCATGATTTTTCCATGCCAAATTCCATTCGGATATACTGACTTAAAATTCTCGTTGTGCTTATTAAAGTCTTTTCTTCTGTCTTTTTTTACAAACAGTTTCAGGTCATCCATGTACATTAGGGTGTTCATTCTTTCATCTGTATTAATGAATTTGTATTTAGCGTAGCACTGTCTTAGTATATTATTAACAGGCATCGTGACTATGATGAACATTAGTAAGGAATTCCCTTGGAAAATATCTCTTAGCATTTTAATCTCAGTTACTGTATTCTTCATCAGCCGCCAGTTCTAGTCTTCGTGTTTTCCTTGCATTTTCAATCATCTCAATAATTTTGCCTGGTATTTCGTACATTCTCGAGCATTCTTTTTTCCATGTTTGAGGGATCCCGTCATACGCTTTCTTGTAGTCGATCCATGCCATGATTATGTTTTTTTTCTATATTTTACTACCTGCAGGATTTTTTGGTCTATGTATAGTAGTTCATATATTCCCCTTTTCTCTTTTTTACCTTCTTTTAGAAGTAGTCCGCGATTATGTAGGGAGTGGTAAATATGTTCCCTTAGTTGTGATATTAGTATTTCCCCACATTGTAGGTAAAAGTGTTATAGGCCTGTGCTTTGTCATTTTGCTCAAGTGTGGTTCCACCTTTTCCCATCTATTCTGGCACGTCTGCTTCATGAATGCATCTTTTTAGGTTCTTTCTTTCATATAGTGATGTGAATTTTTGGAACTAGTATGTGTATATTGGTGCTTTCGAATTTGCCATTTTCTCTGAAATAGCATTCTCTTATAAGTATATTCTCTTTTGTTGTCCATTTCTTCCTCTGAGTTTATATTGGTTAGTTTGGTTCTCCTGTGTTTGATCTGTATTATTTTGGTTCCTGAAATTAGAGGGTGTACTTATTTGTTCTGCGTCTGTGATAGTCTTGCTTCTGAATTATTCGCAGGATGACGACTGAATCTCCCATGCTGGCCACCGAGGGAGAACCTGCCTTTCATGACGTTCGTTTTAATACAGCTTCCTATTCCAATAGTTTCTGTCCAAATACTGCAAGATTGTGTAATTCTCTTTCTGCTTACTGTTTTTCTTTTACATACATTTCCTGTCTTTGCAATATCAGCTTTCGTTCTTGTTTGCTTCTGACATCAAGTGACTGCGTTATTATTATTATTATTATTATTATTATTATTATTATTATTATTATTATTATTATTATTGTTAGTGTTGTTATTATTATTATTATTATCATTATAATTATTTTTGTTGTTAGTGTTGTTATTATTATTATTATTATTGCTGTTGCTATAATTTTTATTATTATTATTATTGTTGTTGTTATTGTTATTATTAATATTATTGTTGTTGTTATTATTATTATTATTGCTGTTATTATTATTATTATTGTTGTTGTTATTATTATTGTTATTATTATTATTGTTGTTGTTGTTATTATTATTACTGTTGTTATTGTTATTGTTATTATTATTGTTGTTATTATTATCATCATTGTTATTATTATTATTGTTGTTGTTGTTGTTGTTGCTATTATTATTGTTGTTATTATCCTTATTGTTGTTATTATCATTATTTTTTATTGTTATTATTATTGTTATTGTTATTGTTATTATTATTATTGTTGTTGTTGTTGTTGTTGTTATTATTATTGTTATTATTATTGTTATTATTATTATTGTTATTATTATTATTGCTATTATTATTGTTGTTGTTATTATTATTGTTATTATTATTATTGTTATTATTGTTGTTACTATTATTATTATTGTTGTTGGTATTATTATTATTATTATTATTATTATTATTATTATTGTTATTATTATTATTGTATTATTATTGTTATTATTATTATTGTTATTATTATTATTATTATTATTAATAGTATTAATATTATTATTGTTATTATTATTATTATTATTATTATTGTTATTATTATTATTGTTATTAATATTATTATTATTAATATTATTATTATTATTATTATTATTATTATTATTATTATTGTTGTTGTTGCTGTTGTTGTTTACTCACTAGGAATAGTCATGAAGGTCGTCATCAAAGATTTCACTTTGAGAACAACTTGTGGTGTTCTCTGAGGTCTGAGTAAAAACTAGTCCCCAGATTTCCAGTATTCTCCGCCTCTTTCTATAATCTTTGCAGATAAATTTGCGTTATCGCAACAGCCACTTACCATTGATTTTTCGTTGGCGGCGACCATTGGTCTTCACTGGAGTTTGGGTGGCAATAAGCCTCACCAAGGTCCCAGTTCTCTTTGTACTCATACAATGGAAATCTGGCTGGTGCTTTCTCTCCTTGATCTTTCCATCTTCCTTGACCCTCCTCACTTATTTAGTGTGGCGCTAGTTTATGATGACGCACACACGCAAAAAGAGTGGAGATAAATAGAGGCACAGAGTGGTTAACAGTTTCTATATATCTGACATGTGCCAGTAACTCATGTGTGTTAGTCTCCACACTCAAGGGTGTTCCTTAATATTTCGACCGTTTTTCATTATTGTTATCAGTAATATTTTTTTAAGCCATTCCTTTGATTCTAATCTCTCCCATTATTTTTTCAAAATTTTTCAGTATTGTTCCTAGCGCTTTACTTAAATTCCGTAGATCGGTCAACTTCCTCCAAGTACAGACCAATCAGTCGCCTGTACATCATGAGTAAGTTGCTGTAGTCTGTGATAAACAGAGAAGCAAAAATAATCGGCTCAACGACAGGCAATATGCTTTCTGTTCAACTTATGTACTAACTCTTATATCACACGGAATCAGTGAATTTCTTGACGGAGCATTTGTCTCTAGAGCAATAATTCTTGACATATCAAAGGCTTTTAATAGAATGTGGCATAAATGTCTACTTAAAACGATCGACATCTATAGAATAGCTGGAAACGTCCTCCCAGTTATTATATCATTTCTCTCTGACAGGCTCATAAGAGTAGTCGTTGATGAGCAGAAATCAGAAACTCATTGTATTAACGCTGGCTTCCCATAGGGTTACATCCTCTTCCTAATCTTCATCAATGATCTCTCAAATCGCATTCTTACATCATTTGTAGACGTTTATGCAGACGACAAGACAATCTATGGCGACATTTCAAAGGCCAGCAATGACTACGGTCTTTCTGATTCTCTATCTTCTGATCTTGAGAACGTGGTGCAATGAGGCAAAAGGTTGCTGGTTAATTTTAATGCATCGAAAACAAAGCTTCTCTCCTTTCAGAATAATTGCTCTGATCCCCCACCACGTCGAAATGAAAGGCTCTCTTCTTGGGGAAG
The DNA here is from genome assembly GCF_053919585.1 of Euprymna scolopes. Classification (NCBI taxonomy): domain Eukaryota; kingdom Metazoa; phylum Mollusca; class Cephalopoda; order Sepiida; family Sepiolidae; genus Euprymna; species Euprymna scolopes. The sequence continues at coordinate 4,215,987 of NC_136484.1, read as the reverse complement.
CCCATGTCTTGCCAAGCTTCTTTTACTCCTGATCTGAAATAGAACGCATACATCAAATATGTTGCAAAGATCGCTGGAAAAATGTTTGGATCATTCTACCTCTCCAGTAATTATCTCATTGCAAATGCATTCCTCTATCTGTATGAGCCAGGTTCGCCCTAAAATGGAATACTGTTGCCACATCTGTATTGGAGGTGTTCTAAGCAACTTATCCCTCCTTGATAGAGTTCAAAACCTCCTTCAAAATCTAGTAAGTGATGCACTTTTCTCTTCCCTGCAACCTCTTTCCTACAAAAGAAACATCGCGAGCCTATCTCTGCTCTATCACTATTTTCATGGCAAGTGCTCGACTGAGCTCGAATCTATATTCACGCATTGCCAAACTTTCACAAGAAACACTCGACTAACTATAACCGCTATATACGATTTTCCTCACTCTCTATATGTGCCTAAACCTAAACGCAGATTCTATTAACAAAGCTTCTTTCCCAGAACTGCCCGCCTTTGGAACACTGTTCCGCTGGTCTGCTTTCAGGTTGAATGCAACATGGTAGCCGTCAAATCCAATGTAAACAAGTTCTTGTTGAGCCGTTCTCCACAAATAATCAAATTCTATCCAATTTACACCATAATAATTACTACACTATAACCTTACATTCATTGATCCCTATCCTCGAGTTGCCTTCGGGCTTTAATAAGTAAAAAGAACAAAAAAAAAATATTAGTTGTGTTATCTTGACTTTCTTCATTCTCCAGATCCTGTTGAGCTCTCTGACCAGTTCAGTGTATTTTCTCCTTGATGTTCACTCTGTAGTCTGATGGAACGGCAAAATTTATAATCTGGTAGAACTTTTCTTTCTTGTTAACTATTATGAAACCCGGTCTTCTTGGTTGGATAGGTTTATCCGATTTTATATCCGGGTCCCATAATATTTTGGGACTTTCATTTTCAAGTATAGCTGCTGGTTTGCTTTTACCGTTAATCTGGGGTTTCTAGTGAATTCCTTACTTGATTGTGTCTATTTGTATATTATTTTGGATTATGTCTATTGGTATATTATTTTTGAACTAGTTTGTTGCATTCGCTTATTATGTGGTTCATTGTTTCGTCTCTTTAACCACAATTATTATTATTTTACTCACTAGGAGTAGTCACACAAGTTATCATCAAAGATTTCTCTTTTAAAACAACTTGTAGTGTTCTCTGGAGTCTGAGTGATAACAAGTCTTCTCAAATTTCCATTATTCGCCACCACTTTCGATAACCTTTACAGATGGATTTGCATTTTCGCAACAGCCGCTTATCATTGACTTCTCGTTGGCAGCGACCATTGCACTTCACAAGAATTTGGGTGGCAGTAAGCCTCTTCAAGGTCCTAGTCCTCTTTGCACTCATCAAGCGGAGATCTGGATAGTTCTTTCTCGTCTCGATCTTTCCATCCTCCTTGACCCTCCACGCTTATTTAGTTTCAATTATTGATAAAATAGTGACATTCCTTTGTGTATTCTGTCTAGTTTGTGGCTGTAGCTCATGTGTGTTTGTCTCCCTATTCTGTGGCCTCTATTAATATTTCTGCATTTTTTTATAATTGTTATCCGTTATATCTTCTCAACCATCCTTCTGTTCCAATACTCACCACATCTTTCGATGGCCTTAGCAAATTAGTTTGCGTTATCGCAATACCCGTTTACCGTTGATATCTCGTTGGAAGCGACCATTGGTTTTCACCGGAATTCCAAGGTCCCAATTCTTTTCGCACATTAAGTGGAGTTCTGTGTAGTGCTTTTAATCCTTGATCTTTCTACCCTCCTTGACCCTCCTCGATTATTTGGTGTTGCGCCAGTTTATACCGACACTGCAATTTGGAGGCGGTGCGCAGGGGAGTTATCTTACAATTTTAGTTTCAATTTTCATAATTCCATATGATATTTCTTTTGTGTTTTATATCTATAGCAGTTTCTGTATTTCCGGCTTGTGCGTGTAGCTCATGTGTATTAGATTTTGCATTCAAGATTTTTCTTAATATTTTTTCCGTTTTTATTATTGTTATCCGTTGTATCATCACAGCAATCCCTCTGATTCCAATCTCTCATACTTTTTTTAAAATGCTCCTCCTCCTCTTCTTCTTCTTCTTCTTCTTCTTCTTCTTCTTCTTCCTCCTCATCCTATACTACTACTACTACTACTACTACTACTACTTATTATTATTATTATTGTTGTTGTTGTTGTTGTCGTTGTTGTTGTTGTTGTTGTTGTCGTCATCATCATCATCATCATCATCATCATCCAACATAATGACAATATTTAATGAAAAATCTCCACAATGTATCTTCATACCAGGTTAGGATTGGGTGCGACAATTTCGCATCAACACATTCGTCTTCTACTTGACAAGAACTTCAGTCATAGTAACATCAAAATCTTGATATGTTGCTTTCATTACAATAGTCTGCAGTTGACCATAAGTCAACTACTGTTATTTACGACTGTAAATATTTACAACAACGTGAAATAATATCAGATGACGTTGAAACCGAACGAAGGTCAATAAAGATTCTATTAATCATTCGTGTTGGGCAGTTTTTATATGCATCCATCTACTTTTCTAAAAAGCCTCTGTCTGTCCTGCCGTCGGTTGGTTACGTTTTGAATCTAAAGCAGTATTAATCGCGCAAATTGAATGGATGCATCCGTCGATCTGCCAAACTTACTTTTAAAACAGCATTTCCATCGGTCTGTCAGGCTAAAATTTGGAACATGTTTTTGTTCGGTCTGTCATGTTTAATGCGAAATAACATTTTTTGTTGGTCTGTCACGCTTAAGTCTGAATTAATACTTTTATCTGTGAAACTTCAGTTTGAAATAGCTTTTTCATCTCTAAACGTGAAAATTGAATTGACGTATCTTAAAAATAGATTGAATGGACGTATCTTAAAAATAGATTAAATGGATGCATATTAAAAATATCCGTCCTTGTTTTCCCGCCAAAAGTCTGCTGGATGTGTCGAATAGAAACTTTCTTGTCTGCAGATATTGTTTGTATGTCAGGGGAGGATTCTTGAAAATGGTTTATAATTAATTTGTTAGTTGATAATTGTAGTCTTGTCTCAACAAGACAGCAATTGTAAATTTCAAAAAGAAAGAGTAAAGATTAGGCAAAATGTCGCCGACACACTGACGACGTTGGGGGTCGCAGAAGAAAAAACATTCTTACGTGCTGTTGCCATGAAAGAAATAGGATTTGAAATTAGGATTTCAAACAAATTGGAATTATGCAAAACCAAAATCATTTCTAAAGTTCATTAAACTAGTAAGGAAACCTGGCGTTGCTTGTTAAGGATAACTACACACTAGAACTTTTTTTATACAAGGGAGTTACCACTTATCAAGGCCGGGGAGCTACTCAATGATAAGAGTTAATGAATGTAAGGTGGTAGTATAGTAATCATTAATGTGTAAGTTTGGTAGAATTTTATTATTTAAGGAGACGGTTCAACAAGAACTTGCTTACATTAGACTTGAAGACCAGGATATTATAGTCGGCCGAGAAGCAGTTCAGCGAAACAGTGTTCCACAGGCGGGCAATTCTAGTAAAAAAGCTTTGTTCATGAAATCTGCGGTTAGATTTAGGCAGAAATACAGAGTGAGGTAAATTGTTGATAGTGGCTATAGCTAGTCGAGTAATTTGTGAGAGTCCGGCAAAAGGAGGCCATCGATCTTTAGAGCAATTCTATAATATCATATATTCTTTGCTTACTTTGAATTCCTCCTCCCTGTTTATTCCTTTAAAGATCTTAGCTATTAATAGCTATAGATCGAAACAGTGTCATGACAGTGTAGACAAGCCTGTACATGTCTGTAGGAATATTTGTTTTTACATAGGAATCACCGCTTCTCAAGGCTTGGAGGCCACTCGAGTATAAGAAATAGATCTATTTGTTATTGATCACTATAATATAAACCCAGTGGATATTCTCTCAGTTTTATCCTACGAATACATTTTTAAGAGAGAATGAGGGAGAGAGAGAGCGTGGTAGATAGATAGATAGATAGATAGATGGATATAGCGGAGTATACGGAAGCTATAGCAGAGAAAGGGGGTCGCGTGGCGTATCAAAAAAAATGGACAAACGAACGACGGTCTTGTATGTTAAAAAAAAATTGTATAACCATTTATTTAAAAAAAATAATCACAAATACAAACCAGTAAAGATAGACTTACTGTTTGAGATAACCGGGATGTGGTAAGTTTTTAATATTTCGGAAATACCATCTCTTTTTCAAAAAAGAAAGTGACCAAATAATGTAGTTAAAAATATGGAAAGTTGGATTAGTTGAGCTGTAAAGCAGAAATAGGATTTTAAAGCCTAATTAGTTTGGTATTTTAATAATTGTGTTATTTGATTATACTTTTTCTTTTATTCTGTTAAAACATTCATAGTTCATATCGGAAATAATTATAATTTAATAACTAATTATATCATTTTAGTCATTTTTATGTTAGACTTAATTTAATATTTTCTTGGTTAAACATTGTAATTACAATCTACGCTATTATATAGAATGTTTTATATATACGATTGTGATTCAAAAACACTTGTTGATAAAAAAGCGATATCCATGAATAAAGATAAAGTAAAAAAATAAAGTAAAATAACGTTGTTGGTCTAATGGTTGAGTTTGGCTGATATTGATTAATGTGTTACATTAAAATGGAAATTTCCTGTATTATACGGAAAATCGAAAAATTAAAAAAAAAAAAAAAAACATAAAGAAAAATGTCGCCATTGCATTTAATAATATTTGCTTGAATGAAAAAATGCTGCCTAAACATATCAATTTCAAATTACATGATCCAGCAGCTCAACGGGAAAGTAAAGTATGCAATTTAAGAATTGATTTAGTAAAAAGTCAAATCAACAACGCCTTAAACATACAAATGAACTACGTAAACTTGAAAAAAAAACTAAAGGACCTCATTACCAATGACCAATACACTGAACCCCAACAACGACTTACTGACATCACTGCTAATTACTAGCACTCGCGTCGAATGACCTTCCAAAAAAAATAATTAAACTTTATATACCGTGGATCTATCATATTACCTAATAACACACACTTTCATATTAATCTTTCTGATTATGACTTTACGGATCCACAAAAAAGAGTTCTTAAATCTTGGACCTAACTGCCATATCGTACTACAATTTAACCATAAAAAAAAAGCCAAGATAGAATTACTCTATGAACGCATTGCTAATATAGAAAAAGAAAACAAAATTGCCACTCACCCTTGGTTAAGGGACATTCTAAAAGCGGAGGCCATAAAAACTTGATTTTATAAAAAACACAATTCAATACTAAATACTGATTTAAAAAATGCTGCCAAAGAACTACGTAACCATCCTAATATAGTTGTAAAAAAAGCTGATAAATCTTTGTCATTCTTAACAAATCTGATTATGATGAAGACTTAAAAATGTTATTAATGATACGAAAATTTTAAAAATTAGTAAAAATCCTACAAATACACTTAAAACGCAAATCAATAAACTAATTACAGCTAATAATGCATAAATTGGTAATTATCGACTCCCTAAAATAATTGGAGACTATAAACCTGGTTACCTATATGGCACAGTCACGATACATAATCCTGATTTTCTTCTCCGACCTATTATATCCCAAATCCCTACTTCCATCTATCATCTAACAAAAACATTAAACGAACTTATTAGTCCGTATATTCCGAGCAAATATAGCGTTAAGTCCACACACGAACTAATGCAAATATAATGCAACCAGAAAACAAAATAACTGCTTCTCTCGACGTAGAAAGTTTATTCACAAATGAACCTGTAGTAGAAACAATAGATATAATTATCAACAACATTTATGATAATCCGCTACTCCCCCCACTTAAAATTAATAAAATAATATTTTTTAAAAGTTACTATTAATCTGCACTACAAAAGTACACTTCTATAACCCCCAACGGTAACATATATACCCAAATAGACGGAGTGGCAATGGGATCAGTCCTTGGACCGATCCTAAGTGAATTCCACATGGCTGATTTAGAGAATAAAATATTTATAAATAATTTAAAGCTCCCTATATATGTACGCTATGTGGACAACATTCTTATTTTAGCTGAAAATAATGAAATGATATACCAACTACAGTACCTTTTCAAAAAAAAAACTCATTCGTTTAATTTACAGTAGAGTTGAATAATAATAATAATAATAATAATAATAATAATAAAATTTCACTTCTTGATGTCCTTATTGACACGTCCAATAATACGTTTAATACTGCTGCGTATAAAAACAACGACGAGCATGAACTCCTGCCCCATGAACTTTAAAAGTGACAAAGGTACAAAATAGTCATAATAAAAAAATTATTAAATCACGCTAAAATGATATCGTTCGCAAAAAAAGCTTTACTAATTGAAATAAAAACATTAAACAAGTACTCATCAATAATCATTTTCCTAATTACATTGTTAATGAACAAATAAAACGAATGCTACAATCCCTTGAGAACCCTAATAATAATATTAGCCAACACCGCAAGGTAAACTCTATAAATATATTTTATCAAAATGACAGCTAACTTCAGAAAAGAAGAAAAGGCAATTAAAAATATCATACGCAGATACTTGACGCCTATTGACAGTAACTCTAAAAGTTAATTTATTATTTACTACAAGAAGTTTAGAACACAAAACCTTGTGGTTAGAAACAACTCATCAGCGGCTATAAAAACGTTGGAACAAAACAATTTAATGTATAAATTCAAATGCTCTATGGGAGAATGTAACTCTGAAAATAATGCATACATTGGGCATACAACGACAATGCTGTCCTGGCGAATAACCATGCATCTAAATAATATTAGTTCGATATATAAACATTTGATGATATAACATAACTACCCCCCCCCTCCAATATTAGAAAGGTCCTCGTTGACAACATAAAAATGATAAAACATGAAAATAATATTAAAAAATTAAAAAATCTTGAAGCGTTATATATTAGAACCGTTCAACCCACTATAAATGATATTGCATTCGAGAAAAGCAGTAACGTTCTAAAATGTCTTGCGTGGTTCGTATTGGACGGACTTTGTTAACGGCGTCCACGAACTTGCTGATTTTAATACTCGAATTTTTAATCGACCTGTATTTTTAATCGACTTTTCATCGACTCTATATATTTAAAGTTATCATCACCTAACGCAGTTTACTGTATATTTTAGCTTTCACTTTTAATTCTCATTTTCGTTCTTCCGCACTTTTACTTCAACACCTGATGATGAATTATTAACTATAATAATTAAATACCTACAGACAATAATGTTTTATCCCTTCGGGAATCTTCACTGCAGGGTGTCACGATTATCACCAGTCGATAGATTCGAACCCGGCGACACAAGTCAACTCTGGCTTGATTAGGGAGGATCGTATCCATTTGGCTAGCGTTAACAGCGTGAAATAACGTTGAAATTAAACATTTTATTTTTATGTGTTTTTTCACGTCAGTCAGAGTGATCTAATCATTATATGATGATCTATGCATTCGTGATTTCAAAAATAAAAGAAAGTATTTGGGTACCATCAACAAAAAATAGAAACCGAAATCAAAACTGTAGCATTCAAAGCTGGTGACGTTACCACTGTATCACCGTGACACGCATATACAACTGATTACAAATTAAAAATAAACTAAGATTAATGTGTAGATTGTGTCGCGATATTTTCAATTTTGACTTATTATTGACTATTTAGAAACTATTTTAACCGGGTAAAGACCCATAAAAAATAAAATTATTTGGCCCCTAGCGCCGCTCTGCGATTTAAGTTTCAGAGAGATAGAGTTTGAAAATATATAGAAAAACAGACAGCCAGACGGACAGACAAAGACATATAGACAGACAGACATATAGCCTTATATATATATATATATATATATATATATATATATATATATATATATATAAGGCTATATGTCTGTCGACATATGTAGACAGATAGACATATAGCCTTATATATATATATATATATATATATATATATATATATATATATAAGGCTATATGTCTGTCTGTCTGTCTTATTATATATATTACATATATATATATATATATATATATATATATATATATATATATATATATATATATATATACACTTACTTGCCCTATTGTAAAATAGGCTTAATATGATATTCTAATTTGTCCAGAATTCGGATATACGAGGACGTGCAATAGGTAATGCCCCTGACCCACTTCCCATAGCAGTAGAGCAACGAAACTAGGCACAATTATTAGTCTTTCTCTAGATAGGAACACTCAGAGTTATGCATTTCTCCCATCGTTTGATGCAGCTGTGGAGACCGTTTTTGTAGAACACCCCAGGTTGGTCCTCCAACCACCACGTGACTTTAGAAATCAAGGCTGCGTCACCTGGGAAACGCTTTCCTTTCAAAAACAACTTCATGGCTGAGAAGAGGTGAAAGTCAGAGGGTGCAAGGTCAGGAGAGTAGGGAGGATGGGGAAGGATTTCATAACCACACGCCCGTGCTTCTGATCTGGCGACATGCGAGTTGTGAACTGGAGCGTTGTCCTGCAGGAGGAGGGTACCTTTGCTGATCTTGGCCTACCTCTTGATTTTGATAGCTTCCCTTAATTTCCTCAAAAGTGAAGCATGATAGGCTCCTGTAATTGTGGTACCCTTTGCCAGGAAATCTGTCATAACTACTCCGTCCTGGTCCCAGAAGACTGTGAGCATGACCTTGCCAGCGAAGAGCTGCACCCTTGCCTTCTTTGGAGGTGGTGAGTTCAAGTGCTTCCACTGCATTGACTGGGCTTTAGTCTCTGGATCATAGAGATGGGCCCAGGTTTCATCCTGTGTAATCAGTCTTTTGAAAAACTTTGACTCATCTTCTTGGCACATCTCCAAATTCATGCTCGAGCACTCGACGCGTTCTCGCTTCTGGAATGGTGTGAGCAACCTGGAAATCCATCTAGCAGACACCTTATGCATATGCAAATGGTCATGAATGATAGTTTCCACAGACCCTGTACTAATTGTGACATCTTGGGCTATTTGGCGAATAGTAATGCGCCGATCTTCCAAAATAGCAGTCTCAATTCGACGGACAGGTGCCTCATCAATGGCAGAAGGGGGGGACGACCAGGTCTGGGAGCTGTTTCCACAGACTTCCGGCCATGTTTAAGTTCGCGATGCCAGCGTTTTACAAGGTCATATGATGGGGCATTATCACCATAAGTTTCTTTCATTTAATCAAAAGTCACCTGTGGTGTGTGTCCTTTCAAATACAAAAACCGGATCACTGCTCGACATTCAACAGGCTCCATTTCACACCTGACACAGTACAAACACCTGTAAAACAGAAACCACAATTAGTTCAGAGCTGTATTTTGCCACATAACCCGCAGAGATATAAATCATTGCACATGCAAACTTTCAGCTTAATCAGACAACTGGAAGTGGGTCAGGAGCATTACTTATTGCACGCCCCTCGTATTATTACAGAGTAATGAATTAAAAAGTAATAAAAAAAACTATTTTAACCGGCTAAAGACCCATAAAAGAATGGTCCGCAAAAGATCCAATCATTTTAGGCTCCTAGCGCCACTCTGCGACCTTTAGTTTCGGAAGAGAAAGAGTTTAAAAATATGCGGACAGTCAGACAGATATATATATATATATATATATATATATATATATATATATATATATATATATGTGTGTGTGTGTGTGTGTGTGTGTGTGTGTGTGATGATTGCTGTATCTTTCCAGATGATCGCCGTCACATTGAGTTCTCCCAATCTCGTCGTCCATGTCATCTAAGATGACTCTTTGCACATCTTGAAGCAGATGTGATTCACAAATTGAGCAATTTCCATCGAGTTGACTTTCTCTGGAGGTTGAAGGGTATTCCTATGAACAATCACATGTCTTCTCCAACTAGCAGTAGACTTGCAAACGTTGCTGCATGTCAAACAGATCGTTTGGTTCGGACCAATATGCGCAAAGCTGGCCTGAACAGGAGTTTTGTGCGACTTAAGGTGTTTGACTTAGCCAGTTTTTGACAAAAGCACTCGTTCACAAGTGTAGTATTTCAAGCTCTGTGTGTCATGGTTAAGACCATCAATTTAACCTTTGCGAAGTTCTCGCTTCAGATTGCTGTGGGCATGATTCTTTTCTCTAGAGCATCACAACTTTCACATACAAGCTTTCGCCACTTCGACCTTTGCTGAGTAAGTTCTTCCCATGTGTCGATGTCGATTTGTAAGACTTTTAAATTATTCTTTGTAGAGTCCCTGAACCTCTTCCTAGGCTTGTGTTGAGGGCGCTTGCCATTTTCCAGCTCCCCGGAAAAAAATTTGTTTTGGCAGCCTACAATCTTTCATTCGAACCAAGTGGCCAATCCAACGCATGTGAGATCTGATTACAAGGGTCTCAAATCTAGAGCAACATGCTCTCACAAGGACGTCAGTATCGGGTACTTGTGCTTGCCACTTGATGCTTAAGATACGTCTCAAGCATTTTTGGTGAAATCGTTCACGCCATTTAATGTGCCTTTGATGCAATGTCCATGTCTCCGATGAATACAACAGTGTGGTTAGCACACAGGTCTTGTAAACGCAGATCTTAGTCCTGTTTGTGATGACACGTTCAGACCACACTCTCTTCTCTAACCTTCCAAAAACTTATGCTTATTATCAGTCCAAAGGCCCTACATGCAGGTGAAAAGCGATCAAGAAGGATGTTGCCACCAGAGCAGCATCGTTGGCAAAAACCAAATCGCGAATCACTTCGGTTTGAAAAAAAGTTTTGGCTTTGAACCGTTAAATAATCCACCAGATGACCGAAATTGAAACTTGACAGCAGTGTCAATGTCGCTAAATACATGTTTCAGAATAATTGAGAAGGAAAGCGCAAAGAGAACTGGTGTCATTACACACCCCTGTTTAGGTCCATTTGTAATGCTAAAGGTTTCGGACATCATGCCATCAGAGACAACATTAGCCCTCATTCCATCATAAAAATAAGAAACAATCACGTTTAGCATGCTCTCGGGGATACCAAGCTTTCTCAAGACCTGCTAAATTCACAGTTTCGTCAACAAACACCATATACAATTCCTGATTTCTATCGCGGACCTTTTCTGCCACTTGTCGGGGTGAAAATATCATGTAAATGGTGTCGCGGCCGAAAACCGCACTGGGACTCAGGATACACCGCTTGATGATTCATATACAATTTCTGATTTCTCTCCCGGACCTTTTCTGTCACTTAACGGAACGAAAATATCAATGTTGCCGTGACTGGAACTCAGAATACACGACGAGATTCTGTTTAGAATGAGTCTAGCTAGAATCTTTCCAGCAATTGAAAGCAGTGATATCCTACAGTGATTGCCACAAACATTCTTGACTCCCTTATTCTTGGAGAGGTGTTTGATGCAGACTGTGGAACCTTACTTGCCTTCCATATCTTCACACTAAGAGCATGAAGTTTTTTTCACCAAAGTTTTCGACCATATTTATACAACTCCAGAGGAATTGGCTCATTCGGTGATGCTGATTTACTTGATGGATATCTTCATAAGTTCAAATGACAATTCTGGTATTTTTGCACTCTGATATATATATATATATATATATATATATATATATATATATATATATATATATATATATATATATAGTTTCTCTTGCCTAAAGATGTTGAAAGGATACCCGTAGATTTGCTCTCGACAATTAGTCCGATAGAAAGGTATTGTTCTGTGCAGTCCTCAGAGATCCAATACCCCAGATGTTGCCTTCTTTCTTTAGAGAGAAGTTAGTTTATTACTTTCTGAGATGTTACGACCGGGGAATGCCGAAGGGGTTTGTCAGGCAGTTTTTATGGGACCAGAGTTGTTTCGATTCTCCCCACCTTCCAGCCTTGTGTCGCCTCTTCTTGTGGTGGAAAGGAAGTAAATACGCAGTGTCAGAGCAATATTTCCATAAAATACTAATCTGTATATATTAAAATACAGGTATTTGTAAATATACCTCCATATTATATTTTTATCATCGGCACTTCATTGTCACAAAGAGTTGTGAAAATTAGGCATTTAATTTTATTATATAGTGTTTTAATTGTTGAAAATATGCATTCTTTAACCCCCCCCTCCCCATCCAGACATTATTTTGTTCTGAAACTAGGTGCGAATAAACTCACCGGAAATTAACTGATTTGAAAATGATAAAGTCTATATACTGATGGGAAAATCAAAAGATTTTCAACTTTTTACTCTGCTCGATCGATGATTCCCCGTTCATTCTTAAGAGACAATGGATACTCCCCGTAAGGGTAGCTACGCGTGCAATTGTGATGCAAGGATTGCGCAATCACTTAACCCCCACATCTTTTAATTAGGCACTACTTATGTCCAGTGGAAACAATTGGAAACAATGCCGAACACATTCAACACCTGGAATTCCAAAATGGCTGTGGCAAATCTTGCTTTTGCAATCCTACATATCGAGAACGCTCAACTTCGGTTAGTTTTCTTGCTTTAGGCATGATAACACATTTACACAGTGATTGCTACTCTCTAACTGAACAATAAATCTTACAATTAATACCCTTGGTCTTATGATTTTGATCATGTGCAAAAAGCCCAATTTAATAAAAATGCAAAGTTTTAAATAACATTTTTGGAATATACCTTTTTGTTTCCATAACCATATTTCGGAAGAGTTTCAAATCTATCATTAAAAAAAGGTTATTTTTAATGATTTTTAAGTGGTCTAAAATTTTTGATCAGCAGTGTATATTATTCTATATTCTATTAATGAACCAGAGAGAATCTCCCCAGCATCTGACAAGGTCAAAGTTTTTCTTAAAAAAAAAAATGATTCCACCAACACCCCAAATTTCTATCTATGACTGAAAATACTCTCAATACCATATATATATATATATATATATATATATATATATATATATATATATATATATATATATACACACACACACACACACACACATATATATATATATATATATATATATATATATATATATAGTATGTTTTACAAACTAATCGAGAATATTTATGTCCACAACTGGTCCTTTCAATCTGCAGCCGGTAATCGTTGCTATTATAGCATTTTAAACATTAAACAAGCAGTTTTCGCATGCCCCTTTCGTATTTTTGCACACGTGCGTGTAGTGTTTGCCAGCACGCAATCAATCAACCAGATAAATAAAATAAAATATTTTATGCATACGTGTGCGGTGGCTGAACTTCCATTCTTTCCATCGTTGCTTTTCATGCAATGGCCATGCCCCTCTTGATCTTCTGTTCAACTGAAAAACTACTCAAAAACGCAATGAAAACTTTCTGAGGTTTTGAAAATTTTATTCAGAGAGTTTACTCCATGGGTTGGGGACTACGTAAATTATTTCTTAATTGAACTTGATTTTGTGACTTAGTTTTATTAATGACGACACACGAGAAAAATTTCAAGACAGCAGTCGCTTAGATTTTTATATTGTTGGCCACTTGTTTGTCCCGATTTCCAACTCAGACTGACTTTAAAAAAACGTTTTGCTTTTCTCCTCGCAGGTTTGACCTCATCAACCCTTATATTTCATCTGCATTTCTAGAGCGTTGCGTTTAGAAAGTAAACCTTTAAACCCCCTCCATTCAATCATGCAACCTGCAGCTAGATCTGTTTCCGTTTGCCGCCAGATTTTCCTGGTATGTTCTTAATGTAACCCTACCCAAAATTCATACTAATCTCTCCTTATTGGTGTAGGGTCCCAATATATAAAATTATCTTTACGACGCTGTTCAATAGATGCTTAAAGGACAACTGCTTTATTTAAAATTACTGAAGATCGGTCCTCTGTGTCACCGTACAGACGTCTGACTAAGACGTTACCAATCATCTCAGAAAAAGCAACATACTCAGTGACAAGCAATGTAGATTTCGTTCTACAGATTCAATAAGAGGCGTGTTAATTGTAATATCACACAGAATCAGTAACTCTATTGAACAGGGTTTCGTCTATTGAGCGATAACTGTGAGCATATCAAAGACTATAAGTAGTTTGCAGAATTCGACATAAGTGTTTGCTCAACAGGTTTGCAAACTATAAAATAGCAAAAAATGTCTTCTCGATCATTAAATCCTTTCTCTGATAAGTCTATAAAAGTTTTTGGTAGATAGACATTTAAAGCACATGTGTAACGTTGTCTGGGAGCCAACACGGTGTAGCCTCAGTCGCAAAACAGACAAAGAATAAAAAATGAACTTCAAAAAACTTTTTTGTTATACAACATTCATTTCCTCTTTGTGTCGTTACCACTGTGACGTCCCGCACGTGATCATCTTCTCAAAGTTCTCTTTCTTTTTATAGTTTTTTTTTCCGTACAGTGACGTCATTTCGCCCACGGCTTGGTATTTACACATAGCTGTCCGCGCTACATTACACATAGATTCAACAACGGCGTCTCAGAGATCCGTTCTGGGCTCAACCCTCTGAACGTCAGCAATGAAATTCACAATTTTTTCTGCTTTGGACACGTGGCGCAACGCATACACGCGTTGATTAACAATCAGTTCTAAAGAATAGTCTTATTTAGGTGATAACATCTAAGAATACGAATACTTAACTACCAATTCAACCTTCTCATAGTTGACTGGAAAAGAACAATCTACTCCAGCGGATTAAAAAAAAAAAAAGAACTCGGTTCGAAATTCCATATATTTTCCCAAATTCGACGCAAAGGTTCCCAAGTTCGAAAAGATGTTGTTATAGAAGGCCGAAATTTTGTGAAAATAAAAACCAAGAAAAAAAATAGTCATCTGAATTTGTTTAGTTCTCCCACTGCAAGAACTTAGACACCAGTGTTGAAAAGTGGGACTGAGAGGCACTCTGACCCGCAAAAAAGTGCCTGGGCAAGCCCGCCAGCATTCCCAGGTAAAGGCTCCTAAGATGATTAGCATTAAACCTTTCTCAAAGACAGAAGGACAAAGCCTGGGAGAGGGTGAACCTCCTAGAACTACACAGAACTAAACTCCCACTGCTAAAATCAACAGGAACCAGATCATTGCAGGAATGTTCTGATCTCTGTTGATTTTGGCGGCCCAAGATAAAAATCCCTGAATAATCCAAGTAATTTGAATTGTTTTTTTTTTCTGTTCCTATCAGAATTTCTTTTTCTGCAAAGCCAACTAAATTAGCACCAATATAAAGTTGCTATTTGGGATCTCCACGCGACAAATGCGACCGCCATAACCGGTTTAAAGGCTAATAAATCTGTTTCTTACTTTATCTCGAAGAGTGGGGGGTCGGGGGCTTATAAACAGTCGAAACGGGAGGAGAAGGCGACCCCAGGTCATCGGACAGTTCAAGTGCTCCGTGGTGGTCAGAGTTTGAAACTATTTTCTCCATTTGTTATTGTTTTTAGATTATATTATAGTCGTTGTCGTCAGTCGGACCTGAAGACGATGAAGAGACAGTGTTATCTAATTGCTCTCTGCTCGACTCGATTCTCCTCCTCCTCCCTCCATCCCTATCAGGCCTTGTCAGTCCCACCCGACTCGTATATCTTGGCGGGCAGGATTGGTGGCGACATCTAGACATACGACGATTCCGGGAACAAACAGTTTCGCTTTTCTGCTCAAAATATAACCCACTTTTGTTCGGAGGCGTCCTCGCACTTCAAGGCGACATTTTTTGTCGGTCAGTCCGTCTGTTAGAAATCATTAGTTTCCTAATGAAATTTAATAATAATAATAATAATAATAATAATAATAATAATAATAATAATAATAATAATAATATTATTATTATTAATAATAATAATAATAATGATAATAATAATAATAATAATAATAATAATAGAAGACATGTGACCCATCGGGTCATCCATTGAGTTCGGGTTATATTGTTTGCATAGTGGATGTTGGGGGAACGTTCGACGGTCACGTAACTCTGCCCCCTCCCTATTTTGTCTTCATATTCTATGAATGATATTTCCGACAAGGGGTGAAGAATTGCCGTTTTCTATTGTGGATATTATTTTAAGCGAGTGATATTAGGATAATTTCACTCCTGTCATAGCATTCATCATCACTCGGCTTTCACTGTATCAAGCATATTAATCATCCTCGAATGGCTATGACCTTGATACGCAGCGAGTCATGAGTAAATAAAAGACCAGTTAAATATAAAAAATAAAAAGAACAAATCAAAAGGTATTCGATTTTTACTATATCTCCAAAACTCTTTTTCTTTCCGTCTACAGCTAGTAATTAAATATTATTATTACTTGTGGTGATAATGCCTGTTTTTTAATGTACCATTCCAATCTTTTTGGGATGTTTTTTGCTTTATTAATTCGTAGCTCGAAATTAAATAAGAATCACTACTATATCCTTCTTAATCATGTTTATAATACCAATTTCGTTCCCCTAATATAGTCAGAAGAAGATGAAATGTTGGAAAACTATCGGAATATATATATGGTCGGGTTCGAATCTCCCGATCAGTGCGCATATATATATATATATATATATATATATATATATATATATATATATATATATATATATATATATATCCCTGCTGTACCCGGCCACGCGTTGCTGTGGCTTAGTTTGTTAAAATGGAACACATTCCTCAAGAAAAATTGCATTTTGTTCGTTTATCTACTTTTATTATTTTTTGCAATTTTTTTTATCAATAAAAGTTGTTGTTTTTTCCCCCCCAAAAAATTAATTTTTTCAACATAAATTGTTAGGTGAAAGTTTTTTTTTTCAGGAAAACTTGGCAGTAAACGTTTCTTTTTGAAAACGGAATTTTTATTATAAAAAGAACAGATGAATGGTTAATATGAACATTGTAAATAGGTAGGTGAAAGTAGAGAAAAGTTTGATTTTTTGTTCAATAGACTGTACAAATTATTTTTTTTCAACAGATTTTAAGAAAAACAGAAAACATACTTCCATCATTAATTATGCAAAAAAATAAATAAAGGGGAAAACTTTCTATTATTAATGTTTGCTAAAAAATAAATACCGTAAACTTTGCTGAAGTGTTAGCATATGCTGCATCTTAAAAAGTTGGTTCATGCTGACAATTAAATAAAATAAACGTCTAAAAATTAGTAAAAATAAGTAAAATCATGAATGACGGCTCTGGGGGTGCAAGTAAGTAGGAATAACACAATCATTTGTGTAAAATAATTAATATTCGAGAAATTGTAAACAATAACAAAAATACCTGATACCAAATGCAGTAGAATTCAAGTATATTTTATACGTGCTGAAACTGTGTTTAAATTATTCTTATTTTATTTCTTTTATTAAAAGTTGTCTTTCCAACAATTAACTGGTTGCATGTCGTTTAACCATTGGGGACTTCACTCTTGGAAAATTGTATAAAAATTCTATGAATATCACTAACTCTTAATTTGGGAGTGCAACTCGAACTAAGGGTTAGTGGTAGATAAGTCATTTGTTAGGTGTGTCAGAAATTCCGTGAAAAATATTGAATAATTCCACCCCATTTTCCAAGCTTATAACTACTCGAAAAATGTAATTCAAGCTCTAATTTTTTTTCAATTAAAGGAGCAAGAACCAAGGTTTCATTTAAAAAAAAACAAAAAAAACAAAAACAAACAACGTGTTTAAACAAAAAAAGGTTTTAAACTTTGGACTTTACAGGTAAATTTCTAAAAAAACACTACTTTTTTGTTTTAAATTTGAATATATTATTTATTGATCTTTTATCTTCAATTTGTGATATATAAAACTTTGGTGAGTAAATTAATTATTTACTTTTTAATAGACATTTCAAAATGGGAGGCGTGAATTAATTCGGCCCCCTGTCTTTCCAAACTTATAACTACGCGAAAAATATAATTTAAACCCTATTTTTTTTTCAATTAAAGGAACAAGGACCAAGGTTTCATTAAAAAAACAACAAAAAAAAAAAAAACAACGTGTTTAAAAAAGGGTTTTTTAAACTTCGGACTTTACAGGAAAATTTCTAAAAAAACACTACTTTTTTTGTTTTAAATTCGAATATATTATTTATTGATCTTTTATCTTCAATTTGTGATATATAAA
Source organism: Euprymna scolopes (assembly GCF_053919585.1). NCBI lineage: Eukaryota > Metazoa > Mollusca > Cephalopoda > Sepiida > Sepiolidae > Euprymna > Euprymna scolopes. The sequence continues at coordinate 4,197,809 of NC_136484.1, read as the reverse complement.
ACTTTGGTGAGTAAATTAATTATTTACTTTTTAATAGACATTTGAAAATGGGGGGGGGGCTTGAATAAAGAAAAACGTTTGTCTAAAATATTATATTCGGTTTATTGGAAAGAGCATAAACTTTCACATTGACCCTGAAAATATCGTAAAAATTGCATCAATAGAAAAATTTTGATAGATTTTTTAAGTTTAAAAATTGAAATACTGAACTCGTAAAATTCAATTAATTTCATTACTGTTTTTTAAAAAAATAAAAAAAAACATTTCTATTAACTTTTATACAACTTTAATAGTTTATTATGGAAGTATAATCCATAAAGAAAATACACAACCCACTTTTAAAAGAGAAATTACGAGTTTTTATATTTTATTCGCAGTTTCGTGTTAGGGGTGTCAAAAATTCATACAAAAATTCTGATACACCTAGTCATTTGTTTACAACTTTTGAGAAATTAAGCCTCCTTACTCCTTAAACGATAAGCGGACATTTGTTTATTATTTTTTTATTCAGTGTGTAAAATCCACTTTGAACAACATATTTGGAAATTAGAAAAATAAAAAAAAACACAAAAAACTTAGTTTTAGCATGTTAAAAATATTTAGGTTGGTAGATAATTAAATTCTACTGTGTTTGGTATCATTTTTTTTTTTTGCTGTTGTTTATTGCTTTTTATAATTTTTGACTAAGGAGGGATGCTTAGATCGTATTTTAAACTAAACTACGGAGGTAGGAATGCCCCCCAAATGTACTTGGAAAAATCGATTTTATAGCGAGATTTAAGAATGGTTGGGCGAAAAAAAAGGTGAAAAACAAAACAAATAATCAATAAATAATTGTTACCAAATGCAATAAACGCTACTTTTTTACTTACATGAATGAGTTTATTTTAGGTTTTAAAGTATTTTCAAGCGCTTTTCTTTATTTTTAATCTAAAATTGCGGGTGTGTGGGTGCGAAATATCTCCAGATTTTCTAGAATTCCCCTCTAGATTGCAAACGAAATCTCCAGATCTAGCGGGAAAACCGCTAAATTGGAAACACTGGTCACGTGACGGCAAGCGGTGATAAATAATTGTCCATAAATAAAAAAAAAAAATGGCCTATCGGTACAAAGAAAACCACCTATTTATAGAAAAATTAAGTATAATGTTATAATTAAAGAGAGATATATAAAAACACGCATGGGTACAGTAAACATATTATATCAAAATGTCGAAGCAATCATTTATTTAGTTATTTAGACTATTAATTACGAACGAACCAAGAGTTACACACACACACACAGACACACAGACACACAGACACACACACACACACACATATATATATATATATATATATATATATATATATATATATATATATATATACAGTTTTGAAAATAATAAGCGGAAGTTTCTCAAGAGCTCTTTCGGCTATCATCTCATCAGGAGAAAATCGATAGCGTACAAACTAATATTGTGTCGAAAATAAAGAGTTCTAATGGGGAACTTATTAAATGTGCCAAAAGTACGGGGACACTAAAATAAACTTATTAACGTTTAAAAAACGCTTAAAATATTGGCACAACGAGGGAGAAAAAAAATTGGGAGAAAAGATTCAAAGTTCCCCAAAGAGAAACAATGCGTTGGATGTTTCCTTTTGCCGGCACAAAGAAGGTTGACGCACCGCAATAGAGACAGACTCCAAAATCTTTAAATGGTTTTTGGAGTCCGCTCTATGTAGCACCTCGAACCATTCTATTTTATATCTATCGGCACAGCACGGATTGTCAACCAAATGCTGGCCAATAGCAGAGCCCAAGGCTGCAGAAGGAGGGAGACCACCAGACCCCATCCTCCCTTGTCTGATCTTCGATGGAACATGCTGGTTTATACGAGTCAAAAGGTGCAAGGATGTTCGCACAACATAACCAGCATCGCACTGGCATTTATATACAATATTGCTATTTTGGATGTAAGGCAAACTATCCTTGCGAAAAGACGGAAAAGCAGGTCTCGTAGTATATACCAAACGCAAGGACACAGAATAAAAGCAGTCGTAAATACTTCTGCGAATCTGTTTGGAAAGTTTATTACTCTTTTCCCCAATCCACGGTAATTTTAAATAAACCGGGCATTTCAAGGGTCCAAACTTTGTAGGGGATTTAAAATCCGCAACCTTTTTGAAAATACAGTCATCAATAAGGTCAACAGGATAACCATTATTGATGAATATTTCCCTGATCTTATCGAGTTCGGCGTCTAATCTGTTAGGCGAAAAAATCATGAGGGTTCTATGTACCAAAGTATTAATTAAGCCGACCATACGTGATTTTGGTACAAAAGACAACCAGTTCACATATAGGCCAGTAAATGTCGGCTTTCTATAAATTGTAGTGAGAAAGCCCCCCCCCTCCCTTGAACGTTCGAAAAGAACATCCAAGAAAGGAAGCGAATTGTCCTTCTCACTTTCTATAGTGAACTTAAGAGCCCCATGCAAGGAATTCAATCTATTAAAAAATATCGATGCTTTACTTTGCGATGGAAAAGTGTCGTCAACATATCTGAAATATGCAGTGGGTTTAGTTGTAGAATTGAACATAACGGATTGTTTTATGACAATAACCTTTGGTTTAGTTTGGGTAGATAAAGACTATTGAAGTTATTCAAAAGAAACGTATATTTTTCGTGTGTTACACTTAAATTTATAATATTATTTTATCGATTTATTGCGCATAAGTTTGAAATAGCCTTCTCGTTGCTAAACGCGTAGATTAAATGGACGTATCTTAAAAACAGATTGTCTGGACTCGTTGTGTTTAGGCGAATTTCGCCGACTTAAAAACGAATGTCGTTGCGCCTAGAAAGACACGTGGAGGCAATTTACTTTTCTCCTTTTCTTTTGGCTAATTTCACGTCATCAAATGTAGGCATAAAATGTCTTTAAAATGTACAATCTCTCACATTATACGACCATCATCATAAACTACGCAAGTTTTACTGATTGACCTCATGGGAGAGACACACAGACGATGTAAATACTAATTCCGACCATCAGATTATGGCAATTCAACATTCGGTTCTCGCCGAGCAATTAACTACCCCCCAACTTATCAGGATATAAAGTTTGTTGGTTTGCTTTTGTTTTACGGCATATCAACCCGTTTCAGGTTATTTAATGTCGAGGGATATAAAGTGACAACAAAGTAAAAAATTGGTATTATTTTGCTTATTTCGACTGTTCTTAAGTGCCATTTTCACACGGTTTCGGTCGATGTTACTGTTACAAGAAAAGGTTCCCGTCGTATGTACCCGTATGTACCCGTATGTACCCGTCATCTTAAAAAGACCCCATCCCTATGCAACATAACCTCCAACTCAAAGAAGCATTCTTATTCATTATAATCAGAAATAACGTAGGTATTAAAGGTAACGTTAAATTCCTAGTAAAAAAACCGGAAAGAAACTGAAACAGCCTATTCTTGTACCTATTTACTATGCCTCCCCACGGGACAGAGTTAGACACCAGGGTCGTTTTTTAACGTGGAGAAAAGGTACACAAATAAAAAATTGTCTCAGTCGTGAAGGACTGATCCTCCACCGAAAGAGAACAAGAAATGAAAGTGTAGCATCTGAAGAACAGATACTACACTTTGATATTGATCAAAATAGCCTATTCTTGTAAGTAAAAAAAATACTCGAGCTGAGATGGAAACCAAAACCTAAACACAGGGAGTCAAATACGATGTCCATTAGGCTAGCTTGACACAATCTTTTATGCAGTGTTTTAAAACCAACTTATTCTTAACATAAGAACAATTGAAGAATTGAAAAGAGTATATGAAATGGAAAAGTTTAAACACCTATGTATAGTAAAAAAAAATCTGTCATGTGAACGATTCACGCATGCGCATTCGTGAAACAATTAGCAAACAGATAAAACTCCGATGACTCCCAAGTATGAAATTTTCAATTTTACTTCCTTAACAGCTCTTTTTCCGGATGAAAACCGATTAGAAAGTTTTCCAAATGTCTGAATACCCTATATATCAAATTTTAAGTCTGTAGATAAAAAATTCGTTGAGCATATGTTGAGAAGTGTCCTCACACACACACACACACACACACACACACACATATATATATATATATATATATATATATATATATATATATATATATATATATATATAAGTGAGAATGTTTGTATGAGGACACTTCTCAAAATATGCTAAACCAGTTTTTTGTCTACATACTTAAAATTTGATATTTAGGGTATTCAGACATTTGGAAAACTTTCTAATCAGTATATATATATATATATATATATGTATATATATATATATATATATATATATATATATATATATATATATATACGTTTTATTTTTTTTACCGTATCTTTCTGTTAAGTTACATTATTGCTTCAGCTACCCGGCCGTTTTTTGGCCGTCTGTAGCTTCTTCAGACTTTTACAGAAATGTTCGTTGTTATGGGATGGATCATCTCCTGTTCACTCTTTCACTCTTTCATCCCATAACAACGAACATTTCTGTAAAAGTCTGAAGAAGCTACAGACGGCCAAAAAACGGCCGGGTAGCTGAAGCAATAATGTAACTTAACAGAAAGATACGGTAATAAAAAATAAAACGCATATTTGCTCTACAACAGTATTGAGCACTTTCTTCAGTTTTTATCAATTACCATTTTTACTAAATATATATATATATATACACACATTCTCATATATATATATATATATATATACACACATTCTCATATATATATATATATATATATATATATATATATATACCGATTAGAAAGTTTTCCAAATGTCTGAATACCCTAAATATCAAATTATATATATATAAATTATATATATATACACACATTCTCACATATATATACACATTCTCATATATATATATATATATATATATATATATATATATATATATATATATATATATATAGTCGCAATAGTATAACACGCACATATTAGTGATGGGACGATTCCAAAATTTTACCCGATCCCAGTACAATTACCAATTTCAAAATTTTACTCGATTCTGATACGATTACCGATTCTTTTCTTAATTCTTAAGTCCGATGCAAGTACCGATTCCAATTCTTAAAAAAATTGTAAATGCTTATTTGGAAATTCAAGGGTTTTTAAAATATGTTCAAATTACGGTAAACATCCTGTGTAATTTCCACATATATTTTGCAAAACGTAATAAACTTGCGACGGGGTGTATATGACAAAAGTAGACATTTTAAATATTGTTCTCAAACGCTTTTAATTGATTGAAAATTGTGAAACAAAATTTGGTTTTCTTTTAAAACAAAACCGAATTGCATTTGTTTGTCGTCAATGCTATTTAAACATTTCATAAACAAAACGAATCGACGTTTGGTGTGCATAATAAAAAAAGCAGTGTAGAAGCAAAGCCCGGTATCACGAATGAGTCTCTACATAATAATGTCACTATTTAGAAAACCATTCTTAACATCCGGAGTGAGGACTCTGTTAACTATTTGCTGCCTTCCCACTATGAAACAATGTTTATATTTTTTCTCCATAAAAATTTGGTCGTTTATTAGATTGATTTGTTTTACTGTAAAAGATAAAAGATTTCCAGTGATTGCAAGGTTGAACAATAATTAGTAAGGAAATACAATGAAGACGCAAACAACAAGATAACGCAATAATAAGTGTATTAAAGAAAAGGTATATTTACAATATGTACAAATGACGGTGTCGAGTCAGAGAGTCTTGGTGGGAGGACATGTACGCTCTTCGGCGTCACTTCTGGTGGCATTTGAGTAAGACACACCAAGGCCAACCTAGGCTTGCCATTTATAGTGTTATGTTATTCGCATATGCAAATAAGTGGTTGCCACCACAACAAGTAGATATCTCACTGCTGATGCAATTCTCTATCTATATAAAAGCCAGGTACGTCCAAGGATGGAACACTATTGCCACATCTGGGCAGGAGCTGCTAGAAAGGACTTGTCCTGCCTTGATAGAGTTCAAAATAGACTTCGTAGCCTCGTAGAGGATGTCTTTTTCTCTTCCCTGCAACCTCTATCTCACAGAAGAGATGTTGTGAGTTTGTCTCTGCTTTATCGTTATTTTCATTGCAAGTGCTCGACTGAGCTTCAATCTATGGTACCCCCTCGCCAAACTTCCACAAGAAACAGACGTCTAGCTTAAAACACTATCAATAATTCCTCCCACTCTTTATCTGTGCCTAAACCTAAACGTACATTCCATGAACAAAGCTTCTTTCTTAGAACTGTATTCCGGTTTCCTACTTTCCAGCTGACTACAATCTGATTGTCTTCAAGTCCAACGTAAACAAGTTCTTGATGAACCGTTCCACTTAAGTTAACAAATTTACCGAATTTCCATAATTAACGATTACTATATTGTTCAATTGACTACTGTACACTCTTAACTCTTATCTTCGAGTGGTCTCTGGCCTTGATAAGTGATTATGCCTAAAAAAATTGTTTATTACAATCAGATAAACTATTAAATACAAAAGAAGAAATTGTATCTAAATGTAGACAAAGTTAAGTGTGTAAAACAAGTTCAATACTTAACAAAGTCAGCGTTATTGAGTCATTAATAGGCCAAGTATTAACCGGAGTTGTCTGGTATATCTTAAACTTTTTCAAATGATGTTCAGTTGTAGTATAGGACCATTGGAATACCTCACATGCGGTGAATTTTATTTCGAAAATATATTATGTTTTCAAATAGGATTTAAAAACAATATATTTATATGGGGGAAATCAAGGTTGAGTGGGAAATAAATTCCAAAAGTTTCAATATTTAATAATTAAGATTTGTTAAGAATTTTGAAAGAGAATTTGTCTTTTAAAATTTAAAAGCTTTCAAATTTCTTGCAAATTTATTTCAAATTTCAAGAGATCACTGAGTAATTGATTCTTTTTTTCTATTATTAAATGGTTGACTTGTTTGCATTGGCGAAAAACAATGAAAATAATAGTTAATTAATTAAATGCCTTTTTATAAATGAATATGCAAATCAGTTAGGATTTAGATTTTTAGTAAAAAATAAAATAAAATAAAATAAATATTCGTTCGAAATCCTCGCTGCAAACTTCTAACTTCAAGTATAATTTTCACCGTCCATTCTCTCCCCCTCTCGGTCGTCCAAAGTTGCTCGTTGCTTCCTAAATCGTCTTTTTCTCAGCCGTCACTGTCCTCACATGAAAATTAATGCAATGTCGCTCTGTATATATTAATGAGTCGTCTACAAACGAAAGATTTTTCTTTCTTTTCCTTTCCTCGATTCCGTCACCTGAATTACTTTTGCCACATTCCCTTGATGCCACAACTTACCAAACATCTTCAAACTACCTCATATATTTAAAAATTAATTCATATTAATTTTACAAATACACAGGTCAGATACAAAATAAATACGAAATATTTCATAAATTGTGTGAATTTCCTCCAAATAAAATATTATTAACTATCGCATCACTCTGTGATGCTTTTAAAGACTTGTAGCTCAATTTTTCTTCAGAAACACGGGATTTACTATGACAATTGTTGGTTGGTTGTTTTTGTTTTACAGCATATCAACCCTTTTCAGACTATTTAGTGCCGAATCCAGTGATTTTGAAGAAAATATTTTTAATAGAATATATATTTTTTTTCAAGTTGCTTTCTATTTAACCCATAGTTGAGACCATAACAGGTACTACCACTCCGGGTCAGAGTGGACCTGGAAGCAATGGAAATTAAAGGGTTGGCTTCACACTTCCCAAAGCCCGCAAGTTGGGGCCTTACCATCGGATATAGTTTAAGGTCATATCCAGGACCAGACTATGATGAGACCTTTTGTCTAGTTGTTATTGCGTTTGTATCACAGCTTGACATGAAACTACACCAATTAGATATAAAGACTGAGTTTTTAAATGGCGAGCTGCATGAAACAACCATCTTGTATGCAAAATAAACCAATGTGTTGGAATAAAGCATTGGAATGTCAGTTGAAAAAATGCATTTCATGCAATAGAGATTGATTCTTGCATCTTCAGGAGAAGAAATATTTATAACTGCTGTTTACGTTGACGATATCATTCTGGCAAGCACGTCTCTGGCATGTCGTGAAGAATTTATTAAAACAATATCGGAACGTTTAAATATCAAGAATATGGAGAACTAGATCACTTCTTCTTAAGATTGCTTATATCGAATGAGGTAATATGGAATGGACAACCAGCATACACAGCAGAAGTTTTGACAAAATTCTAAATAGAAAATTCAAAACCTATACCAATTGATATTAGTACAAGATTAACTAAAGACTCTGAAACCTTGTTAGAACAGTTTGTCTCAAAGAAAGAAAACGTTATTATACCATTCTTTGTCATGTTGCTTTCGATCGTCTTGGTTTTCTTTCGGAAGCATCGAGTGATTGAAACAATGTCAGATCAGGAAAAGTGCAGTCGAAATTGCGCAACCTTTGCTTCCTTATTAACCCTTTACTGCGTAGAATCCTGTTTAAAAAGTACCCATTGTCTCCCGGGATAACAGGAGTCTCGCATAGCAAAATAAGCATCAGTTAAAATCATTAAAATTGAAGACGTTTTATAAACAAGAATTACTAATGAGAAGAGAAAGCCTGTTGCCAGGTGCGTCGAATATGTAAACATTCACTTGTAAATCACGTGGACAAAAAAACGGTCTGTCTTCAAAAGAGATCGACAAAAATAAATAGAATTTGTAGTTTAGACCCTGAACGCGGTAAACAGATGCCCTGTTTGCAAGAGGATTTGTAAGTCATCTGGACACATAAAACGCCATCTTGAGAGTCATAAGGATCTCACATGTGGTGTGCCAATCATTCTGTGCAAATGAAATGCAGCAGAATTAAAAAAAAAAATACTGTGTAGCCCTCTCATTCTTTTTTTCTCTTTGTTCTATTCTTTCTTTCTTTCTCTATCTCCTTCTCTATCCCCTCTCTCTTCTCTCTCTCACTCTCTCTCTCTAATATATATATATATATATATATATATATATATATATATATATATATATATATATATATATAGGATGAAAGTATATTAATGCTAATTAAGTTATACAGAAGCGTCCGTATTTACTACAGTAGGGAATAGCTAGGCTAAGCTCTACTCAAGAAGTGGGCACTGTTGAGGTAAATACTGAAAATATATACACAACATAATTTTAAAAAGTGACTGAATAATCTTTAAACTATTACCTAGTCAGAAGAAAATCGATAGTTAAATGTATGAGAAATATTATTGACAAAAATAAGAAAACTTGATGAAAAAAAGATGAATGCAGAGTGCAACAAATATTGAATCTTATCAAATATATCGTCGTCGTCGTCGTCGTCGTCGTCGTTCGTAGAACTCGGATACGAGTATACATTTTGCTCATTGACATTTCCTAAGATGTGAAACAACTCCTATTTGTGCACGGAAAAGGTGACTGCAGCTGCTATACGGGATAGTAGGAGGTTTCACAGGTTGTTGACCTCCAGCTTTTCTTCGGGCTCTTTTTGTTCCTTCTTTTTGTCTTTTGTTGTTTTCGAAAATTTCAATGTTTTCGTGTATTTTTCTTCTCCCGCTCTTTCTTGTTGGCTGCATTGACTTCCCAGTTATTTGTTTCAATTTCGGTTTCCGTAAAAGTAGATTTCAGTTGATCTTTAGTTTTGTTGCATTCCAATTGTAAATTCTGTATAACTTGCTTGGATAGGCGATTGTCAGGCATTCGGCCCAGCGTAGACAGTATCTTATTATTGTAGCTTCTCTGCTTTCTATCCCTGAACGTGATTCGTGATTAAGTCTTGCATAAAATATATAATATGATAATAAAAAGGCGCTGGAGAAAGTAGACTTCCTCATATGACCTTTTATGTAAGTCATATATATATATATATATATATATATATATATATATATATATATATATATATATATATATATATATATATATGGAGATGAAAAAGGAACAAACCACATATCATTAATAGAGAATTGGCACGTTTGAATAAGAAATTCTACGATTACATTTACTATAATACTAGATAATCTGTCTGTCTGAATGGGAAACTATCCTATTACTACTTTGTAATGCTTAATTCCGTTTACCAAATGATTTCATATGAATATACTGCGTTGTAACGGACCTGGTAAACTAACGCATGCATTATAAAGCTGGAAAGATGATATATTTGTAAAAGAACAATGCACAATACCGTGATAAATTATTTTCAACTATCAAAATAATTCCCAACGCTATTAATAATGTTGACTTATTCATTAATTAACCTTTTTTATCGATTTATTTATCTTTTTATAGATTTATTTATTTTTTATTTATTCATTTATCTTTTTATCGATTTATTAATCTTTTTATTGATTTATTTATCTTTTTATTGATTTATTTACTTTTTATCGATTTATTTATCTTTTTATTGATTTATTTATCTTTTTATTGATTTATTTATATTTTTATTGATTTATTTATCTTTTTATTGATTTATTTATCTTTTTATTGATTCATTTATCTTTTTATTGATTTATTTATCTTTTTATTGATTTATTTATCTTTTTATTGATTTATTTATCTTTTTATTGATTTATTTATATTTTTATTGATTTATTTATCTTTTTATTGATTTATTTATCTTTTTATTGATTTATTTACTTTTTATCGATTTATTAATCTTTTTATTGATTTATTTATCTTTTTATTGATTTATTTACTTTTTATCGATTTATTTATCTTTTTATTGATTTATTTATCTTTTTATTGATTTATTTACTTTTTATCGATTTATTTATCTTTTTATTGATTTATTTATCTTTTTATTGATTTATTTATCTTTTTATTGATTTATTTATATTTTTATTGATTTATTTATCTTTTTATTGATTTATTTATCTTTTTATTGATTCATTTATCTTTTTATTGATTTATTTATCTTTTTATTGATTTATTTATCTTTTTATTGATTTATTTATCTTTTTATTGATCTAATTATATTTTTATTGATTTATTTATCTTTTTATTGATTTATTTATATTTTATTGATTTATTTATCTTTTTATTGATTTATTTATCTTTTTATTGATTTATTTATCTTTTTATTGATTTATTTATCTTTTTATTGATTTATTTATCTTTTTATTGATTTATTTATCTTTTTATTTATTTATTTATCTTTTTATTGATTTATTTATCTTTTTATTGATTTATTTATCTTTTTATTGATTTATTTATCTTTTTATTGATTTATTTATCTTTTTATTGATTTATTTATATTTTTATTGATTCATTTATCTTTTTATCGATTTATTCATTTTTTTATTGATTCATTTATCTTTTTATTGATTCATTTATCTTTTTATTGATTTATTTATCTTTTTATTGATTCATTTATCTTTTTATCGATTTATTTATCTTTTTATCGATTTATTTATCCTTTTATCGATTTATTTATCTTTTTATTGATTACGTTTGAATTCATGTCTTGAAACATGACGTAAATCATAAATCTATCATTCTTCTTTTAATATGTTAATATGTTAACATGTTAATATGTTAACATGTTAATATGTTAACATGTTAACATGTTAATATTTTAACATGTTAATATGTTAATATGTTAACATGTTAACATATTAACATATTAACATGTTAAAATATTAATATATTAACATATTAACATGTTAACATATTAATATATTAACATGTTAACATATCAACATGTTAACATGTTAACATATTAACATGTTAAAATATTAACATGTTAACATGTTAATATGTTATTATATTAACATGTTAATATGTTAATATGTCAGCATGTTAATATGTTAATATGTTAATATATTAAACTCCAGTTATTAAAAAAAAAAAGCCCAAAAACAAGCAGTCGGTAGAACATCAGACTAAAGATCACAAACTTTCGATTTCAATTTCGGGTTATTTGTTTAAAATTATTATTTATTTTCAAGTTTAATAAATGGTAATATATTTTTATAGACTTTTTGATTAAAAATTATCATTTTAAGATATTTAAGTTATTGTGTAAAATACTGCCCAAATATATATATATATATATATATATATATATATATATATATATATATATATGTGTGTGTGTGTGTGTGTGTAGTTTACTGAAATGTAAACACCTTCTTTGACCGTATTTTACAGACGGGCAATAGCGGGTCCACTTGCTCGGTAAATCTCAATCTAAATAAATATAAGCTGATAGATGATGCACGAATATTATTGTTGGTTTTAAAATAAATATTTCTTAGTTTTCTTGTTATCGGCTCAACGTGAAACGTAAACCTCTTAAATCCTCGTTGAAGTGTCGCAAATGATTATAAAGATATAAATAATGCTAGAATGAAAAGGAAGTTTTGGTCGAAAGATAAAGCAAAATTAAATCTTGTCGCTGACGCCACTTGCGTATGGTACAAAAAAGGCGATATAAAAACGCGGTGTTAACGCGGTATTTGCCACAAAGGGTTAAATTAAGCAGAGAAGTAGAAAATTTCATTAGAATTTATATAATGTATTTTTAAAACGTAATAGTCACTGAGACCCTTATTTCCACTTGTCTTGAACACATGTAGTCACTTTTGAATAATATAAATAAAATTAATACATACGATGTGCCTTCAATAAGTTTCCAGGCGTTTTTGTACAGGAATTTAAAGTTCAGTATGTTATTGCTATACATCTTATGAGATGACTGACCTGTTTTTATGATTTCTGGTTTAAATGAACAACTACAGCAGGAATTGGAATACACTCTACTAAAGCCTGATTGTCATAGCTGATGAAGTTCACAAATTAAATCTGGATGTGATGAAAATTTAGAAGTGCGATATTCTATAAAATTCTGTTTGAAACTTGAAAGAAATGCCAAAGTAACGTATGGAATGCTTAATACTGCTTTTAGACCATCTTTCATGCAGTTTTTGAGTGGCATAAGAGATTTAAGGAAGGCAAGGGGTCTGTGAGGGATGATGAGAGGTGTGGGAGGAGTAAGCAAGTCAGATTGGTCAAATAAAGAATTTCATGGATAAGGACCGTTGTGTGTCTATAGAGATAATAAGTGCACAGTTTGCTATCAGTGTGGGAACTGTACATACAATTATTCGCGAGAAACTGAAGATGCGGAAGATTTGTACGAAGTTCGTCCCAATAGTATCTCCATTTTTGTTACAGACTATTTGAACAAGATAGGCATCAAACAGTTCCCCACCCTCCCTATAGTCCAGATCTTGCTCCCTGTGACTTTTGGTTATTCCTTACGCTCAAGGAAAACCTTAGAGGCTGTCGTTATGAAACAATTGAGGAGAGGAAAGAGGCTGTGATGAGGGTCATTGACACACTCACAGAAGAGGACTTCTCTGGTGTCTTCCAGAAGTTGTTTGAACGGTAAACAAATGCATTGCAGCCGGAGGAAATTACTCTGAAGGGATAGAGGTTCATGGGTGTACTATTAATAAAGCTGGAGACTTATTGAAGGCACCTCGTATTATGAAAAGAAATGTTAATGAAAAAAAATCATATTTTAAAAATTATAAATCAAAACAAACGCCCAAAAAATTATGTCTTTCCATAGAATTTGAATTCAAACGTTTGATACATCTACAAATAGTAATAAAATCTACGATATTATCTTTCTGAATTTTTGAGATAAGGATTGATAATTTGTAATATTTTGACTACCGTTCTCATATTGAATGCATTTTTCGGCTGATTAGCCTCCGATCTACTTCAAGTGCATCTTTCGAACTCGAGAATAGTGTGTGCGTATGTAATAATTTTTAAGTTAATAAAAAAAGGAAAACCGAAAGTTGTTCATGTGTTTTTGAGGTTTCATCTTTATTGTAAGACTTTCTCAATATGATCTAGGCCGGCATAAAAGTAAAAGTTTGAAAATAAGTGGTGCGGCTATGGCTTCAAAACAATGTTTTTAATCGTTTTTGTTACATAACCGTTTAAAATTGAAAATATATGGTGCGTTTATAAAGTGAATTAATTTTTTTATTAAAAGAATATCTGTTGTGGCCCATAGTCAAGAGAGAAATGTTACATATATAAACATATGTTTGTAAGAATCCTTAAATTATCAGAAAAAGCTGGGAATTGTAGATTAGTTTTACTTAATATTAGGATATTTGGCGAATTTACAAGGAATCTATATTATCGATGTTAATTTTAAGTCTTCAGATATTTACTAATATAAGACTAAAATGAGGAGGCGAATATGTTGTTTTTAAGTGAACGTCTGATTAGATTCTTGTTTTTTTGTGACAAATTTAGGTTTTGGTTATAGTTGGTTTGGTTGAGTGGCAAATTAGCTGTAAGTTTGATGCTAGTGAGCTTACACCAGCCGATTATTAGTCGACTCATCATCTCTAAGCGTGTGGTAATGCCCATTAGATATAAGTACAGCATCACTTTACAGTTACCCCGATATTATAGAACTGTTAATACAGCAGCCGCTCTTAATGCTACCTAGGAATTATGGCTTCTGTACTACCAGTTGGTAAGAGCAGACACAGACGCTGTCAAACCTGTTAGAATAAGGGCGGCCAGACATGTTATGTGATACTTATTGGAAAGAAATCTTCCCCAAATTGCTCATATAGAAAAAATACGCCGTTCATTGTTTCTAGTCAGGAAATAAAGCAAGTGTTTTTGTGATGGTAGCTAATAGACAAAAAGGGAATATCAAAAACAAAAGCCGTGGTTAGAGATGAAGCAATTTTAGCTTTAAAAATCGAATATTTCGTTCGTGTCTCCAGCTCTAGAAAAATTGTCGACCAGAACGAAAAAGAGCTCTTTCTCTCAGCAGTTGTTCAGTAGCACAGATTTTATATTAGTTTTTTGCTTCACATGGATGATCTGACAATATATGCAGATTCATTAAATTAAATTAAAAAAATCTTGCTTTATTGGTGTCGATTGACTATGGATGAAATTCATGGTAAATTTACCATATTTGAATATAAAAATTGGAAGGTTGGGCGCATTATTTCCCCTTAAAACCCTTTAAAACATACAAGACAAATGCAAATTATATATATATATAAATATAAAAGTGATAGTTTCGTTCTTTCAATAATTCAATGTTTATTACTTAAAAGTTGTTTCAAATACAGGATGGAACGATCAAATTGTCGCCCTAGAAAAGACGACATGATTCCATTTCCGTTTGATAAAAACTGGTTTTCTTTTGTTTTTGCAGACCATCTACTAGTTGGCCAGTTTTGTATAAATCCCAAAAGCGTTTAGGAGCTTTCTATCATGTGTGAAAGTGACACAATGTTCAACTAGCGAGATCGGAGATGTGCCCCTGTACAACTCATGCTCTCTCCCGATTCAGGTTATGACAACAGGACCATTGCCATCACCCTAAAAATTCATTGTTGGATTGCCACTGATAACAGGAACGTGTTCAAGGAATAAAAAAAAAACAGTTTCCGGACACGTTTATAGTTTTGGTGTGGTTTCAAGTGACGGCTACATCATGCCACCTAATATCTTCGAAGTCGGCTTGAAAGTCAAGACCAACTCCTGACCTGAGCCTGCTTGACTACTTCGTTTAGTAATACGTCGAGAACACGATCTCCCACAACACCAAAGCCATCCTGATTGCCGCCACCCGTCGAGTATTCGCTGAGCTCTCGCCGGTGCTTGTGGAAAAGGTATGCTCCCAGTTGCGGAACGTATCGAGGTGGTGATTGAGGTTGAAGGCGGCTACATTGAATAGATGTCAGCTCTACTACATAATCAAGTTACCTAAATTGATTTTTTTAATAAAAGTTTTAAAATAAAGCTGTAGTGTTGTTTTCTTTAGGGCGACAACATTATCGCTCCCCCTGTATAAGGTTGTCTATAAGTCTCCAGTAACCATGATAATTATATGTTTTAGATGCCATTCTTTTATTAATTATCACACACACACACACACACACACACACACACACACACACACACACACACATATATATATATATATATATATATATATATATATATATAATAGGACAATAAGAGTATGAAATGAAGACACAAAACTATATATCGGTAGATATAGAATGGAGCATTTATTTAATAATGGAATACAGGCAAAATTTGGGGGATAGAAGGGACTCTTTATGCCAGGGCATTTCGAAGTCTAATGCTTCTCATCAGAAGAGTAGAGAAGGTGCTAGATAGTATGGGGAAGATGCGGCATCTAACGTAAGGTTCATTAGGGACGAAAGAGATTAAGAGGAATTATAGAATGTTGGGGGAAGCCTTATTGAATTCTAAATAAATAAGAGAAGCTTATTATATATAGTATGATATATAAGAATATATATGATCTTTAACATTGTAATGAGATTTAGGGGTATATGTATTATGGCTAAATGCGGGTGTATTGTTGCTGCGTGGTAATTTATTTTAACGGTTTGTGGGGTGTCTATTTTCTATGGTGTATGTAATTTTGATTTTTTTGGTTTAAATTAAATTAAGGGAATGTCTCACTGGGAATGGTAGTTTCAAGCGTTCACCTTAAAACTTTAAATTTCTTGAAGTTCGATTATAAAGGCCATCAAAGTTAACACGCACAAACTCATTTCAAATACGTTAACTCACACCCATCAATTTTTTAATTCAACTGATTTTTCCATGGCACATATCCATGCTTCTTTCTGTTACCCTCTTTCCTTTTTCTTCTTTCTCTTCTTTCTTTATATAAATATTTTTAAAATTTTTCTATCTCCTTATATTTCGCTTGTTTTCTAAATATTCACAAATACACCCCCTCCCCCCCAAAAAATCATCTCTTGACTTTTATCATCTGAATAAACAGACAGGAAACTCCTCTGCCTGCTGAAACAATTGTAAAGTTTTTTTTAAAGTGGGTTGTTCATTTTCTGTATGAAATATACTTCCAAAATAAACTATTAAAGTTGTTTAAAAAATAATAAAAATATTATTTTTTATTTTTTTAAAAAACAGTGTTTACAAAATGTTTACAAAATGCCGGCGTGCCTTCATGTAGCCGTTTTTTTTTACGTAATATAATCAATAGAATTTTGCAAGTAAAATATTTTTCAATGTTTAAACTTTTAAACTCTATCAAAATTTTTCTATTGGTTCAATTTTTACGATATTTTCAGGGTCAATGTGAAATTTTATGCTCTTTCCAATAGACTAAATATAATATTTTAAAGAAACGTTCTTTTTTCAAATTCACCCCCCCCATTTTGAAATGTCTATTAAAATTTTAATAATTAATTTATGTGCCAAAGTTTTATATATCACAAATTGAAGATAAAAGATCAATAAAGAAAATATTCTAATTTAAAACAAAAAACAAAAAAAGAATAGTGTTTTGGAAATTTACCTGTAAAGTCCAAAGTGTAAAACCTTTTTTTTTTAAAGCCACGTTGATTTTTTTTTTAAATGAAAGCTAATGTTATGCTTACATCGTCAAGTAAATACCAGACGCTCATTGAATGTTTTCTTTTTTTAAATATAAAAAAAATTAGTCGATAAAGAAGTATTAAAATATATTAACCAAAAACTCGTGTATTTCATTAAAAGAATTTTTAAAAAAATCGATGAAGCGGATTTTTAGTTCTAGGGGAAAAACTTATAATTGAGTGTGCGTTTCCTTTTTAAATACGGAGGATGAGAAATACTAATTTTGGTTAAAACACGCAATAAAAAAAGAGACATCATTTATGTCCCTTGGACGAATCCGTATTTCATAAATTTCATTTTAGCAGCAGCAGCTCTTTACAGCTTCGCACAAAACATGTTGTGAAAATACGATTTCCTACGACCCTCGCTTTAAAAAATCTTTTTATTTAAAAAAGTACATGGAATTTAAAATATCAATATTGATAAATTCTTAACAATTAAGGATGGAACCACACATTTAATAGTATATTTTTTTTAAGTAAATGATTTTTTGACATTTATATATATAATCATATATTTATAAGCAAGTAAAAATATGTTGATTTTCTTTCTTTTTTTTTTTAAAGAAAACGCGTTAAAAAAAAAACAAATATAGCATAATTTGCTATCTGTTATTTTTTAAAAAATTTTGGTCTTTGCTCCTTTAATTGAAAAAAAATTAGGGTTTGAATTACATTTTTCAAGTAGTTATAAGCTTCGAAAAATAGTAGAATTATTAAAGTTCTGATCATCATTTTTAATGACCACTTTCTGATACACCTAATGCATGTCTTAACGAAGACTTGGGGTACATCCCTTCCAGTGAATTAATGCGCCCCCAAATATCAACCTAGAAATTTCTACGACTCGACGTGGTACATATAGCACCTAGCCTTCCCAAATGGTCACTCATCGGTTACTGGCCAAGTTCATCATCATTGCTAAACTTCGGTAATCTGTCGAGAACCAGTGTATATATATATATATATATATATATATATATATATATATATATATATATATATATATATAGAGAGAGAGAGAGAGAGAGAGAGAGAGAGAGAGAGAGAGAGGGGGGGGGGATCATAGCGCGGTTGAACAAACTTTATGTCACGTAATGTTTTATTTCATGCTTAGATTCCGTTTAATGGTGAGATGATTTCTCGAAAGAAGGGACCGATCCCCAAACCTTTACACATTTTCTAAAGTCACAAGAGGAGATAACTATGTTTAATAGGTCAGTGAACGGTTTGCGTTCAATTAATCACGTGGTAGTTATTGAGACAAACAAAAGGGAATCTACGTTAAGCACGTGGCTCTTGGTGCCCAACACCCCTTCGTCTGTCTTGACTTCTGTGCGCTGAGTTTACGTGTGACGCAAGAGTGGAGGAAAAAACGGCTGTTAGGGAGGGGGCTGACTTTCAATAAATTTCGCTTCGTCATTTTGTGACTGACTCCACCCCACCGACACCTAGCGACCGGCACCATTACTGTCGTTCGTTTAACCACCCGTTAAACAACGTCTGATAGGCAAGTGTCCGCCCTCGGATTAAATGACCATTATGTTTTCCGCCCTCGGAAGCACGCCGCATTTGTTCGTCCCGACCGGACCCCGCCTATTGCTCGTGGTCGACGGGGGCTGGTGTCAGTGAACGGAAACCGCCAGTCCCCCCTCCCCCAACATATCCAGCGTATGTTTCTGATGGACGTCGCTATTTGACATCAGGGAAATCATGTGGACGAGGTTAAATGAGCCCTAAGCGACCCATCGCACACGACCACGCACTTCAAATGACGGGAAGGCACTGATCAATTCTGTTAATACATCTGTTATCAAAATCGAGATAAAAATTCGAAATAGAAAATGACAACATGGAGCAGTTTCAAAGCTTGATGAAATTATAATTAAAAATGTAGTGCTGTTGTATATGTTGTCACTGAACTGGGGGAGATAACTCTATTTTACTAAAACATTAGGGTACAGTGAGCACCCAATTTTGGGCCACTTTTTTCCCCCCTATTTCGTATGTTTTTTGTTTCTTATTAGTCCTGCGGAAAAAAAAATATATATACTTTTATTTAAAAGAAATAAAAATTCTAATCCAATCTGAGATTCTTCAGGAAATGCCACAAACGTTTTAGTGCGATTCTTTAATTAAAAAAAAAAGGCAAAACAAAAAAAAAAGTCTTTCCTTTTCATTTTACATCTCCAATTCCATTTTTTTTTTCATTTGGGACGCTATAACCTACGCAAAACATTTAACGTTATAAAAACATTAATAATAATCCTCTCTAAACTTTACAACAAATGCCTCAACGAATTTTGCTTTCCTGACTGCTATAAAACTGCTTCTGTGATACCAGTTTACAAGAACTGACCGATTAAATTATCGCTCCATTAGCCTCCTCCCACTTTTCATCAAAATATTTGAGTCCATAATTAACCCAGCTCTAGTTCATCACTTACACTTGCTAAACTTCTGACTGATTAACAATATGGATTTAGGCAAGCCCAGTCTACTTCAGATATCCTCACTGTAATCTCTGAACGTATATATTATACACTGGACAAAGCAGGGGAGATAAGGGCAGTAGACCTAGATATATCTAAAACTTTTGGCAGGGTATGGTCCGATTGTCTTCTTAGGAAAATCAGATCACACAGTATCACTGGACGAATACTTAACATAATTAAATCCTTCTTAAGTAAGAGCAGAATCTAGGTTGTCCTCGACAGTCGTACATCTAAACAATATGATATAAATGCGGATGTACCTCAGGGGTCGATCCTTGGACACTTATTTTTCCTAATATTCAAAAATTACCCCCTAATAAAATTGTCCCTGAGATGGGTATATTTGCTGATGACACCAAACTATAACAGGCACGAGGGGAAAATAAATGGACACATATCTAAGGAAATGGCTAAAACACTGGATTGGAATGGGGACAAAAATAAATGTAAACATTCAATGCTGCCAAGACTAAGCTTCTTTCCTTCAATAATTACAAGAATGTAATTGAATATTCGCATAAAATTATTGTTGTAATCCACATAATCTTACAAAGATAGCTTGATACCATTCCGCAATACGTTCCACAGTCAAAAAAAGAAATAAGATACTGTTTTGGATATTTTTTTTTAAATTTAGTTTGCCAATTTCATTTACAGTTGAAATGTATTTGTATAATATCTTCCAAATTTTATGCATGTTTGCTTGTTTGAAGGAAAAGTATTTATATATTTTACACAGCTTATACATGAATTTAATCTGCTTTTTGTGTATGTTTAATTTGCGAATTCATTTGATATATATATATATATATATATATATATATATATATATATATATATATATATATATACATATATATATATATGGTGAAAAATTATTACGAAAAATATATAAATATTTATATATTTTCTGTATTTATTTCCTCGTGGAGGAATACGAAAGTTTTTCGAAAAAAACAAAAGCGTTTATTATTTTCAAAAACTATTTTCGGCGGATCCTTTGGTCTTCTTCAGTGTGAATGATAGAAACACGAGTGCAGGGCGGACAGGGTGGGCAAGGCTAACAGTAGGAGAAGAACGGTAATGGTAATGAGGTTCAGATGTAAATATTTTGACTTGGAATGGTCAGCAACTTGTGTGGCCTTATATATATATTACTTATGCAGAAATTGAATCAGACATAATTTACCGTCCGCTCGGCTTTGACTGTTATCTAACGTAAGATATCGATCAGCCAATCGATGCGCAGCAAAGAAGCAGACAATCTTTGAGGAAAATATTGAAAGAAAAAAATGAATAAATTAAGTCAACAACACGCCCTCAAACGGCCATTCCCAACAACTTTATACGAGATGAATATCTTCACCTTAGATCAACAGTTGCAGATGCCGGAAGATGTCTTCATCTTAAACCATACATCGGAAAGCTACCCGGTTGGTGAAGTTTGTTACTGCTTCAGCATACCCTGTCTCTTCTCAGCCCACTTTGACATCGTCTGCTCATCTGATTCGACCGTATAAATGTCTGCCTAATTCTATAGGAATATCCCGACTGTCTCAATTTGATTTAATTAAAAAAAAGATAGGCCAGCCCCACCCAACAGGAAAAAATAGTTCATGAAAAGGAAAAAAGTTTACTTGACATTAGTTACAAAAATAAAGAAAAATAATGCAAATAATAATAATAATAATTATAATAATAATAATAATAATAATAATAATAATAATAATAATAATAATAAAATTAATAATAATAATAATAATAATAATAATAATAATAATAATAATAATAATAATAATAATAATACACAAACTCCCCGTATTTCCTCCTACAACACACAACACGCTAGGTAGCATACAAATATCTGTGCGTGAGGTCGCCAAGCTAATCGAGAACCTTGATTCCAGTAAAGCAACTGGCTCTGACGGTATTCCAATCATAGTATTAAAAAAGCTACAACCAGAAATTGCCCCCATACTTATCAAACTGTTTATACGTTGCCTTAAGGAGAAGTGCTTTCCAACACCCTGGAAAACCTCATCAGTATGCCTTGTATTTAAGAATTCAGGTGATAAGTCATCTCCCTCTCAATACGGATCAATAAGTCTCCTGAGTGTCACGAGTAAGTTGCTGGAATCCATATTAAATCAACTTAAATTAAGTCAACCACCTCAACAAAAATAACCTTCTTAGTGACACGCAATATGGTTTCCGTTCTACTAGATCTACAGTTGACGTGCTAACAGTTATATCACATAGAATAAACGAATCTCTCGACAGAGGCAACCTTTCTAGGGCAATTGCTTTCTTGACATATCAAAGGCCTTCGATAAAGTATGGCATAAAGGCCTACTTGACAAGATTACCAGCTACGGTATAACTGGAAATGTTTTCTCTATCATTAAATCATTTCTCTCTGATAGGCTCATAAGAGTAGTGGTAGATGGGCAGAAATCAGATGCCCACAGTATTAATGCTGGACTCCCTTAGGGGTCCATCCTGGGCCCAACTCTCTTCTTGATCTAAATCAATGATCTCCCTAAACACATACTTAAATCATTCGTTGACATCTATGCTGATGACACGACTATTTATAGCAACACATCAAAGGCCGCAAATGGCAACGATCTCTCTGATTCTCTCTCCTCAGATCTTGAGCGCGTGGTTCAGTGGGGGAAGAGGTGACTGGTTACCTTTAATGCATCTAAGACCAAGCTCCTATCATTACATCATAAACGCTCTGATTCCAATCTGGCATCAATTGAAATGGATGGCTCTCGTCTAGGGGAGGCCCCATGTTTTGATAAGTTTGACCTTTACTCCTGGTCTGAAATAGAACACATACATCAAGTCTGTGGCCAAGGTCGCTGGGAAAATGGTGAGATCCTTCTACCGCTCCAGAAGATATCTCAGTAATGATGCAATTCTCTATCTGTATAAAAGCCAAGTACGTCCAAGGATAGAGTACTGCTGCCACATCTGCGCAGAAGCTGCTAAAATAGCCTATCCTGCCTTGACAGAGTACAAAATAGACTTCGTGGCTTAGTGGGGGATGACCTTTTCTCTTCTCTGCAACCTCTCTCCAACAGAAGAGATATTGCGAGCCTGTCTCTGTTTTATCGTTATTTCCATGGCAAGTGCTCGCCTGAGCTCCATTCTCTGGTCCCCCCGCCAATCTTTCACGAAAAACACCCGACTAGTTGAAACCACTGTCAATAATTTTCCCCACTCTTTATTCGTGCCTAAATCAAAACGTGAATTCCATGAACAAAGCTTCTTTCTTAGAACTGCATGCCTGTGGAACTCACTGCCGCTTTCCTGTCCCCCCCCCCACCTGAATTCAACTTGGATGTCTTCAAGTCCAACACAAACAAATTCCTAATGAACCGCCCCCTTAAGTAATGACACCTATCAATACTAACTATTGCTACGATATTATTCCACTGATTAGTGTGCACACAATAACCTTTATCCCCGAGTGGCTCCTGGGCCTTGATAAGTGGTGACCCCCATGTAAAAAAAAATAGAAAAACACTAAAAAAAAATGGATTTCTTATAAATTTTAGTCGATATGATTGAAAATAAAATACAACCTGTTTTTTTTTTCCACTTAATTTTTTTACAAGAATAAAACATAATTATTGTAATAGGTCGCTGTTTCTTTTTTATTTTGTTTATTCTTCTATTGATTTTATTATTTTTAAATTTTTCGTTCGTATTTTCTTTGACTTACGTTGTTATACTTTGATAATCAGCGAAAGCCGGCGGTTAACGTCATGTTCCGAGCAAAGCCGAGCAGCCATATAGTTACGTCTGGTTCAAATTCTTCACAAGTACCGTATTAGCGTTTAATGCTTACGCAATTATCAGTGTACAGGGTGACAATTCTTGCCGGTCGGAAGATTTGAGTCACTTTTGACTTCATTTGCTAACCCTTTATCCCCGGGCTACCAAACAATTGCCACGAGAATGAAGGAAATTAAAAACTAATAAATGCGGGCGCAAACATTAGACAATCCAGAGTATTCGAACGACGGAAATCGTGAATGTTGTATAAACGCTAGTTGACTGCCTCTTAATTTATACTTCTCAGCTGTCTCAGTGTCCATCCTTAAGTATTCTTAAAGGGGCTTGATAATTATAATTAAATAATACTTATTCTTTTTTTATTATTATTATATATAATGGTTGTATAGTTTGGTTTCCTAGATGTAGATCCACTGAAAACCCTGTGTTTATTAGATGGAGGACAGAGCAAGTATATAGTATGTTTATTGTACAAAGATTGTTGGTTTTCCAGGATTTGAGTCAAACCCACAATATCTTTTTTATATACAAAACGAATGAATTCTGATTTTGACTTCAATATTGCTTTTTTTTTCGGCCTGATGGAGTTGTTTTATCTGAATTGAGATTCCACTGAAACATGTCTGCACATATTTTACCCATAATGTCTATATAACAGTCATACTCTATATATAATGTTTATATAACAGATATACTCTATATATAATGTCTATATAACAGACATACTCTATATATAATGTCTATATAACAGACATACTCTATATATAATGTCTATATAACATACATACTCTATATATAATGTTAAAATGTCCACGTGTGCTTCTAGATTAGTAATTTCAAGGTATAAATACATAAACAATAGTTTTTTTTTTTTAATATTTAATATTTTATTATATTTCAAGCGGCCCTTCGCTCTTGCTAACAAAAAAAGTTGCGAAATAAAAATGAAAGAGATTGATAAAAACTGAAAATTTGTATTTTGGGCTGCGTTCATTCCTTGCAGCAATGTTCGAAAGAGTTCACGCAAATTACTTTTACCATTTTTGAAAGAAGAATGTTGTATTCTTTATTTTTTTAAAATCTGCAACGCATTAGTGTTTACTGCAACCGGTAAAAAAACAAAGTGCAATTAATTTCAATATGTAGAATATATATTTTCGTAAACGCGCCAATGAGAGATCCAGAGAAAAAAAAAACAATGAAGCAAAAGTTTATCTAAACACGCGTTGCGCAGAATGTTTATAAGTTTTGGTCTTTCTTTCATGGTCGCTTCTTGTCGTTGTTCATGACTGACAACAACTCCTCGTGGTTGGTGACAGCCTCAACTGATTTAGCTAGATGAGTTAAAACTAAGGATATGCATCAACAAAAAATAAGACCAAGTTTACCGAGTAAATTTTAAGAACATTAAAAGGAAGGGCGTTAAAAATAATTACAATATATACAAATAAGATGTTTTATTTGACTTGAAATATGTAAGAACAATAAGGAAATGTTTGTGTACACGCGTGTATATATATATATATATATATATATATATATATATAAATATATGTATATATATATATATAGGTATACGAACGAGCATGCATGAAGTTGAAAGTGTTCATTGCGAATATTGTTCATTGTGCATATGTATGTCTAGTGCTTGTATGTAATCGCAAGAGTTCATTAAAGTATACGTTGAATGTTCATTGTATATGCGTGAGTGGGTGTATGCGAGAGCTTGTTAAGGTATACACGTGTATTCTTTCTTACCTTGAAAAGGAAAACTCCCTGTCGAGGCGTATGGAAAAAGCGTGAGAACACCTCCACGATGCGAATGAAGGAAAGAGATAGATAGATAGAGAACATAACAGGAAGTAGAGGACGCCACCTGTTGGACAAATCAGAAATCACGACAAGGACAGATAACCTTTGCGTACTTGAGATATGTTTGTTTGCGTGTGTGTACGACCTATGTAATAGCATAGCATATCGGTTTAAAAAGCATCTGCCCATAAAACTACTCGTGTAGAATAGAAATTTGTATAGTTTTCAAAGTTTTATTTAGAAGGAGAGACTCATTCGGGTAGAGACCACGTAACTAATTACTTATTTACTTAATTTTATTAACTTAGTATTAAGAATAGGCGATCCATGTGCAGAATCACGAGTAAACATTTACTTAGATTTATAAAGTCATGTTCGCTTAACTTGCAACAAGATACTGGTCCGAACAAAGTCTGTGTTCTCTTCCCCAATACATGACTTCCTTTTTCGTCTTATTTTAAGATCCTGCATCCTAGGTAGCTAGCCTTTGACCCCGCTTCAATCAAGACACCTGTAACTGGGTATATTTATATTTACCACCAGGTTATCTTTGCATGTACTGGTGTAACCCTCGCCTAAATTCATACTAGTTTAGTTAACTGGCGTAGGGTCCTAACATATAATGTTATAATAACACATAAGCATTTATATTCGTCCTATAAACTTTGCTTTTTGCTAGAAACAATCATCTTCCTTTTTCAATAAATGTAGTTCTGGGAGATTCTTTGTAAAATAAATGACACTCTCTAAAGCACACACATGCATGCACATACACACACACACATACGCACATACACACAGATTGTGGCTAAGCAACTACGTCATTAAGTATACCTCTCCGATAATAATTTCATTAATTGGTTGACACTTTAATGTATTTTCATCATGCAGCATCTTCCGCTTGGTTCGAATTATTATTCTTCGCCATTCCTTCCGATCAAGTTGGTTAATGGATGCCTGTTGTGAAATGTCCAAACAAAAACATTTTCTCTACACGTTCTCTTTACCTTTCCTCTGTCTCTTTTGCCTTCTAACATACCTTCAAAACATAACTTTGACAGACCGGTGGTTGATCTTCAGACATAGCCAAAGAGTTTAAAGGTTTTATTTTTGATTTTATCAAATAGAGGGGGGTAGGGATGTAGTTTGACGGAGGGTGTATAGATATTTTTTTCAATCAGGCAATGTCCGGTAATGAAACGCATTACGTGATTTTGAAACACGTGATTGTGATTGGTCAGTTTTTTAGTCCATGTGATACAATCAATTTCATATCAAACTACTGGGATGACATCAATTAAATAACCTTTCACTTTTACCCTTTTTGATTTCACAATAGTTTTTGAAAATCCACCCAACCCATCCTATTTTAGTTAATTCTAAACATATCAGCCATTTTGTTCTCTTGTTAAATTATATATTAAAAACACAGTACCTCCCCGTCCCGTGCAAAAAAGCACATCAGTGAGTATAACTCACTCTTATAATCTTTTACAATTTTTTTCTTTATCGAGAATAAAAAGTTTAGCGTTTGGGGAAATGCATCCAATTTACTTCCGGAAGTCATGATTCTTATTTCTTCAATTTTCCCCATAAGTTTTTTTATTATTTTTATAATTTTTACCCTTATTCCCCTAAATCCTCAGAGATTAGACGATTCTCTGTAATGACCTGATCCCTATTGATTGCGGCGCAATGCTGGTTCTGTGCAGTTCTAGGAGGTTCACCCTCCTAGGCTTTGCCTTTTTTGAGAAGGGGGTTAATATTTATTGCTAATCGCCTGAGGCGCCCTTACCGATGGGACTGTTCAGGCATTCTTTGCGAGTCAGAGTGTACCTCATCATGGGCAATCACTTATATATCCTACTCTCCGACCCTGGTGTCAGACATTTTGTAATGGGATACATTTCCCAACGCAATTTGTATGCACACTGTGACAATAGATGTGATAGGATTTAAATCCGGCAAGTCAATTCTACAGGTCAGTATAGCATCCATTAGACCAATAAAACACTTCGTAAATGTTTAGTAGATTATATTTCGCATTACTCGAGCGACGTTGCCTTACTTTTAAATCAATATATGTTTGTTCCATGTTGTCAGTTCTTTTCCCCGAAGTATTTGGCATAAAAAACCCTCGAAAGTTTGAAGTTTCCAATTGATCCGATTCTTATTCTGTTTAATCGAAGCGTTGAAATCACGGACTCGTGTTGTTCGTTCAAAGCAAAAACGAATCAGAAATTAGAAATGATTTGTTCTTTGTTGTGTGCAAATCGTGTGGCACCGACCATTTACCATTTTCTTCTCACAGAACCAACGGAAGCAACGCATTTGTCTTAACCAATTCGGATCGATGCTTCATCTGGAATGGACAATTTGACGCCGTACCGGACCCTGGGGGAAAATATTTGGCGGTGTTTCGTTGATTCTTTTGTTGGGAGTTCTTGTTTTTATTTATTTATTTTTTTTATTTAT
>NC_136484.1:4094713-4164713 GCF_053919585.1 Euprymna scolopes | reverse complement strand
CACACAGCACACACACAGACACGTTCACTTTTGTAGATATATAGATAGATAGCTAGATAGATTAAACAAAAATATATACGTATACTAAATATATATGGAAACAATTTTGTGTTTACTGTAAACTTCTTACGAAAATATTATGCAAGTATAAATCATGTAGAATATCTGCATGAATATAATTACACGTAATAGTTAACTAAAGATAATCATCCCATAAGAAAACCGAAAAAACTAATAGGGAATTAATTAAAATGAATGTTTAAAAGAATATGCCAATTAGCTAGATCTTTTGCTAGTGAATGCAATTCCACAACCCATATATAAGAAAATTGTATTTTCTTTTTAAATAAATAGAAAAGAGGGGTTTTTATATGAATATCAATACACACAAAAGAAAACGAATTTATAGGAGTATAGATAGATAGAAATATATACTAGCATGATTGCCCGGCGCTGCCCGGGTGTTTAGAGGTGAATGCTGAGCAAAAAAAAAAAA
This sequence comes from Euprymna scolopes, assembly GCF_053919585.1. Classification (NCBI taxonomy): domain Eukaryota; kingdom Metazoa; phylum Mollusca; class Cephalopoda; order Sepiida; family Sepiolidae; genus Euprymna; species Euprymna scolopes. Next base: position 4,164,217 of record NC_136484.1, on the reverse strand, counting down.
ACAAAAAAAAAAGAAATTGTCTGAGTAATTTGGTAGAGACCGTAGAAGTCGATTTTTGTTAACTTTGACCCCTTAAATTTTATTGTTTTGGGCTCAAGTCAAGTTATTAAGGTAGTTCCATGTCCAAGGAACCTATATCTAAAATTTCAAGTGTTTAGACCCAAAATTGTCGGAGGAGTTTGGTAGAGTTCTCAAAGGTCAAATCGTTAAACTTTGACCCCTTAACAGCCACATTTTTGGCCGAAAACGTATTACAAAGATTTTCCCAAATCTCAGTACCCTGTATATCAAATTTCGAGTATGTCGACATCAAAATTGACAGAGTTATTGCGTAGGGAAATGTACACACACACACACACACACACACACACACACACAAATACACAGACACGTTCACTTTTATAGATATATAGATATATACTATATATATATATTATATATCTATATATATGTACTATGCGTGTAGTAAAGTAATTTCTGCAATGTGTGCATATGTATATCAGCATGCATCTGTGTCTTTATACAAAGTGTACATATATGAATTAGTTGTAATTGCGATAATCATCAAGTTTGGCCACTTTAGCAAGGTTTCTGTTCTAAAGACATGATAAGCGGAAGTCAAATGCAGACCAAAACGGAAACGAGGCCATACTCTTTTCGGTCGATTTGCCGCGAACCGAAACGCTTTGCTGTCAAAGTTAAAATAAAAAAGAAATTGACTGAATCAACTGCATTGGGTGGTTCATTTAACAGATACATAGACTTGCACACTCACACACACATAATTACCTAACATATAACAAAGTGTGTACATATTTTTTGTTTCTTCTCTTTCTTTTCTTATATTTACAGAAGGAGAGAGAGAGAAAGAGAGAGAGAGAAAGAGAGAGAGGGGGCAGGAGAGAGGGTGAGAAATAGCTAAATAGAGAAACTTAAAAAGAAATAGATAGAGATAAAGACGAGGTTAAGGAGAGAGAAAAACAAAAAAGACATCACAGATGGTTGGGCAGTGCGTCGAGAGATTTATTAACAAATTCAATTCTGTATTCCCCCACCTCCATCTTCATAGTTTCCGGTACGATTCTTTCAATCTTCTCGTTTCCGCCTACATATCTTCATTCGACCCTTCTGTCTTTTACTCTTTGATCCGTTAAGACATTCACCAAATTAACAACTGATCCGATATCTGACCCCTTAACCCAGCGAATGTTATTACCCCACAAACACTGGGAATGAGGAGCGTGTGTAATACATTGGAATACATCGGTGTACAGACTCGAGAGAAGGGTTATATAGAGAAATTACAAAAAGAAAAAAAAAAGATGCAGCGGGCACAATATTTAACTGTTATTGTTATTTCGGATGAAATAAGCATCATCAGCATCATCATCATCATCATCATCATCATCATCATCATCATCATTGGTCCACAAGGAGCTTTCACACAAGTTATCAAGGATCTCTCTTTAAAGAAAACCTTTGGTGTTCCTTGGAAGCTGAGTGACAACAAGTCTCCCCAGGTTTCCAATACTCTCCACCTCTTTCCATAACATTCGCAAATGACTTTGCGTTATCACAACAGTCGTTTATCATTGATTTCTCGCTAAGAGCGGCGATTGGTCTCCACTGGAATTTGAGTACCAATACCCCCCCCCCGAAGTCTTATTGCCACACAAGGTCCCAGTTCTCTTCGCTTTTGTCCAGCACAAGTCTGGTCAGAGCTCTCTCTCTCCTCAATGTTTTCATCCTCCTTTACCATTCTCGATTATTTGACATCATTATTAGGGGTCGGTGATAGGGCAATGGGAGAGGGTGAGGGGAGGATAGAGAACATATAGATATGCAGCTTCATTGTTCTTGGTTCCATGTAACGCTTCTTCATTTTTTCACTCTGCAACAGTTTGTCTGGCCCACGCATATGGCTCATGTGTATTGGTCTCCGCATTCAAAGGTTTTCCTTAATATTTTAGCTGTTTTCATTATCGTTATTCGTTGTGTCTTTCCAGCTATTCCTCTGATTCCAATTTCACCCATTCTTTTTTCAAAGTTTTTCGGAATTGTTCCCAGTGTTCCCACTATTATATGCATTATTTTGATTTTCTTCATCATCCATATCCCTTTTAGTTCTCTAGCTAGTTCTGTGTATTTGGCCCGTTCCTCCTTTTCTTTATATTAACACTGTGTTCAGCTGGAGCAGCAAAGTCTACGATTTGATTCCTTGCTAATTATTAAGACATCCAGTCTTCTTGCTTGGACGGGTTTATCAGTTTGTATGTCCATGTCCCATAGTACTGGTGCTGGCTTATATTTGTACCATTTGTCTGTGCGTTCGAAATGCAGTTGTTTGCATAATTCTCAGTGTACTACCCTTCCCACTTGGTCGTGCCTGTTCTTGTATCCCTTTTGAGTCAGTTTGCTGCATTCGCTTATTATATAATTTATCGTGTCGTCTTTTTGTCCACAGAGTCTACATTTGCTGTTTTCTTTTGTTTTACCGATCTCTGCTTTGATGTGGTTGGTTCTTATCGAGTTATCTTGTGCTGCAGTTATTAGGGATTCAGTTTCCCGGTTTATATGCCCTTTTTGCCTGCATGTCCAGGTGATTTCGTTATTCTCTTCTTTTGTCATTCTTATAAATCGTCCGTGTAGTTGTTTCTCTTTGCAATTTTCTTTTCTCGTCTTATCCTTTGCGCCTCTGTTTTCTGTTTTGTTGATTTTTTTCGGTGTCTCTTCTTACCATAATTATCCTTTCAGTGTTTTGCATTATGCATTTTTCTAGTTCTTTTCTTGTGTGTCATTCACACAGTCTTCTATACAAACCAGTCCTCTCCCGTCGTCTTAACTTTTCACGTAGAATCGGTCAACATCATCCTTTTGGTTTAGTGCATTGTGCATAGTCATGAGTTTCCTGGTTTTCTGATCGAGCTATCTCAGTTTTTCTTTAGTCCACCCTATGAACGGTTCAACGTATCTTACTAGTAATAGTGCCCATGTATTTATACCTTTTATTAGGTTTCTGCTGTATAATTTAGTTTCCAGGAGTTTTCTTGTTCTCTTGCTGTTGAGGTATTCTTTTCCAATTTTCTCTTTCACTTCTGATACTTTAATGGTGTCTGCTTCCAGAATTCCCAAGTATTTATAGGCGTTTTTTTCCCTAGTGCTCTCATCTTCGTTTGGTGGGGTAGTTCCATACCTTCTGTCGTTTCCAGTTTTTCCTTTCTTATAACTAGTAGTGCACACTTTTCCATACCAAACTCCATTTGGATATCCTGGCTGAAAATCCTGGTAGTGTTTATTAGTGTCTCTAAAAGTTCCTTTTCGGTCCCTACAAAAAGTTTCAGATCGTCCATGTACACCACGTGGTTCATTTTCCCCTCTGTATTAGAGAACTTGTATCCGGCTTTGCACTTTCCCAGTATATTGTTCAGGGTCACCATGGCTATGATACAAAGTAGTGAATCTCCTTGGAAGATGCTTCTTTGTATTTTAATATCTGTTATCAGCAGTCAGTTCAAGTCTCCTTTTTACCTTATTTAGATTTTTTGTCTATATATAACAGATCATTTGTTCCTATTTTTCCTTTTTGGCATCCTTTCTGCTCCTCGGGGAGAAGTTCACGATTATTCAGGGAGTGATAGATTTGTTCCCTCAGTTGTACTGTAAATATTTTCCACATAGTGGGTAAGCACGTGATAGGGCTATAGTTGCTGGGGCCGGTTCCTTTCAATATGACCTTCTCTATCAGTGTGGTTCTACCTTTTGTCATCTAACCTGGCGCGTTTGTTTCCTGTATACATCTTTTCAGGTTTTGAGCTAGCCTTTCATGTAATGTGAATTTTTTAAACCCCGTCATGCCCTAGTGCTCTCCAGTTTGCCATTTTTTATGGTTTTATTTAGGTTTTTCTTGCTGACTTCATTTACTGTTCCTTCTTCGATTTGTTGTAACTCTTCTTTCATGTCTTTCGGCCACTCGGCATTTCTATTGTGATCCCGTCGTGGTTCCCATATCTTACTCCAGTAGAGTTTTGTTTCTGACGGGTTTGGTCGTTCTGTGTTTGTTTTTCATCTGTTCACATTTTGGTAGAATTGGCTTTCATTGTTTTCGAATGTCTTGTTTTACTTATACCGATCATATTTGTTTTGCTTCTATTTTTTGGTTCAGTTCTTCATGTTTCTTGTTTAGCCTTTCCTTGCTAGTCACATTTCCAATTTCCTATCTATCTACGTCGCTTTATTTCTGTTTATCGTTTTGGCTTCTTTTTTATGTTTTTTTTTTATTTAAGTTTATAGCCTCATTTCCCAGATTTCATCGGTTCAGCTTTCCCCGACTGTTTTTCTGATTTGAACTTCATACTTAGCATCTTGGCGCCTGCGTAAATTCTGTTATTGTATCAGCTGTGATTTGTAGGAGAAGCCTGTTAACCTTCTTTGTTTCTGTTTTTAATTTCTTCTGCTCTTTGTTCCTTAAAGATGGGATCTTTGTTTTTTCCTCGTTCATGAAGTGTATTATTTTTTTCTATTTAATTTGTTTCATTGTTTTCAGTTTCCACGTTTGTAGAGTCCAGTCTTTGCAGGTCCTCCACATTTGGTGTTTCTGCTTATGGGGCTTGCACTTGTGGGGTTTTTTACATTCTTATTTTCCTCATTTATTTTTGCTGTATTTCCGTTCGTTCCAGTTTTGACAGCCACTTTCTCTTGAGTATCAGTCTTGCGTGATCCGCAATTCTTTGTTCTGTCGCATCGTAGCTCTTTCATTCGTTTTCGATAACCTCCAATTTTATATTTAGCATGTTTCCTATAATATCATTCCATTGCGAATCTATTCTCTTTCGTTGTCCATTCCTTCCTTCGGGTTTTCCCTTATTGATGGTTATCTTGGCTGTGCTGTGTTTGGTCAGTAGCATTTTGATCCTTGCAATTAGAGGTTTATCTTCATTATTCAGCGTCTATGTTATTTGCGTTTCTAAAATGAGAAAGTGGGCCAACATTCGCAGGATGACGACCGGACCCCCCACGTTGGCTGCCGATCATAACACCCAGATCTCTCTTCTATGTCCCACGGTTTGTGTTATTTGTATTGGACATTTTTCATATTGTGGTGTTTGTGTCAACACCAGGCCCAGAATTGTTTTCCCTGTGGTTCTGATGCAGGGATAGTGCATACTTCTCATGTATATGGAAGGTTTCGTGAAGTGTATTATTTTTTTCTATTGTGGAATCATATGGCACTGTTAGTTATATGTTTTTTTAGAATGTTTTAGACACGTTAGATTGTGACTTTGTATTGTGGCACTGTTAGTTATAGTTTACATGCTTTTTTAGAATGTTTTAGACACGTTTGCATTTTAAATACTAACGAAAATTAGATTATTATATATAACAAAAATTAAAAAAAAAACAAGTACAAAACCGATGGGGATTTATCTCGTATTGAGATATATGTCCCCCACAAGGAGTCTTTAAAAAGTACACATTTCAAATAGGCGGCATTGACATTACTGTTCTTTACTCAAATTTCGCTTCCATTCAAAGACATATATATATATATATATATATATATATATATATATATATATATATATATATACATAAACTAAAGAGCTGTCTTCAACGTGTTAAAGTTTTTATTATTATTAATAATAATAATAATAATACAATTATTATTACTACTATTATTATTACTGTAATTGTTATTATTATTATTATTATTATCATTATTATTATTATTATTATTATTATTATTAGTAGTAGTAGTAGTAGTAGTAGTAGTCCACGGACTTAGTCGGATTTGGAATTCACCCTTGTCCGTTCGTTCCAAAAATTCTCAATAACTATTCATTACATTTTTCTGAAACTTTGCATGAAGTTACAACTGCTCGGGTTTTTGATAAAAATTTTGGTTGTGTCCCTAGGGGGTCAAAAGGGGTGAAATTGGCCAAAAATAGCATTTGGGGGGGGCATAAAATATTTTCGAATATTACATTTTGCTGAAAATTACTCAAAAGCAACCCCACATGATATATATCTAAAAACTTAATATTTGACCCTGGGAAATTCTGGTTTCTTCCCTAAGGGGGCAAAAGGTGTCAAAATGAGTAAAAATGGACATAGAATCTTTTCCGATAATTAGATTTTACTGAAAAGCAAGACCACAGAGATATACATCTGAAAACGTAATATTTGATGATGGGATTATTTATTTATTAGAGCGGTTAAAAATGTTTTTGTTTTTTTTTAGTTCAAAATAACAAAAAAATAACACTTTTCGGGACATAGACTCTTTTCCGATTATTAGATTTTACTGAAAAGCAAGACCACAGAAATATACATCTGAAAACGTAATATTTGATGATGGGATTATTTATTTATTAGAGCGGTTAAAAATGTTTTTGTTTTTTTTAGTTCAAAATCACAAAAAAAATAACACTTTTCGGGACATAGACTCTTTTCCGATTATTAGATTTTACTGAAAAGCAAGACCACAGAGATATACATCTGAAAACGTAATATTTGATGATGGGATTATTTATTTATTAGAGCGGTTAAAATGTTTTTGTTTTTTTTAGTTCAAAATCACAAAAAAAATAACACTTTTCGGGACATAGAATCTTTTCCGATTATTAGATTTTACTGAAAAGCAAGACCACAGAAATATACATCTGCAAACGTAATATTTGATGATGGGATTATTTATTTATTAGAGCGGTTAAAAATGTTTTTGTTTTTTTTAGTTCAAAATCACAAAAAAATAACACTATTCGGGACATAGACTCTTTTCCGATTATTAGATTTTACTGAAAAGCAAGACCACAGAAATATACATCTGAAAACGTAATATTTGATGATGGGATTATTTATTTATTAGAGCGGTTAAAAATGTTTTTGTTTTTTTTAGTTCAAAATCACAAAAAAATAACACTATTCGGGACATAGAATCTTTTCCGATTATTAGATTTTACTGAAAAGCAAGACCACAGAAATATACATCTGCAAACGTAATATTTGATGATGGGATTATTTATTTATTAGAGCGGTTAAAAATGTTTTTGTTTTTTTTAGTTCAAAATCACAAAAAAATAACACTTTTCGGGACATAGACTCTTTTCCGATTATTAGATTTTACTGAAAAGCAAGACCACAGAAATATACATCTGAAAACGTAATATTTGATGATGGGATTATTTATTTATTAGAGCGGTTAAAAATGTTTTTGTTTTTTTTAGTTCAAAATCACAAAAAAATAACACTATTCGGGACATAGAATCTTTTCCGATTATTAGATTTTACTGAAAAGCAAGACCACAGAAATATACATCTGAAAACATAATATTTGATGATGGGATTATTTATTTATTAGAGCGGTTAAAAATGTTTTTGTTTTTTTTAGTTCAAAATCACAAAAAATAACACTTTTCGGGACATAGACTCTTTTCCGATTATTAGATTTTACTGAAAAGCAAGACCACAGAAATATACATCTGAAAACGTAATATTTGATGATGGGATTATTTATTTATTAGAGCGGTTAAAAATGTTTTTGTTTTTTTTAGTTCTAAATCACAAAAAAAATAACACTTTTCGGGACATAGACTCTTTTCCGATTATTAGATTTTACTGAAAAGCAAGACCACAGAGATATACATCTGAAAACGTAATATTTGATGATGGGATTATTTATTTATTAGAGCGGTTAAAAATGTTTTTGTTTTTTTTTAGTTCAAAATCACAAAAAAATAACACTTTTCAGGACATAGAATCTTTTCCGATTATTAGATTTTACTGAAAAGCAAGACCACAGAAATATACATCTGAAAACGTAATATTTGATGATGGGATTATTTATTTATTAGAGCGGTTAAAAATGTTTTTGTTTTTTTTTAGTTCAAAATCACAAAAAAATAACACTTTTCGGGACATAGAATCTTTTCCGATTATTAGATTTTACTGAAAAGCAAGACCACAGAAATATACATCTGCAAACGTAATATTTGATGATGGGATTATTTATTTATTAGAGCGGTTAAAAATGTTTTTGTTTTTTTTAGTTCAAAATCACAAAAAAATAACACTATTCGGGACATAGACTCTTTTCCGATTATTAGATTTTACTGAAAAGCAAGACCACATAAATATACATCTGAAAACGTAATATTTGATGATGAGATTATTTATTTATTAGAGCGGTTAAAAATGTTTTTGTTTTTTTTTAGTTCAAAATCACAAAAAATAACACTATTCGGGACATAGAATCTTTTCCGATTATTAGATTTTACTGAAAAGCAAGACCACAGAGATATACATCTGCAAACGTAATATTTGATGATGGGATTATTTATTTATTAGAGCGGTTAAAAATGTTTTTGTTTTTTTTAATTCAAAATCACAAAAAAATAACACTATTCGGGACATAGACTCTTTTCCGATTATTAGATTTTACTGAAAAGCAAGACCACAGAAATATACATCTGAAAACGTAATATTTGATGATGGGATTATTTATTTATTAGAGCGGTTAAAAATGTTTTTGTTTTTTTTAGTTCAAAATCACAAAAAAATAACACTATTCGGGACATAGAATCTTTTCCGATTATTAGATTTTACTGAAAAGCAAGACCACAGAAATATACATCTGAAAACATAATATTTGATGATGGGATTATTTATTTATTAAAGCGGTTAAAAATGTTTTTGTTTTTTTTAGTTCAAAATCACAAAAAATAACACTTTTCGGGACATAGACTCTTTTCCGATTATTAGATTTTACTGAAAAGCAAGACCACAGAAATATACATCTGAAAACGTAATATTTGATGATGGGATTATTTATTTATTAGAGCGGTTAAAAATGTTTTTGTTTTTTTTAGTTCAAAATCACAAAAAAAATAACACTTTTCGGGACATAGACTCTTTTCCGATTATTAGATTTTACTGAAAAGCAAGACCACAGAGATATACATCTGAAAACGTAATATTTGATGATGGGATTATTTATTTATTAGAGCGGTTAAAAATGTTTTTGTTTTTTTTTAGTTCAAAATCACAAAAAAATAACACTTTTCGGGACATAGAATCTTTTCCGATTATTAGATTTTACTGAAAAGCAAGACCACAGAAATATACATCTGAAAACGTAATATTTGATGATGGGATTATTTATTTGTTAGAGCGGTTAAAAATGTTTTTGTTTTTTTTAGTTCAAAATCACAAAAAAATAACACTTTTCGGGACATAGAATCTTTTCCGATTATTAGATTTTACTGAAAAGCAAGACCACAGAGATATACATCTGAAAACGTAATATTTGATGATGGGATTATTTATTTATTAGAGCGGTTAAAAATGTTTTTGTTTTTTTTTAGTTCAAAATCACAAAAAATAACACTATTCGGGACATAGAATCTTTTCCGATTATTAGATTTTACTGAAAAGCAAGACCACAGAAATATACATCTGAAAACGTAATATTTGATGATGGGATTATTTATTTATTAGAGCGGTTAAAAATGTTTTTGTTTTTTTTAGTTCAAAATCACAAAAAATAACACTTTTCGGGACATAGACTCTTTTCCGATTATTAGATTTTACTGAAAAGCAAGACCACAGAAATATACATCTGAAAACGTAATATTTGATGATGGGATTATTTATTTATTAGAGCGGTTAAAAATGTTTTTGTTTTTTTTAGTTCAAAATCACAAAAAATAACACTTTTCGGGACATAGAATCCTTTCCGATTATTAGATTTTACTGAAAAGCAAGACCACAGAAATATACATCTGAAAACGTAATATTTGATGATGGGATTATTTATTTATTAGAGCGGTTAAAAATGTTTTTGTTTTTTTTTAGTTCAAAATCACAAAAAAATAACACTTTTCGGGACATAGAATCTTTTCCGATTATTAGATTTTACTGAAAAGCAAGACCACAGAAATATACATCTGAAAACGTAATATCTGATGATGGGATTATTTATTTATTAGAGCGGTTAAAATGTTTTTGTTTTTTTTAGTTCAAAATCACAAAAAAATAACACTTTTCGGGACATAGACTCTTTTCCGATTATTAGATTTAGCTGAAAATTACCTAAAAGCAAAACCATATGATATATATCTGAATACGTACTGATCCTGGAAAAATTCTGGTTGCGTCCCTTGTGGGTCAAAAACGGTCAAAATCGCAAAAAATAGCACTTTTTGGTACATAGAATATTTTTCGACCATTAGATTTTACTGAAAATTACCCAAAAGCAAGACCACATGGATATTCATCTGGAAATATAATATTTGACCCTGAAAAGTTTTGGGGTTTGTCGCCAGGGGGTAAAAAGGGTTAAAAAATGTGGATTTTATGAAATCAAAATGAAAAATTCTCGTTTATTTGTTTCTCTGTTTCAGATTTTTTAGGTTATTTCCATTTTATTATTGAGTTGGGTTTTTTTTAAATGTTCTTCCTATTTACTTGTCTCCCCACGAGGGCAGAGTTAGACAGAAGGTCAGTTATTAATGTTGGGAAAATCTAGCTCCCCAAAAAGGGACACTCTGGATAGGAACAAAAATAAAAATTGCCATAGTATAGAAGGCTATTAATTTCTACGTTGAATTTGAACGGAAATTGTTTTGTTGCAGGGAAGAGAAAAGGGCATACCCCACTAAACCACGAAGTCTATTTTGTACTCTGTCAAGGCAGGATAGGCTGTTTTTAGCATATCCTGCCCAGATGTCGCAGCAGTACTCCATCCTTGGACGTAACTGGCTTTTATACAGATGCTCTGACAATAGAATCTTTGGGGTTAATTTTTATTTTTCTCCAAAAACTTGTATGTGTCTAAATAGGGGTTTTTAATGGTACCGAATTCAAATTAATGCATCGTTTGTCATGAAACGTGTCATTTGGCTGTTTTAACCTGATGTTTTACATCAAACCAATAGAAAATAGCCAAAATCAGTTGGGGGACCAAAAATCGTTTTGGAATTGTTGTCGTTGTTATTATTATTATTATTATTATTATCATTATTATTATCATTATTATTATACAAACCAAATAAAGCATATTGCCACAGGTAGATACTTTGTGAACATATTTACAAAGGCACTATGTAGTTAGCTGAGAAGCAAAATATCTATTCGCATTACATTGAAATTTATGAGTGCAGTCAGGGAAGTAGGAGACCGGGAAGGAAGAAACTATTAGAGTATAATGCTTACCGGTATCTAAGGGCTTTTCGATGAAGGGGGGAGGTTTTGCTGCTTATAGGATTAGTCAAGAATATTTACGTCGAGAGAAGCACAAGTGCTAGGAGTTCATCAAAATACTCATAAAATTGGCACAGGGCTGTAACATTGCGGAGATAGGAATTGCAACTTGGTTGATAGTCCTATGAGATTAGAGACTCTTTGATATGGCAGCAACACTCCATGCATGGGCGAAAGGTAACTTTCTAGAGATATAAGATACGTTCAGATGTTAATAATTTTCTAGCGCGGTAGAAGGAGTCAACCTTCTTTGCAGAAGCCTTGGCAATGTCTTCAATGTATTTGTTCCTGGTAATTGTCTGTATTTTTGAGATGAGGTGTTTTCATTGATTGAGATTGAGATTGTCGGACTGACTTCCTCATCTTGGTTGTTATTGTCACAACGTTTCGGCCGTTTTGCCCTCCGGCCTTCGTCAGGTGTCTTGTATCGAAGTGGGGAACCGTTTGTTAGGAGTCTCGAACCCAACCCTTTATTATTATTACGGAGGTACCGTGTTCGGACTCCAGCTAGGCTTTCTGTGAACGTTAAACGTAGGGCTCTGAACTGTAAACTCTCAAGTAAAGTATTATTAGTCATGCCAATCGTGATTGAGAAGGTTTCTTGTAATGTTAAAGAAAAGAAGCTTTGCATGATTATTATTATTATTATTATTATTATTATTATTATTATTATTATTATTATTCACATTTTGTGTCTGCCTGTTGGTATTGCCGATTTATACTAATCGGCGGATCATAACAAATGACCATAGGGTATCAACATATTGCTTTCTTAGTCTTCCTACACTTTTCTACAAGATTCTGGCGGTTCCCAACAGAGCAGTTTTCTGAAATACTCCAACTTTACAATAGATCTCAATTTTCTGCATCCACATCTCAAATTCGTTTGTTAAACTCATTAGGGCCCCCATCACAATAGACATAACTTGTATCCTTTTTCAACTTCCACAATCTTTTTATCCCCCTTTTTAAGTTTTTGCATTTTTCAACATCATCCTTTTTCTTTTACCTTGACATTCGCATCAGCTGGCAACGCTATATCAATGATTATTGCCTTGTGTTCCTTTTTTTCAACACATTCTCACATTAGATATTTTCATATGCCACAATAATTTCACATCACCCTCCACGGCCCCTTCTGAAACATAATCGTATCATTTTCACTACATTCACACCTTTCTTGCAAATATCAAAATCGACCTTTCTCACAATATTGTCATGCCGTTTCATATTCCTTTTAAGCAAACATCTTGTAAATTCTCATCTTTCTGTCCACATAGTCGACTTTCAGCCGTTTTATCAATGTGATACTTCACATAATTTGTCCTGAGCTATTCCTCCTGCGCAGCACATATCATGGCAACTGTCCCAACGATCAAGTCACATTTTGACAAACATCGCCACGCTTTTCCTTTGTCCACTGCCTCTGGCAGATATCTACTGAAATGGTCATGCATTTTTTTCTCAGTTCACTTGTATTTCATCATCATCATCATCATCATCATCATCATCATCATCATCATCATCATCATCATCATCATCTTAATAGGATAGTGCTTGTCTAATTTATTTTGTGTGTCACGCCTACATCCGAGTGACTGTGTTTTTTTTTTTATTTTACACAGTGATCACCACTTATCAAGGCCCGGAAACCACTCAGGGATAAGGGTTATTGCAAGTACATTACATTAGTGTGGAGATTTGATGAAGTGTTTACTTAAGGGGGCGGTTCATTAGGAATTTGTTAACGTTGGACTTGAACACATCCAAGTTGTAGTCCGGTGGGAAGCAGGCAGACGGAACAGAGTTCCACAGGCGTGCAGTTCTAAGAAAGTGGTTTAATTGTTATGGACTTCGATTTCTTGTAATAAATAATTTTACCTAGAATTCTTCATAAGTTTTGGTTTCGGTTTCGATTATAGCTGAAGACACTCAAGTCATTTATTTTTTTATAAATAATTTTACGAAGAATTCTTCATAAGTTTTGGTTTCGGTTTCGATTATAGCTGAAGACACTCAAGTCATTTATTTTTTTATAAATAATTTTACGAAGAATTCTTCATAAGTTTTGGTTTCGGTTTCGATTATAGCTGAAGGAACTCAAGTTATATATATATATATATATATATATATATATATATATATATATATATATATATATAACTACTTCATTCAATCACATAAATAAATATAAGAAAGTATAAATGTATGCGTAAACTTTAAGTATTTACTTCAACAGTGCTCAATGCGTAGTTAGAGCTGGGTAGTAAGTTATAAAATATATATGGCAATATATATTATATATATTCAACCTTTAGGAGAATATCACTTTACAGTTGAATTTTTCCAAGTACTCTAACCACTGCGCCATTGATCCTTGCGGACAATTTTAGTACGAATTTTAGGAGCCTTAAACTTATTTTACTACTAAAATACCAGTTGCATACATGTGTTACGAAACAAAAATATTCGGCAATGATTTTAGGAAATTACTTCAATTAATTGTAGGCGTCTTTCCTGATAACACAAATTCAATCATCATTGATTCCTGCATTTGATGTGCCTTAGCTACGGAATTCGATACTTGTCCTTGCAATAACGTAGCCAGCGACTTAGATGCGGGGAGGTCAGGACAATGGACCAATAACGCGATAGACTCCATCCTCTAGGAAACATATGAATTTAATAAAGAAAACACCGATGCGAGTTATTTACAAGGTAGGTGGCGTTTGTTATTGACGTTTTTTATTGTATTGAATAAGATTGTGAATTATGAAATGAATGGCGCAGAGTTCGAAACCTATTTGAATTTGAAAAAAGTATTAATAATTCTACATCAATCTATTGGTAAAGCACGATCTTGTATTCAATTGATTGTATCCAGATTCACGTTTATATAAATACCGTGACTCGAAATTATCCCAGCCTAAGTTCAAGGCATTAATTTAAACAAATTAAAGGCAAAGGCCAAATTAAAAAAAAAGTTTTCAAATCGTGATGATCATTAGTGTTCAACATAGTCGGACTCTTTGGTCACCTCTTTAAGTTATAGTATTTCTTAACAAGTCACTTCATCAGGGGGAGAGCTATTTGCATTTATTAAAATATGGAGGCGGACCGATACCAATAGATCTCTTCCGAGTAAACGCGTGTGTTTATTCGTAGTTTCTACTTTTGATTTGTTTACTTTTAAAATACTACTCCCTTAATAATGCTGCACCGAATATTGGCGGCCTAAGTGGCTCCACCCACATCACTACACTGACAGCTTGTTACGTTTGAAAAGAAACATGGCACTTGCATAGTATTGTTTTATTTCAGGGTGTGTCGAAATTTGCACTAACATTTCGGTTTGACATTGGAATAATGTTCAAAAAGTTTTCATGCAATATATATGTATATATATCTAATAGATAAAATAAAGTCAGTCATAATCTCGAATTTCTAAAAAAACAAGTGCATCTGACAATTTAATACTTGTTCTGTCTATTCGATTACTAAAACTTCCCGCGATGTTTATTTTACTTGTTTTCATCTCAAACAAAGCATATTAGCACTTGGAATATAAGGGGGATACTTTTTTTATTTACTTTTTCACCCAAAACAAGGCACAGTGCCACTTAGATGTAAGGGGCTTTTATTTGGGATAAAATTTGCAGGATTACTATGTGGGGAGTTGGGTAGTAAGATGTCCGTTCACATTACACACGCACCTTTTCATGTCAGTACAGTCGGGGAAGCGGGGAACTGGGAGGAAACTCCAAAGTCTAGCAGTTTGATGAAAGGGATCTCTACAGTGTAGAGGTGGGATTTTGTTGCTTGTCGGGTTAGTCGGGGGTATTTACGTTGAGGGAGTACAAGGGCTTGAAGCGTCTTCCCTTGAAATATTTGTAAAATAGAAACAGGAATGCAACATTTCGTCGATGGGACAGAGGTTGGAGTTTCGTTAACAGTGCGGGACGGATTATATTGGCCACTCTCTTTTTAAACCTGTATAGTAGTAAGAGCCTAGTAGCAGATGCATCAGCCCAAATGTGGCAACAATACTCCATTCATGGGTGAATAGTGGCCTTGTAGAGGTACAGGATATCCTGAGGTGTAAGTAAATTTCTAGCACGGTAGAGAGAACCTACCTTATTTGCAGCAGTCTTGGCAATTACCTCGATATATTTGTTTTAATTTATGTTCCCTGTCAACGTTAAGCTGAGAGGTTTGAACCAAGAGTTCTCAGGTAGTGGCTTTACGTGGTTGAGAAGATTTCTTGTAATTATTAAAGGAAAGGAGCTTAGTATTGGCAGAATTATGTCTCCATTCCACTACAAACTGGAGGTCTTTCTCTGAGGTTTCAGACATTTACTAAGATTAATTAACTAATTACTTATTTACTTAATTTTCTTGACTTAGTCTTAATGTTGGCGACGCGCTGACATAGTTTTGAAGCAACATTCGCTTAGATTTCTATATTGTCGGGCGCAACTCGTTTGTACTGTTCCCAAAGAGGACCTGCGTTTATCTTCTCGACGACGTTACATCACCTATATTTCGGCACCTGCATTTCAAACACGTTTTCTCCAGAGAGCGAACCTTTGCCCCCCTCCCGAGATCCACCTTATAGAGACAGGCTCACTTCGAGAGAAAGACTACACCTTCATGTGTTATGGCAAAGCGGCTGACGAAAGCAAAAAGCATGGTGTTGGCTTCGCTGTGAAAAACATGCTACTCAGCATGATCGAGCCTAGTGAGGAAAGAAAAGAGAGGATCTTATCTCTACGCTTCAACACCTCCGACAGTCCAGTCATCCTTCTCAGCCTGTATGATCCGACCCTCTACTTCATACCGGTGGCGAAAAATGTTCTTTTTACAATCAGTTGCAGTCCATCTTCAACCAGGTACCAGTTTCCAATAATCTAGTGATCCTTTACGACTTCAACGCACGCGTGAGAGCAAACAACACCGCCTGGTCCAGTTTTCATGGGCCTTTGGGCATCGGAAACAAGAATAAAAACGGTCAACAAATCCTTGAACTGTGCAATAGTCACAACCTATGCATTGCCAACAGCTTTATGAAAACAAAATCTCAACACAAGGTCTCCTGGGGGCACCTGGCTTGATGTACTGGCACCAAATAGATCTGGTCTTCATACTGCGTTCCTAGATGAGGAACGTTCTCTCTACACGCTTCTGCCACAGCGTTGGTCGCGACAGTTCAATACAAGAAGGTGTGTCAAGCCAGCCAAAAAATAGTCTAAGATCAAGGAAACTCACAGGATGGAGTTGTTTACCAAGGGACTGATGGATGACCTGGAATTCCTCGCTTGGGAATACTGGGCGGAGGTGGGAGCGAATCAGCAGAAATCATAAATAGTTCTATACGTATACAGTTGATAAGAAAAATGTACTTTCCTCATTAACGATTCAATATTTCACAGGCCGCCAACATCAGTAATAGCAGGTGTCTATGTTGACATCAAAGTGAACCAGTGTACATCATCAATAGGAACAAGCAGATGCACAGATGGTTGGAACACTACTCGAACTGCTACAGCAGGGAGAGTACCATCTCAAATGACACGTTAGAGTCCATCGAGCTCTTTTTTGTCATTGAGGGGCTGGATGAGCTACCAACCCTCGATGAGTTCGCCATTGACAGCCTGCTGAGCGACAAGGCGTCAGGCCTAGACGACATCCCAGTCGAAGTAATTAGAAGCATGAAGGGCACACTACTTCACACCTTCATGAATTACTCCGTCAGTGGTGGAACGAATGTGAAGTGCCTCAAGATATGAGAAACTGCAATATGGTTACTCTATAAAAACAAAGGTGACTCTAACAATTGTAGAGGAGTCTCGTTGTTGAGCGTGTTTCTGAAACGGCTCGATAAGCTTGCTGCCATAGTCGCAGTGCTGTTTCAAGGCCGAAGATTAACGGTCGATATGATATCTCTCCAACAAATGTAGGGAGCGAAAACACTCCCTACACATAACATTAATCGACCTCACCAAGGTATACGGCCTTCTAATCCAAGACGGCTTGTTCAAAGTTAGAGACAGGATCCGAGACCCAGTGAGGCTCTTGAGCATCATCGTTATTTCACGTGGACATAAAGTGTGTTGTCCAGTTCGATGAAAAAACATGATCCCCGTTTGACGAGAGGAGAGGCGTGAATCAGGGGTTCGTGCTAGCCCGAACGCTCAAACAGGCCTTTGGTGACTTAACAGAGAGGATTTACTTTCACACACGTTTAAACGGTAAATTTTGCAACATTATCAGACAAAGAGCCAAAACCAAGATTCGAAAAGTCCTCATTCTCGACCTTTTGTTCGGGGACTGGATGCCCACAAGAGTGAGGAATGCCAAGGCCACATGGACTGCTTTTCCCAAGTCTATGATAGTTTTCAACTGACCATTAGTTTAACAAAAACCGACATCATGAGTCAGAACAGAGACCTCCCATCTTCAATGGTCATCCACAACTACTAAATTGAAGCCATAAAAGTATTCACGTACCTAGCGTCGACAATAGCAGTCTGGATATAGAACCAGAGCTCGACAGACACATAGGCCGTGCAACCATCACATGCCCACAGTGTGTGAGAACCAAACATGCCCCACAGTGTGTGAGAACAGAAGATTAAAATCAATACCAAGATAGCGATGTATATGGTTTAAGTCCTAAGCACGCTGTTGTAGGTCTTGAACGCTGTATACAAATCAGAAAAAAGCGTCTTTACACCTTTCACATGCGCAATCTGAGAAGAATCCTGGGTATCAAATAGTCAGATTTCGTCACAATCACCAAGATCCTTGAGTTTCTGAATGTGTCCAGTATGTACACTCTTTTGTGTCAGCGTCAACTGCGCTGGCTTGGACACATTCGGCGGACGCAGGACAGCATGATCCTAAAAGACCTCCTCTACTGAGAATTGATAACCAGCAACAAGAGAAAAAGGTCGCCTTTAGGTTCGATTCAAAAGGAAACATTGAAGAGATCGGCATAGACCTTGGAAGCGAGGAAGCAATTGCTGACAACGTTTGTGGAAGCACCAAGTTACTAATGGCCCCAGGAAAGGTGCGAATAAACTCCGCCAGTCGTGGCAGATGAAGAAAGCCCAACGCCAAGAACGATCGCGTCGCCCATTACCATCCCCCGTCCTTCAGGGCACAGAACTAAGATCGGACATGATCGATGGCGCCATGGAATAATATCCAAACATGTACTAATATGACCCTCACCAATATTAATACTAGTTCACACAATCGCTACTATAGTGTATGGTATATGGTCCCAATACATAACAGCATTAAGTGATAATTGTCGGTCCTATTTTGTAATACAACGTGTAAGGCGTTTATATGGGAGCAATGATCGCATAAACTGCAATCGACATTGTTTTAATCACGTGGAATGATTGGAAACAAGTCATGAAGCCCCTTGATGTAAAGAGCTAACAAGAACGAAAGATGATTATCGCAAAGAGGAGATGCCTAGTGATCTTCGTCTGAAAAAGATCAAAATTATATGTAGAAGGAAAACAGTCAGCAGAAAGAGTGTTCCACAAACTAAAATAGGAAGCTGTATTACAATAAGATATAAAACAGAAAGAACAATAATAGTTATTCAAAACGTTGAAACGAGCAACATTGAATCACTTACGCTGCTTAAGATTAAAATTGAAAATAATCGGTGTTTATTAAGTCTATATATCTATAAAAGTGAAAATGTTTTGTTTGCGCGAAAACAACTGTCACTCCCCGGATTAAGGACTATCCACTTATTTTGTGCTTCCTTTTTAAAATTAAATATGTTTTTAACTCTTTTCAAAGTGTTTTTAACATGTTTTATTAATTAGTTGTTCTTATATATATATATATATATATATATATATATATATATATATATATATATATATATATATATATATATATATATGGGGGGATTAGACAAATTCGTACTTGGAAATCATCGGATTTATATCTGTTTGTTAACTGTTTCACGACTACGCATGCGCGAATTGTCACATGACAATTTCCTTATGTTAAGAATATGTAGGTTTGAAAAAGTCAAACTGGTTTAATGGTTATCGTACTTGACTTGAGGCTTTGGTTTCGATCTTAGCTTGAGTATTTTTTACTTACAAAAAGTGAACTGTTCGGAAAAAAAACATAATACTCGCATGCACGACTCAGTTTCTTTTCGTTTATTTAATTTAAATTTTTAAAGGGAATCTAACGTTACGTTTAATACAACGCTGGGTACATCAGCTAGTAAACTACATAATCTCTCAATCTTTGCTAACTTATTCAAGTTATATAATTCTCATTTACATCAAAAATAGAATTCGTTTCTTTCTTACTGTTTGGATTAGCAGCAAAATAGGGCGTGAGTGAAAAGCTTTTTCTTGTAACTTTCATCTGTAATCGCCATTAAAACTGCCCGGATGGAATTGTTCAGTAGAAACGAACGAGCTAAAATGGTTGTTGACGACCATTAATTATTTTATGAGCTTCTTAGTCGCGAGTGGAAAGGCGTGGGCGATGCCAGCCCAACACCCACGCCCACCCATGCGCAACCAGCAAGGGCCATGTGTTGTTTCTTAACAGTCCGGATGCAAGGCGTTCGCATCGCTGGCAGCAACACACTTCCGGTCGATGCCCATTGCCCAATTCCACGGCGAAAGTTGCTCGTTTTTTTTAACGGAACTATTTGACCCGTGACTTTCACAAAAAGTAACTCATTCTCATTTTTTTTTTTTTTTTACAATTATCAGCCCTTCACCCTTCACAAATCTCTTGTGATACGTCGGGCAAATTATTGAACTCGAAACAGCGTTGTTGCACGTTAGGTTACCATATTGAAACTAATAAAATATTGATTTTGTTTATTATTTACGAGAGGTGTACCGATCAATCGACAGGAAATCAGCAATCAGCCTTATTGGCCACTTTGTCTATTAATCGGTAATCAGACGAGTAATCGGTAACCCGTCGATTAATTACTTTTCTCTTTCCTATCATACCATTTCATCAATGCCAAGTGACTCATAAGATAACTTGACGTATTAATACAATAACTGACAATTTAACATGAAAATACTTAAGTGTCTGGTTGCTATTATGGCTTTTTGCCTTTTTTTTTCATTAAATGAAACAAAAAGATACAAAGGGCATTTTCCAATTCTTAAATGAATATAATTAAACAACTAGATAAAAAAAAGAAATTACAAAAAACACCCTACAAGGTCAAAATTCCAATTCTTAAGTGGATAACTGTAAGCTAGAGTTTGTATTACTTGTTTTGATCCGAGTATTGTTCTCATCGAGTGTTATTTGTGCAACGTTTCAGTCGGTGTAGCCTCCAACATTAGTCGAGCATGCTGATGGCCATCTAGGAAAAGAAAGAAGTTTCATATTCTTGGGATTGTTTCTTTTTGCCGTGGTTTCGTATGTGTGAAAAAATTGTTTGACAAAGGGAAGTTATCTTAATATAGTTTGACAGGATTATCTCCCATTTACTGTTGAAATTTTAAGGAGGGGTGCAATTTTTGTTTTTCTTTATAATTAGAGGTCACCATATACTGCTCGATCTGCTTAGTCTTTTTTTTTTTTGCAACATATGTGCCATCGTCTAATTCACCATCTTGCATCCCTGCTAATTATTTTGACCACGTTCCATAAAGGTAGTGTCTGTCCCTGAACATTCATTGTATTTTTTTTTCTTATCTGCAAATTTGCTTCTTCTGATTGAACTTTTCTAAGATAGGTTAACATATTATTCGTTGTAAAAGTTTCTGCTGATTTGCACCCCCTAATATGATGACTTGATATAACTTGCGCACTTCTTATTCTTATGGTTGACATCAAAATACTTTAGGCAGAAACAGATTGCCATAATAGTTGATTGCTGTTGCCAATATATAATTAATTTTACGTATTTAAATTACTTATGTCTGATGTTTGATTTGTAAATTATCTCAATAAAATACGTATAATCTAAACTAGAAACATAACACCGTACATGCAATGGTAGGACGGGTCTAAAAATGAGGAACAAGAATATGATTGATGAAGAATACTTTGTTTTCGAGTCGCATGTGGTTGCAATTTACCGTACAATTCCTCAACGCGAAAACTGAAAAAAGAGTAATAATTTTCTTTGAAAATGATTTACGATACAAAATAATGATGTTTATTAGATAGGGAAAATTTCCATATGCTTACCTCTATTTGTCTGTTATTCAAAATACGGTGTAGACGGTGCATGTCCCGTCGGTAAATTTTCACCAGCGAGCAAAAAAATGAGTTAACTTTTCTTCGTTTCCAATATAATTAAATTAATGTTAGTACCATTCATGACAACAAAACATGTTGATAAATCCGCATTATAAAACCTTTTAATTAATCGATAATCAGCCAATGTGCTTATCAGTGCATACGTATTATTTACTCATTTATAGTGAAATTGCTAACTTCATCTTTATTGGGGTTTTAATCCTTTACACACACATCAAACAATTGTTTTTAAATAGGCGGTTAAAATCGTAAAAAGATCCCTCAATTGGGAGTCTGTGAAATAGTGGTGGATTTCTGACATATGATAGGATGTCCCATACTCAACACACACACACACACACACACACACACACACATATATATATATATATATATATATACATATATATATACAAGTTATGAAAATATATTCATGGCAGTTAAGCTACACGGAATTATCAATGTTCCATCACCATAAGGAATCGCTAGGCTAAAATGCATGGAATTTGTGTTACGAGTTTTTTTTTTTTATGCATACATGCAATGTTTAGTCAAACCAATCTTTGTCATTCCCTCTCACGGATTAATCTTTCCATCAGCTAATTGCAGGTCTTATCTCACGCAAAGGACGGCTGACTTTTACTTCCCATTTTTTGTTCTCTTTTTTATAAAAGCAATTTATCCTTTTTGTGCATGTGTTGGCTTAATAAGATTAATATTTTAATACGTTCGTGCTTGGGGAGGTTTTTACTTTTATTTAAAGGTGTTCATTTAGTTTCGTTTTTTATTTTAATTTATTTATTTTATTTTTCTTCTCTATTGTAATCCTACGATAATGTTTATTCTATATATATAGTTGTTTGCAATCTGACTCCTACCGCCTAATAGGTTTCTGTGGTCATCACAGTTTAGAATCTTTAATTTTTTTAACCAAAACTAATTTACACAGATCGCCTAAAGTTCTACATGCACTGGCCTGTCGTGCTATTTCCCACTTGACTGTTGGCGAGTTTTCGGTTTATTTACGGTCCCAGCAATAAGATACTAGTACTGGTTTCGTATGCATATATCATTATCATCATCATCATCTGCAGCGGCAGCGGCAGCGGCAGCCGTCCTACCGCTTAACAGCGTTGGCGATCACGGCTCTCCAATGCGGGCAGCTATCCATAGCTCGAAAAAGGCAAAATTCTGGCAATAATCTCGTCCACTCGATCAAGTTTTCCTTCAAAGTGCGTCTTGGTCGACCTTGCTTTTTTGATCCAGGTTTTACCAGTCAATACCAAATATTCTATGTCTCTTTGACATTAAATATGTCCTAAGAACATCATTTGTCTTTTCATGATAATTTCCATCAACATTCCTTTAGTGCATCCACATCCATATTTCCTCGTTAGAAACGTGATCTCTCCAAACGACCCCCTAATATTTGTCTCACAAAATTTCGGCGCTATTATCTTGAGTTGAGCATATTGGGAAGTAATACACGAATTACCATTAGCGTATTAAGCGATGCTCTTTGTGTAAACAAATCGAGCTTAGGTATTCGGACGATGTCAAAACATCGTTAATTCACTACCCGCACAGCAGCTACCAATTTAGCGTAATAGTTCAAAGACTTGACTGTCGCACGGACGGCCGGGTTTCGATCCTGGCCTGAGGTAGTTGCCCGTCTAGCCGCACTGATGATACAGCGAAACAGTACTGTATGTTGATGACTATAATGCTCCTTATCTTGAGTTGAGCATATTGGGAAGTGATATATAAATTACCATTAGCGTATTAGTATTATGTAAACAAACTGAGCTTAGGTATTTGAACAGTGTCGAAACACTTAATTTACTGTTATTCAGCTGAATAGCGCAATGGTTAGAAGCTCCGACTGTTGTTTGGACGGTCCGGTTTCGATCCTGGCTTAAGGTAGTTGAAGCAAAACACTACTGTATGACTATATATATATATATATATATATATATATATATATATATAACATCAAAATACTTTATATATATATATATATATATATATATATATATATATATATATAAACGCAAAGAAACACCTTAAAAATCGACAAATTTTATTTTAATATAGTGTAGGTCCACTTTTTGCGGCAATTACAGCTTCAATTCTCCGAGGTATTGATTCATAGAAATTGTGAATTATTTCCAAATGAATTCTATCCCATTCTTCAGCTAGACCATCCTCCAGTTTCTTTAGAGAAAATGGCGACGGAAATCGATTTCTAGAATCGACCATAAATGTTCAATAATGTTTAGATCTGAGGATTGTGGTGACCAAATCAGATGCTGAAGTTCATTGGAATGCTCTTTGTACCAATCTTTTATAATTCTTAACTGTATGGATTGGAGCATTATCATTTTGAAAGATAACGTTCCCCTCCAGAAAGAGTTCTTGAACCGTAGGATGAACTTGATCACCTAAAATTCTTAAATAGTCTCAACTGTTAATTCTTCCATGGAAAGTAATAATTGGTCCAGCGGATTTCCAACAAATAGTATCCCAAATCATCACTGAAACCCGCCAAGCTTTATGGTTGGAAAGAATGCAGTCTGAATAAAATGCATCTTTCGGCTGTCTCCAAACGTAGACTTTGCCGGGTTAGGGTTAACGTAGAAAATCACATTTTTTCACTGCTATTTTTGGAGGCTTTTACACCACTCTAATCGCTTTGAAACATTTGTCCTTGAAAGCAGAGGTTTTTAATTGCAGCTCTTCTATGGAATCCAGATTTGTGCGGCTCTCGACGAACAGTTTTTGTGGAAACTGGTCCTGTAAATGTTTATTGAGATCTGCAGTGATTTTAGGAGCTGTGGTCTTTCAATTTTCTCTGACAACCCGCTTAAGAGTCTGACGGGCTCTTTCAGGCATCTTCCTCCTCCGACCAGACTTGTGCTTTTCTGATTATCTTTTTTTTTTTCTCTTTTAAAAGTAGTCATTACATTCGAGACAGTGCTTCTTGAAACGCTAAGCATTCGTGCAGTTTCTGTTACACTAGCACCTGGCACACGAGCTCCAACAATTTGGCCTCATTTTATAGGAAAATCTTTAAAAGAAATATAATTTAATTAAGCATATCACGTGATATAAATATTAAACAAAAAGCATTAAAATATCTCAAGATTTGATTGTTTAAAAATGTTAGGTGTTTCTCTTATTTTGTCCAAACTTAAAATTAAGCAAATTGAGAATATATATAATTGCAATGTTTTTACTTGTACAGTTTAATAGTTTTAGTAGTCTTAAAATTTTAATATTTCACATTTCTCATTCAGACATGATGTTCATGAAATGTTCAAATTTCTACAGGTATTGGCCTATCGTACTTTTTCCACTCGATTATTGGCGAGCGTCCGCTTTTTTTTTTTTTTTTGAGTTCCCGGTCATGAGTCATTAATACTGTAAAACAAAAACGCCAAATGGATGTCATCTTCATGTTTTCGGAATTCATTGCAAGTTTATATTTTTTTTTACATGGGGGTCACCACTTATCAAGGCCCAAATGCCACTCAAGGATAAGGGCTATTGCGTGTACAGTAATTAATGAGATAGTATTGTAGTAATCATTAGTATTGGGTTTTTTTTAGAGTGTCTTACTTAAGGGGGCTGTTTGTCAGGAGTTTGTTTATGTTGGACTTGAAGACGTCCAAGTTGTAGTAATGTGGGAAACAGACAAGCGGCAGAGAGTTCAACTGGCGTGCAGTTCTAAGAAAGAAGGTTTGCTTATGGAATCTACGTTTTGATTTTGGCACAGATAAAGAGTGGGGAAAATTATTGACAGTAGTTTCAGCCAGACGGGTGTTTCTCGTGAAAGATTGGCGAGGGGGAGGACGAGGGATTGGAGCTCAAACGAGCACCTGCCATTGAAATAACGATAAAACAAAGACAGGCTCGCAGCGTCTCTTCTGTGGGAGAGAGGTTGCAGGGAAGAGAAAAGGGCACCCCCACAAAACCACGAAGTCTATTTTGTACTCTGTCAAGGCAGGATAGGGTCTTTTTAGCATATCCTGCCCAGATGTGGCAGCAGTACTCCATCCTTGGACGTAGTTGGCTTTTATACTGATAGAGAATTGCATCAGCAGTGAGATATCTTCTGGAGCGGTAGAAGGATCCCACCATTTTCCCAGCGTCCCTGGCAATAGATTTTATGTACGTGTTCCATTTCAGATTAGGAGTAAAGTTCAAACCCAGAAGCTTGTCAAAACATGGAGCCTCCCCAAGACAAGAGCCATCCATTTCAATTGATGCCAGATGGGGATCAGAGCGTTGATGATGTAAAGATAGAAGCTTGGTTTTGGTTGCATTAAAAGTGACCAGCCACCTCTTCCCCCATTGTATCACGCGCTCAAGATCAGAGAAGAGAGAATTAGAGAGAACTTTGTCATTTACGGCCTTTGATGTGTTGCCATAGATGGTCGTGTCATCAGCATAGATGTCGACGAATGATTTAAGTATGTGTTTTGGGAGATCATTGATGTAGATCAGGAAGAGAGTTGGGCCTAGGATGGACCCCTGGGGGACTCCAGCATTGATACTATGGGCCTCTGATTTCTGCCCATCAACCACTACTCTTATGAACCTATCAGAGAGAAATGATTTAATGATTGAGAAAACATTTCCAGTAATACCGTAGCTGGAAATTTTGTGAAGTAGGCCCTTATGCCGTACCTTATCGAAGGCCTTCGATATGTCAAGAGCAATTGCCCTGGAGAAGAAACCTTTATCAAGAGATTCACTAATCCTATATGATATAACCGTTAGCACATCTGCGGTAGATCTTGCAGAGCGGAAACCATATTGCATGTCACTAAGAAGGTGGTTGACTATTTTTCTATTTAGTATGGATTCCAACAACTTACTCATGACACACAGGGGACCTATTGGTCTGTACTGAGAGGGAGACGACTTTTCACCTGAATTATTAAATACAGGGCATGCTGATGAGGTTTTCCAGAGTGTTGGAAAGCACTTCTCCTTAAGGCAACGCTTATACAGTTTGGTAAGTATGGGGGCAAGTTCTGGTTGGAGCTTTTTCAGCACTATAACTGGAATGCCGTCAGGGCCAGTTGCTTTACTGGAATCAAGGTTCTTGATTAGCTTGGCGACCTCATGCACAGATATTTGTATGTTGCATAGCGTGTTGTCTGTTATAGGAGGAAATACAGGGTGTTGATGGTCATTGTCGCATAGGGTAGAATTAGCTGCAAAATTCTTTGCAAATAGTCTGGCCTTGTTTGATGGTGACGAGATGAACTCAGGTCCATTGATGATAGTTGGGATAGAACGCACGCTTCTGTTCAAGATCCTGTTTACTATTTGCCAAAACTGGGTGGGAACCAAGCCGCTGCTCAGCTACTTTTGATTTAACAGACTGAGCATATAGCTCTCTTGCATTTTTTATTACTCTTTTACAGTGGTTGCTGACAGTCCTGAAAGCAGCTTTAGTCTCAGTACATCTATAACGTTGGTAGCTATGGAAAAAGTGATTTCTGTGCCCGATGGCAGCAGTACATTCAGGGGAGAACTATGGCTGACTGTTAGGTTTTTGTTGGAATTTTTTGGATGGTATGAATCGGTCTATGCCTACAATTAACCATTCGGTCAGGTCTGATACTATAGAGGACATATCCTTTTTAAACATGGAATGCAGAGGTATGTCAGATATGAATGTACGGAAGCTATTCCAATCAGCCATAGTGTCGATATACAGTACGGTGGAGAGGTACGTCTTAAGACTTATTACATTTCATTTTTATCTTAACTGATACAACGGAGTAGTCAGAGGATCCCAGAGGAGAATGAACGGAACATGAACACAGCTCAGGGGAAGTTGTGAGAAAAAAGTCTAGAAGGCTTGCATATTGACCGGGTGTATCGGGCACACGGGTGGGTTCGTGAACAATCTGAGTGAGGTCATAGGCAATGGCAAAATCATGACAAAACCTCCCCTCGTCATCGGTTTTATTTGAGTGGGTCAGCAATTCCACATTATGGACATTGAAGTCACCGCAAATGTGAATGTTAGCCGAAGGATGAGCAGACAGGGTGTGGTCAATTTTCTCAGATATGCTCTTACAGATAGTAACCCACTGTTATGGGTGCGATAGAGGGCAAATATAAATGCAGTGGTGTAAGCTAGTGGAACCCGGAAGCACATATAAGGTAAATTAGGATCTTCTCTGGAGATATCCCTACCACACGGAAAGCCATCTTTGATGTAGGCACATATTCCATGCTCATGGCGATCTTGGAGGTCAGATTTAGATGTTAAGTTGGAGTAGTATCCTTTAATTATGAATTCGTCTAGAGAAGTGGTTGGCCCTATGCCAATTTAACTTAGAAAGAATATGTTCGGTTTTGTCTCCTGTAATTGTGTTTCAACCTCTGGAAGGTTGGAACGTAGACTCCTGATGTTGGAGAAGGAGACCTGGTAGTAGGGGTCTACGTTGGAGGATGGGGTTCTAGGTTCAGTATTTAGCCAAACGAGTTCGCTTAATTACAGTTTTTAATTCTATTTGCATTTTGTGTTTCTATTCTTATCCTCCATTTTATTTTAATTCTGTCTCCAAGTTTCTATTGTTTTGTGTCTGGCACTTATTTAATTGAAAATCATTTAATATTTAATTATGCTTGACGTGAATTCACGAGAATTCGGGTCAGATTATGCAAGAGCACCATTGATGTGTCGTAGACAACGAAACACGTTTCAGTGGATAATTATATTAAAAAAAAAATATGTATGCCGCTCCCCATTTGGGGGTACCAAATTGCTTAAAGGGAAAATTATTCCCAACTCGCATTTAGGTAAAAATGCACTTTCATAAATAATCGAATTCATTCAAAAACGTATCACAAAAACAAATAACATCTAAATAAATCGCAATGCAGCCAAACAATCGGCGGGATGGACCAGCGGGTAAAGAGGTCAGGCTCGCTACAGTGGGGTCTCGATTTCCAATCGTGCTAGATTCAGCCACTCTGTAGACGACGAAACATGTGTCAGTGGATAATTATATTTTAAAAAAACGATGTATATATATATATATATATATATATATATATATATATATATATATATATATATATAGTAAAGAAATTAAAAATATCAACTTTTTCCTAAATTAACCAGTTTAATATGTTATAATATTCATTCATTCATTTTTGTGGTTACTTTGCCTTACTGGTTTCAAGACAATAATTCATTTAGTCTGGTAGAGTATTCAGCTTAGTGCTATTTCTACACATCACTTGAAGAATGTGCATAATTCCTCGTATAGTTTGTTAGCCATAGCGGGAATATCTTATTTGAGCCGCTAAAATTATGTGATTGTGAATATTTCATCAAATTCACTCTAGGGAAAATAATCCTCATGCCAGGTTATGTACAAAGATGTTAGACACTTAAGGACAACGTTTAGTTGGCATACGTTCTCTTTTGTTTCTTCACCATATGTGTAGTCAAACTCTTCTTCGATCCATTACTTGTTAAAAAGGCTTGTAATAAAAATATTCTTAAATTAAACGGTTTGTAAACATTATGCTAAACACTTCTTTTTCTATTTGCAATGAAGGTGCCAGAAAACACTTCACACCTGTCAGTATACTGCACCGCTACAAAGCCACCATTCGCTCATACATCAAGTGTTGTTGTCACATCTGGGCAGGTGCACCAATTACTTCTCCCTCGTAGCCAAAGTTCATAGAAAAGCCTTTGACCCAAACTATCTACCAAGTTTCATATGTTAACCCCGAAACATAAATACCCCGACCGCCTCGACAATCTACAAAATCCCACTCTTTGGACTTATACTTTAACCCTTTTTTCTAGTATTGTTCACACTTGTAATTTCCTCCCTGCTAACTCTTTTGACAAACTCCTGGGTATGACCTTTACTCCTGATCTGAAATGGAACACGTACATCAAGTCCGTTGCCAAGGTCGTTGGAAAAATAGTGGGATCCTTCTATTGATCCAATACATATCTCACTGCCGATGAAATTCTCTACGTATATAAGAGCCAGGTACATCCAAGGATGGAGTATTGTTGCCACATCTGGACAGGAGCCGCTAGAAAGACCATGTTCTGCCTTGACAGAGTTCAAGATAGACTTCGTAGCCTAGTAGGGATGCTGTTTTCTCTTTCACGCAACCTCTTTCTCACAGAAGAGACGTTGCGACTCTGTCTTTGCTTTATTTTTATTTTCATGGCACGTGCTAGTCTGAGCTCCAATCTATGGTCCACCTCTCGCCAAACATTCACGAGAAACACTCGTCTAACTGAAACTACTATCAATAATTTCCGTCACTCTTTATCTGTGCCTGAACCTAAACGTGGATTCTATGAACAAAGCTTATTTCTTAGGACTGCAGACCTGTGGAACTTTCTTCCGTTTTCCTGCTTTCTAACTTACTATAACATGGTCGTCTTCAAGTCATACATAAACAAACTCTTGATGAGTCGTTCCCCTTAATCTAATTTACCAAATTTCCACTTCTAATGATTACTATGATAGTGTACTCTTTACTCTTTATCTTCGAGTGGCTTCTGGGCCTTGATAAGTGGTGGTTCCTTTGTTAAAATAACTGTTTCTTAGGACCTTGACTTTTCCACACGAAAATGGAGTCCATCTCTTGGGACATCCTGCATGCTCGCCGGACTTGAACCCAATTGAAAATTTTTGGGAATGGATGACATGAGATGTTTATCGAAATGGCAAACAATAGTCAACAAAAAATGAACTTCGTGAAGTCATCTTTAGAAGCTGGAGCAACATCCCCTGCACCTTAATGGAAACGCTTATTTCTAGCATGCCCAGGAGAATTTTTGAAGTCATCAAAACCAGTGGAGGTAGAACTCATTATTAAGTTTGATTGTTGAATGATGTCATACAAATTTGGTCGTTGAATGTTTTCGTACAATTAGAATTTATACCCCTGGACTTGTAACTTTGATTAAGTATAAAATACCTGATTTTTTAAAAAAAGGAAATTTCTGAATTAAATGTCTGGAATGTAGATTTTCTTCATAACATTTTAGGTTGTAGTACTGTTAACCTTGAGACAAGTTTTTAAAGATTTTTAGTAGTTTTGATTTTTGATTAGGAGTATACATATATGTATATATATATATATATATACGCAAGGCTCCTTCAGTCTTCGACAGATCATGGATACCCACCGTAGGAGTGCCTGCGCGTCGTGAAATTTTTGTGGCAGAAGGTGCACCGGTTCTCATCAGATCACCGAAGTTAAGCAATGTTGAACCTGGTTAGTACCAGATGCGTGACCATTTGGGAATTCTAGGCGCTGTATGTGCTCTCCGCTTATCTCGGCAGTTGTTTCTACTCGTCCTGTATATACACTTTTACTTGCCACTGGTATTTAACAATGTCAATATATATATATATATATATATATATATATATATATATATATATATATATAACTATTTCATTTATTCACATACATTTACTATACGAAAGTATAGATTTATGCGTTAACTTTAAGTATTTACTTCAAAAGTGCTCAATATGTAGGTAGAGCTAGTTAGTAATTTATAAAATATATATGGCGATTAAGCTACACTGAATATTCTGCGTTTCATCCAACTATAGGATTCGTCAGGCAATATATATATATATATATATATATATATATATATATATATATATATTCCTTTTGAGCTTTATTTAATATATTAATATATATATATATATATATATATATATATATATATATATATATATATATATATGAACAAATGATTAATAAAACATGTTAAAAGACATCTTGAAAAAGAGTTAAAAACATATTTAATTTTAAAAAAGGAAGCACAAGATAAGTGGGTAGTCCTTAATCCTCGGAGTGTCGAAGAAATACTCTCCTTCTCATCAGAGGGCAGGAATTAGCAAAATGCGGGATCGGATTTTGCATATAAAAGTATTTAATGAAACTACGAGTAAGTCACAGATTTTTTTTGGTTAATATATATATATATATATATATATATATATATTGTTTTTTATTTTAGAAATCGCAACTTTATAATATATAAAAATCGAAAGAACATTAATATATACGAAATCTGCAAAAATTAAAATATCATATTTAAGAATACTTTACGACCGGACTTTGCCGGGCGTTCGTGATAGCTTAGGTAAATACTTTTGCGGTTTTTATTAAAAAAAAAAAAAAGCTACAATAATATCGGAGCGTATTCATTTACACTGAACATCTTCAGAATGAAAACATCAATATATTGCATATGAATGAGTATTTTCAAATGTGTTGGAGATGTAAAAATGGCATTTTCGTAGTTCATTTGAAGTGTTTCCAAGGGTAGGATGCGTGTAAGTGTCAAACAAGTGAACATTCCAATGAATAGTTTGACACTTACACGCATCCACCCCTTGGAAACACTTCAAATGAACTACGAAAATGCCATTTTTACATCTCCAACACATTTGAAAATAATTTCTGACGAGGACGCTTCACGGAACGTCTGAAACGCGTAAAAACGATTTCAATGATTTAAAAACATTATTACAGTGATCCGAACATAATTCTCAATGAAAAACCAAGACACGGAATAATAAAATACTGTTAAAAAGTACACATTGTTGATGACTACCCCTTTATATATATATATATATATATATATATATATATATATATATATATATATATATATATATATATATATATATATATATATATATATATACACCAGGTTAAAGGTATTCGGGAGGGGAAACTCGTAAATTAAAACATGGTTATTAAGAGTACTTAATAAAAACGAACAAATCATATTATTTTTATTAATATAGACAAATATTATAGGAGGAAATACAGGGTGTTGATGGTCATTGTCGCATAGGGTAGAATTAGCTGCGAAGTTCACTTAGAAAGGATATGTTCGGTTTTGTCTCCTGTAATTGTGTTTCAACCTCTGGAAAGTTGGAACGTAGACTCCTGATGTTGGAGAAGGAGACCTGGTAGTAGTCTACGTTGGAGGATGGGGTTCTAGGTTCAGTATTTAGCCAAACGAGTTCGCTTAATTACAGTTTTTAATTCTATTTGCATTTTGTGTTTCTATTCTTATCCTCCATTTTATTTTAATTCTGTCTCCAAGTTTTTATTGTTTTGTGTCTGGCACTTATTTAATTGAAAATCATTTAATATTTAATTATGCTTGACGTGAATTCACGAGAATTCGGGTCAGATTATGCAAGAGCACCATTGATGTGTCGTAGACAACGAAACACGTTTCAGTGGATAATTATATTTTTAAAAAAATATGTATGCCGCTCCCCATTTGGGGGTACCAAATTGGTTAAAGGGAAAATTATTCCCAACTCGCATATGTTCGGTTTTGTCTCCTGTAATTGTGTTTCAACCTCTGGAAGGTTGGAACGTAGACTCCTGATGTTGGAGAAGGGGTCTACGTTGGAGGATGGGGTTCTAGGTTCAGTATTTAGCCAAACAGTTTTTAATTTGCATTTTGTGTTTCTATTCTTATCCTCCATTTTATTTTAATTCTGTCTCCAAGTTTCTATTGTTTTGTGTCTGGCACTTATTTAATTGAAAATCATTTAATATTTAATTATGCTTGACGTGAATTCACGAGCATTCGGGTCAGATTATGCAAGAGCACCATTGATGTGTCGTAGACAACAAAACACGTTTCAGTGGATAATTATATTTTAAAAAAAATAAATTGGTTAAAGGGAAAATTATTCCCAACTCGCATTTAGGTAAAAATGCACTTTCATAATCGAATTCATTCAAAAACGTATCACAAAAACAAATAACATCTAAATAAATCGCAATGCAGCCAAACAATCGGCGGGATGGACCAGCGGGTAAAGAGGCCAGGCTCGCTACAGTGGGGTCTCGATTTCGGATCGCGCTAGATTCAGCCACTCTGTAGACGACGAAACACGTGTCAGTGGATAATTATATTTTAAAAAACGATGTATATATATACAGTAAAGAAATTAAAAATATCAACTTTTTCCTAAATTAACCAGTTTAATATGTTATAATATTCATTCATTCATTTTTGTGGTTACTTTGCCTTACTGGTTTCAAGACAATAATTCATTTAGTCTGGTAGAGTATTCAGCTTAGTGCTATTTCTACACATCACTTGAAGAATTTGCATAATTCCTCGTATAGTTTGTTAGCCATAGCGGGAATATCTTATTTGAGCCGCTAAAATTATGTGATTGTGAATATTTCATCAAATTCACTCTAGGGAAAATAATCCTCATGCCAGGTTATGTACAAAGATGTTAGACACTTAAGGACAACGTTTAGTTGGCATACAAGTTCTCTTTTGTTTCTTCACCATACGTGTAGTCAAACTCTTCTTCGGTCCATTACTTGTTAAAAAGGCTTGTAATAAAAATATTCTTAAATTAAACGGTTTGTAAACATTATGCTAAACACTTCTTTTTCTATTTGCAATGAAGGTGCCAGAAAACACTTCACACCTGTCAGTATACTGCACCGCTACAAAGCCACCATTCGCTCATACATCAAGTGTTGTTGTCACATCTGGGCAGGTGCACCAATTACTTCTCCCTTGTAGCCAAAGTTCATAGAAAAGCCTTTGACCCAAACTATCTACCAAGTTTCATATGTTAACCCCGAGACATAAATACCCCGACCGCCTCGACAACCTACAAAATCCCACTCTTTGGACTTATACTTTAACCCTTTTTTCTAGTATTGTTCACACTTGTAATTTCCTCCCTGCTAACTCTTTTGACAAACTCCTGGGTATGACCTTTGCTCCTGATCTGAAATGGAACACGTACATCAAGTCCGTTGCCAAGGTCGTTGGAAAAATAGTGGGATCATTCTATTGATCCAGTACATATCTCACTGCCGATGAAATTCTCTACGTATATAAGAGCCAGGTACGTCCAAGGATGGAGTATTGTTGCCACATCTGGACAGGAGCCGCTAGAAAGACCATGTTCTGCCTTGACAGAGTTCAAGATAGACTTCGTAGCCTAGTAGGGATGCTGTTTTCTCTTTCACGCAACCTCTTTCTCACAGAAGAGACGTTGCGACTCTGTCTTTGCTTTATCGTTATTTTCATGGCAAGTGCTAGTCTGAGCTCCAATCTATGGTCCCCCTCTCGCCAAACATTCACGAGAAACACTCGTCTAACTGAAACTACTATCAATAATTTCCGTCACTCTTTATCTGTGCCTGAACCTAAACGTGGATTCTATGAACAAAGCTTATTTCTTAGGACTGCAGACCTGTGGAACTTTCTTCCGTTTTCCTGCTTTCTAACTTACTATAACATGGTCGTCTTCAAGTCATACATAAACAAATTCTTGATGAGTCGTTCCCCTTAATCTAATTTACCAAATTTCCACTTCTA
Organism: Euprymna scolopes; assembly: GCF_053919585.1. NCBI lineage: Eukaryota > Metazoa > Mollusca > Cephalopoda > Sepiida > Sepiolidae > Euprymna > Euprymna scolopes. Next base: position 4,129,272 of record NC_136484.1, on the reverse strand, counting down.
ATGATTACTATGATAGTGTCCCTTTGACTACTGTACTCTTTACTCTTTATCTTCGAGTGGCTTCTGGGCCTTGATAAGTGGTGGTTCCTTTGTTAAAATAACTGTTTCTTAGGACCTTGACTTTTCCACACGAAAATGGAGTCCATCTCTTAGGACATCCTGCATGCTCGCCGGACTTGAACCCAATTGAAAATTTTTGGGAATGGATGACATGAGATGTTTATCGAAATGGCAAACAATAGTCAACAAAAAATGAACTTCGTGAAGTCATCTTTAGAAGCTGGAGCAACATCCCCTGCACCTTAATGGAAACGCTTATTTCTAGCATGCCCAGGAGAATTTTTGAAGTCATCAAAACCAGTGGAGGTAGAACTCATTATTAAGTTTGATTGTTGAATGATTTCATACAAATTTGGTCGTTGAATGTTTTCGTACAATTAGAATGTATACCCCTGGACTTGTAACTTTGATTAAGTATAAAATACCTGATTTTTTAAAAAAAGGAAATTTCTGAATTAAATGTCTGGAATGTAGATTTTCTTCATAACATTTTAGGTTGTAGTACTGTTAACCTTGAGACAAGTTTTTAAAGATTTTTAGTAGTTTTGATTTTTGATTAGGAGTATACATATATGTATATATATATATATATAGCCAGTAGAGTTTAGTTTCCTAGAAGTACATCCAATGAAACAACATGTGTCTACTAAAATAGTGCTCAATGAGTGAACAGAGCAGGTATATTAATTTTATTTATACAAACATTAATGGCTACATATGTGCATACATGTTTCTGTAATCACCCACGTTGGGGGATTACGTCTTCAGGCCAAGACTTTCGACGGTAATTCTTGGCCTGAAGACGTAATCCCCCAACCTGGGTGATTACAGAAACATGTATGCACATATGTAGCCATTAATGTTTGTATAAATAAAATTAATATATATATATATATATATATATATATATATATATATATATATATATACGCAAGGCTCCTTCAGTCTTCGACAGATCATGGATACCCACCGTAGGAGTGCCTGCGCGTCGTGAAATTTTTGTGGCAGAAGGTGCACCGGTTCTCATCAGATCACCGAAGTTAAGCAATGTTGAGCCTGGTTAGTAAATGGGTGACCATTTGGGAATTCTAGGTGCTGTATATGCTCTCCGCTTATTTCGGCAGTTGTTTCTACTCGTCCTGTATATACACTTTTACTTGCCACTGGTATTTAACAATGTCAATATATATATAAATATATATATATATATATAACTATTTCATTTATTCACATAAATTTACTATACGAAAGTATAGATTTATGCGTAAACTTTAAGTATTTACTTCAAAAGTGCTCAATACGTAGGTAGAGCTAGTTAGTAATTTATAAAATATATATGGCGATTAAGCTACACTGAATATTCTGCGTTTCATCCAACTATAGGATTCGTCAGGCTATATATATATATATATATATATATATATATATATATATATATATATATATATTCCTTTTGAGCTTTATTTAATATATATATATATATATATATATATATATATATGAACAAATGATTAATAAAACATGTTAAAAGACATCTTGAAAAAGAGTTAAAAACATATTTAATTTTAAAAAAGGAAGCACAAGATAAGTGGATAGTCCTTAATCCTCGGAGTGTCGAAGAAATACTCTCCTTCTCATCAGAGGGCAGGAATTAGCAAAATGCGGGATCGGATTTTGCATATAAAAGTATTTAATGAAACTACAAGTAAGCCACAGATCTTACTTGGTTAATATATATATATATATATATATATATATATATATATATATATATATATATATATATATTGTTTTTTATTTTAGAAATCGCAACTTTATAATATATAAAAATCGAAAGAACATTAATATATACGAAATCTGCAAAAATTAAAATATCATATTCAAGAGTACTTTACGACCGGACTTTGCCGGGCGTTCGTGATAGCTTAGGTAAATACTTTTGCGGTTTTTATTTAAAAAAAAAGCTACAATAATATCGGAGCGTATTCATTTGCACTGAACATCTTCAGAATGAAAACATCAATATATTGCATATGAATGAGTATTTTCAAATGTGTTGGAGATGTAAAAATGGCATTTTCGTAGTTCATTTGAAGTGTTTCCAAGGGGTGGATGCGTGTAAGTGTCAAACAAGTGAACATTCCAATGAATAGTTTGACACTTACACGCATCCACCCCTTGGAACCACTTCAAATGAACTACGAAAATGCCATTTTTACATCTCCAACACATTTGAAAATAATTTCTGACGAGGACGCTTCACAGAACGTCTGAAACGCGTAAAAACGATTTCAATGATTTAAAAACATTATTACAGTGATCCGAACATAATTCTTAATGAAAAACCAAGACACGGAATAATAAAATACTGTTAAAAAGTACACATTGTTGATGACTACCCCTTTATTTAAATATATATATATATATATATATATATATATATATATATATATATATATATATATATATATATATATATATATATACCAGGTTAAAGGTATTCGGGAGGGGAAACTCGTAAATTAAAACATGGTTATTAAGAGTACTTAATAAAAACGAACAAATCATATTATTTTTATTAATATAGACAAATATTAAATAGTCGCCACATTAAACCTTTTTATATTTCAAACCAGTCTGGTCCTCAAATGTTATTTGAGAACCTGACTCTTCAGTGGAACACAACCTTTATTACGTCACATGACAAAGACTTGAGGCCCTGACCGACCACTTTTCTGAAACATTAGCATATTCAGTGTAGCAACTATGTTATATCTATCTATCTATCTATCTATCTATCTATCTATCTGTCGATACAATTACCGATTTCGTAATAAATTCCCGATTCCGATGCAATTACCGATTTCGTAGTAAATTCCCGATTCCGATGCAATTACCGATTCCGATTCTTATAAATCTCTAAATATTTAACTTTAAATTTGTTATTTTTTCCCAATTACCGTAAAAATACCTTTAAAATGTGCAGAAATATTTTCTTAAATCTCCAAACATATTTGTTGCCGGTTGATCTATAGATTTTAATTTTACTATTAAAATTGATAAATATTTTTTATATCATCATTACTACTAGCAGTGGAAAAATTTGTTTTAAACAAAATCAAATAAGAAAACGACGTTTGAAGGAATCGTTTTTGACATCGGAAAATAGCCACAAATTTTCCCGATTCCGATATCTCCAAAAGTTCCAATTTTTCCGATTCCCGATTCCTATCCCGATGAATCGTCCCAATACTAATATATATATATATATATATATATATATATATATATATATATATATATGTATGTATGTATGTGTGTGTGTGTGCGTGTGTGTGTGTGTGTGTATATATATATATGTGCGTGTGTGCGTGTGTATGTGTGTGTGTGTATGTGTGTGTGTGAATGCATCTTTTATAAAATGTTCGCATGAATTATAACATTCTCTTTTTCTATTTTTTGTGCAATAATGTTCACGAAAAAAAAATACACAAATGTATGTATAGCAAGAATATATAACTAAATAAATAAAAATGGGTTGAAAGCGTGATTTCACTTTCACCGATTCTTTGTATTTATAGCATTTATTTGACCGCATCGCGTTTATTTTCGCACCAGACGCGATGCTCGAACAAAAAGCGGATAATTGATTGTGACTCTTACGACCTTACAAATCCCCACCCCCCGGGAACACAATAAAAAATGACAATGTATTCGTTGAAACCTTGTTCACATCCTTTTTTTTTTCTAAGACAAATTCAGGTGTAAATTATCAGAGGGGGGGGGGTAATAAATTCCCAACGGCAACCAAGCTGGTCTCCAGACTCTGGCAGAGAAGCCAGGAACTTTGGTCGCTTGTGCTGCCGGCCAAAGATTGATGAGCGTCCCTCCCCCCTCTCTTTCTCTCTCTCTCTCTCTCTCTCTCTCTCTCTCTTTTCCTGCCAAGTGAAAATTACCGACCCACTAACAACAACTGCCGAAATGAAACCCAATCCTTCCGAGCAAGTAGGGACTTCTTTTTTCTCCCCCTTTTGTTTCGGGGCGTATACTCGTATCATTTTACAATAACAGTCAATTGATAAATACGGTTGTAAACACTATATTCGTGTTAGTGTTCTGGGGAATATGTATGCGACACACACACACACACACACGCGCGCATACACACATACACATAATGAAAATAAAGATAGTTTATTTCTGTCTTCCACACACGAAACGAAAAGAAGAGTAGAAGACAAAAAAGAGATAGAGAAGAAGAAATAGAAAGATAAAGTGATTTTACTGGTAATAAATACCCGTCCCAGGATGGGTATAAGGTATTAATGTAACATGAGTTTCAGTTTGTTTTTTTTCTTTCTTTGGGGATATGGTACGGTTTCAGTGCCATTCCATCCCTTAATAGTAACATTTACATGAAAAAAATTAAATAAATAAAATAAATGATGTACGCATGTCACTCACTCTATTGCCTATAATATATATTCCATAATTCATAATTCATAATTCATAATACATAGTTTATGATTTTACCAAACATTTACATATTAGTGGCGTTCATGGACGCGCACCGATTTTTAAAAATACGTTTTACTTAATCTCTATATCTATAAAAGTGAAAATGTGTGTGAGGACACTTCTCAACCTATATGCTCAAGGAATTTTTGATACACAAACTTGAAATTTGGTATATAGGATATTCAGACATGTAAAAAAATTTAATCGGTTTTCGTCCAGAAAAAAGGGCTGCTACGGGGTCAAAATTGAAAAATTGGTACTTGGATGTCATCGGTTTTTTTTGTCTTTGTCAAATGTTTCACGAATGCGCATGCGTGAATCGTACACGTGACAGATTACTTATGTTAAGAATAAGTAGGTTTGAAAACATTTTTTTAAATATTGTGTCAAGCTGGTTATCGTACTTGACTCACTGTCTTTTAGGTTTTGGCTTCGGTTTCAGCACAAGTATTTTTTTTTACTTACAAGAAATGAAACGCCAAATGCTGGAATGCTAAACGTTCTGGTTTCGATGCTAGCGAATGTTACCAACGTCATCATTTTTATACTTTTTTAAATCATTAAAATATATTGAATAATAATCAATAAAAAAAATAGCTCTATAATGATGTAGAAATCTGCGTGAATTAAAATATAATATTTATGCATATTTTATGACTGGGCAATGCCGGGTAGCCTGCTGGTATATATATATATGTGTGTGTGTGTGTGTGTGTGTGTGTGTGTGTGTGTGTGTGTGTGTGTGTGTATGACTATAATGCTCCCTATCTTGGGTTGAGTATATTGGTAAGTGATATATAAATTACCATTAGCATATGAAGCGATGCTCTTTGTGTAAACAAATTGAGCTTAGGAATTTGGAACATGTCAAAACATGGTTAATTCACTGACCGCAAAGCAACAGCCGAATAGCGCAACGGTTAGAAGCTCCGACTGTCATTTGGGCGTCGGATTTTGATCCTGGCTTGAAGTAGTTGCTTGTCTAGCCGTACTGATGAGCTGTGAAACAGCAAAACAGTACTGCATGTGGATTAAACTTAGTAAGTTATAAGATGCTCAACATATGGGGGTGGAGCATAAGTAGAATAGAACAGAAAGAAATTATAGACAAAATAAAATAAATATAGGTATATATGAATTTATATATCTGTAACCTAAAGACCTGTAAAGGAAAGAACTTATACACACAAAGTCTATAGGTATTTAATAATTATTATAGTAAATAATTATGTCAGCCTCTTAAGAAAATCGTTTAAACTGAAAAAAAGTCGGTCACTTTATCTCATATGCCAGATCATGGTATTATAATCATTAGATCACTCTGATCAAACGTTAAGACATTTAAAAATAAATGTTTAAATTTCAACGGTTGACAGTGACCGTGTTGATTTGTTCCTTGCTAATGGAGTCAGAGATGGCTTCGTTACGGGTTCGAATATATATATATATATATATATATATATATATATATATATATATATATATATATATATATATATATATAAATGACTTTGTTTGTGAGTGGGTGAGAGAGAGAGAGAGAGAGAGAGTTCCTTTTTTATAAGTTCCAAAACGGCTGAGCCTATCTTTGGCAAATTTCACACAAAACCAATTTATATATCTGGCTGTGTTTTAAGATATGTTTTTTTACAGAAATTTATCCGATAAGTATCGAAATTCGAAAAAATTCAACTATAAAATATTATTTCTCTCTTATAGATAAAAAAAATGATGATACACCGACAAAGAGAAAGAATCAGTGTTACCAACTTAACGGTTTTCTCGTTAGATCTGGAGATTTTGTTTGCAATCCAGCGGGTAAAATTTTTTATCTGGCGGTTATTATTATTATTATTATTATTATTATTGGCTCACATGGAGCTTTCACACAAGTCAACAAACGATCTGATTGGAAACCTGTGGTATTCTCTGGAAGCTGAGTGACAACAAGTCTCCCCAGAGTCCAGCTCTCTCCACCTCCTTCGATAGCATTTGCAAATGAATTTGCATCATCGCAACAGCCGCTTACCATTGATTTCTCGCTGGTAGTGTCCATTGGTTTATACTGGAATTTGAGTGGCACTCAGCCTCCCCAAGGTCCCAGTTCTCTTTGCGCTTGTCCAGCCGAGGTCTGGTTGGCGCTCGCTCCTCGGTCCTTCAGTCCTTATTAACCCTTCTCAGCCCTTTGGTATCATTTTTTTTGGGGGGAGGGGGATCGGTGATGAAAAAATGGGGGGGTGCATGATGGGGAGTGTAGAACTTGTAAATATGCAGTTTCCGTGTTCTTCATTCCCTGTAACGCTTATTTGTTATATTGTCTTGTATTATTCTCCGCGTTCAAGGGTTTTCCTTAATATTTCAGTCGTTTTCATTATCGTTAGTCGTTGTACTTTTGCAGTTATTCCTCTGATTCCAATTTCTGACATTCTTTTTTCGAAGTTTTTCGGAATTGTTCCTAGACGGTCCAGAGTATCTTACTAGTGATACTGCCCATGTATTAATACCTTTTATTAGGTTTCTACTATATAATTTAGTTTCCAGGAGTTTTCTTGTTCTCCTGAGGTTATTATTATTATTATTATTATTATTATTATTATTATTATTATTATTATTATTATCTGAAGCCACAGCTCAGTAGAAGAGCATTCGACTACAGATCGAATAATCCCCAGTTCGAACCCGGATGTACCTCACCATTTTATTTATTTATTTTTTATTAATGAGTTCAGTTTATGATTAAAGAAGAGGTGCGGTTTAAATTGCCGCAAATCATTTCTTCGTTTGCATATTTTAAAACTAAGCATTAATCAGAAGTGAATTTTCCAGGGCATTCATCGTCAAGCTTAAATATTGTTATATAGTTGTTTCATTAAAGAGTCTTAGAGAGAGACTATTATAAGTGATGCTTTTTCTTGTGAGAGTTCTTATTAGTAATGATATGAGTCTTAGTGAGAGTTCTTGTCTTATTACATATGATGTTGTATCTTAGAGAGAGAGATGTGTATGTAATGACATTTTATAACACAGACATATAATAACAATACAATTTACCTTTTTGTAGAAATCACAAACACAAAGATGAGCTTTATCCAAAACACATGATGAATTTATTTAATACGACCGGTCGGGATTCCCTCATTAAGAACTCAAAGTTTCACATCTTAGTTTCTGAAGTGACGTCTCGCTTCAGACGTCCGCCTGTCTGTCTCTCTGACTGTCTCTCTGACTGTCTCTGACTCTCTCACCTCCTATATTGAGAAATCCATGCATCCCGGCCACGTGAGCAAAATTCACGTGTCTCAACATGCGCGACTTTGCACGTTTTCGACATTGATTTCCCAATAACCTATTTTTCTTGTGTTGTTTACACAAAGGAATTTAACCTACATATCTAATTTATTTAACCATATTTTATTATCCACATTCTTTTAACAATTGAATAGTTTATTTATTATTTATTTCATCCGAATTAACAATGTACTGGACATTCCATTTAAACCTATTGTTCTTTAAAACTTATGTCCAGGGTTCGATTTCTGCTTTCTCTTATTTCCATTTTAACTAATCTCTCTATTTTTATACTTACATGAACAGGGGACAGCCCTTATCATGTAACATCCCTCCCTTCCATATTTCACAAAAAAAAAATGTATGCATTTTTAACTTTAGTACATTTTTTTTTTTTTTTACATCTACATCTACACAACCACACGGCTAGAAAGATCAGGCTATAAAAACACAAAAAAAATCTCTTTCAGTCAGCCCTTCACAGCCGACTTCACAATTATTTTTTTTTTTTATAAGATCAGGACCTTTCTGATCTTTGTGGCATTTACTTTTTGGGTGTAGGATATTTACCTATGATACACATCAGCTATTTTCCAGCCACCCATATGCCGCAGACTAGAGGTTTTCACCGTTCTCGAAATGGACGACTTCCTTCGTCTCAAAAGTGTTCTGATCTCTCTTTCCGCATGGTTAGTCTTATCAAGTATGGCTTTGTTTTTTTTTTATTCTATAACTATCTCATACGGGACATACCAAAGCTCATATACTTAAATCTTTGTGGTTGGCTTCAGAAGTTTAAAATATACCTTTTTTTCTCTCATACGGATTCACTCGGATTTCCTTGCTTGGATTCTTGAAACTTCGACGAGGATTTAGAAATATCACCCCTAACTAACTAACACGTTTCCTGCGACCAACAACTTAATTGCGCCTAAATTCTATCTAATTGCCCGATTTTTTTGTGATTTTTCTTTTCTCTCACCAGGGCTTCCAAGATCCAGCAGATATATCCCACATTCATGCTTCTCTAAAAAAAAAATACAAGGTTATATCTTTCTTACGTAATCTACGGCATATTTTTGCTTGTCTCTTACTTCATTAAGCTATATGTGATTGCCTCAGGACTACCTCTCATCGGTTTACTGGTCCCCTTAAGAATTTTCGTATTCTTTCCAACGCCTGTTTATTAATTAAGCCAAGACTTACTACTTTGCTTGGAGTCGTTAACGTGCAACCAGCTTATTTTAAGCACTTGATTAACCAGGTTCCCAAGTTTTTCGTATAGGGGCACTTCTTGTGCTTATCAATCCCTACCAAGTAACTTTTCTTGGAGAAAAATTTTTAGGATCTCTAAAAAAAAAACACAACAAAACCAAATGCTAAAACAAAACACCTTTCTTACGGCTTATCACATCTAAAAACTCCAAATACCCGTTTACGTAATTTTAATTCTTGTCCCCCTTCTAAAATTCTAACTGAATCTGTAAGCCAACCATACGTCTTAACTTATTTTCTACTAGATCATTTTAATCTAATGTATATTTACGGATAACTTTGAATTCTTGCTGTGAAAATCATAACATTACATACATAAGACAATTTACAATATTTGTTCAACATCATAAAAACATTTTCAAAAAAAAAATACCTTAATACATTTAAACATTTTGCAACAGTTATAACTTTTTTTTTTAACAACAAAAAAAATCATCTGTAACAAACAACAATTCAACAGTCTGTCCAAAACAATTGTCCCTTTTTTTTTTCAAAAACAAAATAAATGAACACGCAAAAGCCGAAAAGTTCACTATGAACACAAAATGCATTTCAAAACAATTTACACGCTGTTTCATAGAGAGTACATGCGACCTTTGAAATTCCTGTTTTGATTGACAGATTAAATTCAACAATTCGTCCAAACGATTTCATATTGACACATATTTTCTAATGACACTTCTACAAATTTCAAAACAATAATAATGGGTGACACAGTCTCTGCCTTCGCGTGTATGTGTGTGTGTTTTTTTTTAACAGACCAATTCATTTATCAATGAATTACGCATGGTGACTTGTTTACTATTTTTTTTCCATTACTACGAATATCTTTTTTTACGGCATATCGGCCTTTTCTTCTTTTTCTTTTTTTAATATTTCTTGTATCTTTTGTTCTCTGTGTGCGTGTGTGTTCATTTTTTTTTTCTTTTTTTTTTCACATTTCTGTGATCGTGTAAATTTATTTTTTTTTCCGTGGTATTATTTATTTATTTATTTTTTTAAATTATGTTGGACCCCTTTAAAACGTTGTGTTTCTTTTTTTTTTTTTTTTTTTTGTGGTATCGACCCCAGGTTCGGTTTCTGCATCGCTGATGCAAAAGGTTCAGGAACACCAAATTGTGTGTTTTTATATAGTTATTATTATTAGTATTAGACTATACCACTTGTGCGCGTATGTTACGTGAGTTCTTATTAGTAATGATATGAGTCTTAGTGAGAGTTCTTGTCTTATTACATATGATGTTGTATCTTAGAGAGAGAGATGTTGTTGTAATGACATTTTATAACACAGACATATAATAACAATACAATTTACCTTTTTGTAGAAATCACAAACACAAAGATGAGCTTTATCCAAAACACATGATGGATTTATTTAATACGACCGGTCGGGATTTCCTCATTAACAACTCAAAGTTTCACATCTTAGTTTCTGAAGTGACGTCCCGCTTCAGACGTCCGCCTGTCTGTCTCCCCTGACTGTCTCTCTGACTGTCTCTCTGACTCTCTCCACGACCAACTAACTCCCACCTCCTATATTGAGAACTCCATGCATCCCGGCCACGTGAGCAAAATTCACGTGTCTCAACATGCGCGACTTTGCACGTTTTCGACATTGATTTCCCAATAACCTATTTTTCTTGTGTTGTTTACACAAAGGAATTTAACCTACATATCTAATTTATTTAACCATATTTTATTATCCACATTCTTTTAACAATTGAATAGTTTATTTATTATTTATTTCATCCGAATTAACAATTTACTGGACATTCCATTTAAACCTATTGTTCTTTAAAACTTATGTCCAGGGTTCGATTTCTGCTTTCTCTTATTTCCATTTTAACTAATCTCTCTATTTATATACTTACATGAACAGGGGATAGCCCTTATCATGTAACAATATCAGCTGACGTGATATTGTAAACAAATACAGACGAAATTTGATGAACGACATTATCATTATTTATTTATTTATTTATTTATTTTGCGAATTAGTCCACGTATAATATTAGGTACCGCCAAAAATGGCCGAAAAATAAAGTTGTTTTTGTTTTTTAAAACGAAATTACATTTATTAAAATCCATTATTTCTGAGTAACTTTTTTTTTCCAGAAAGATAAAACCCTGAATTTTATCATATAGAAACCAGAATAATGTAAAACTTTTTCTACTATTTTTAATTAAATTTTAAATGTTAAATTTTCCCCAAAAGTTAACAATTGACATTTTTTGTCTTGCACAAAAAACGTACATAGATATTTAAAAAAAAAAAAAAAAAGGTTTTTGAACTAATTAATTTATTTATTTGTTGTCTAACTAAGATTTGAGATGATTTTCTATGAGAATATGCAAAAATATTATAATATAAGTACCTGGATTTCAAATAATTCCACTTATTCATATCGGCAACCAGTTACTTCGCGTCGATAATATTCAATAGAGGATTGATCTTATAATATTACATAGGCAATCTGCATAAATTAAAATATCATATTTGAGCGTATTGTATGACTGGGCAACGCCAGAGCTAGTATATATATATATATATATATATATATATATATATATATATATATATATATATATATATAGTAAAAGAAAGGTTGAGAGGTAGATATATGCATAGACGGTTGTTAGAAATGTTTTAATCTTTCCTCAAAATAAACTAACGTAAGAAGATAAAAAGAAAGAAAGAAAGAAAGAAAAAGAAGAAGAAGAAGAAGAAGAAGAAAGTCCACGAATCATTATCTTTATTTACTGACCTCTAAACACCACCCTATATTCGTTTTTTCGCCGCTATTGCCCGTCGCCACCCGGAAAGTTAAACCTGTTTATGTTCTAATTTTATTTTGTCATTTTTTACACTCTTTTGTGGATAAACAATCTGTGATCCGGTATCAATTCCGTCTCTCGACGATGAAAAATTTTAATTTTCGGAGTGTCTTTTTTCACGTTTTTTCTTAACCCCCCCCTAACCGAGGTGCACGCACTTTGTTTCTCTCTCTCTCTCTCTCTTTCTTTCTCTCTCTCTCTCTCTCTCTCTCTCTCTCTCTCTCTCTCTCTCTCTCCATTTAGTGTTACTACTCATAACGCGCTGGCCATATGTACAACTATTCAACCAGCCTTCTGGCCACACACATCAAACATAAAGCACAAATAGAGAGAGAGAGAGAGAGAGAGAGAGAGAGAGAGAGAGAGAGAGGACAAAAAATAATTCAATCAGCGCGCACCGTGTTGTACCGGCGTCGCCGTCAGTTGGTGGACAGACGTTCGGCCACTCAAGTTTCATTTCTCCTTCCCGAGTCAAAACTGACTGCTCTATTTAGAAACATCTCACCAATTTGTGCATCTATTAGAGCCGATTTGTATCCTTACTAAGAACCTTAATTACGATCATCTGTCAAACTCAACAAAAACAAAAGAAACTGATCCCGTTTGTTATCCAATTATCTCCCCTTCCGTACGGTGTTCGGGGCGGACACGATCAAGAAAGACAAGAAGACCGTAAAAATTCCCGGTTAATTCTAACGGAAGAATTAATTTGGATGCTTTCTAACAAGACATTTCCTATTTATGAATAACAACATCCAAATTTTTATGATACCAAATTTTTATGATACCAAATATTTATGATGCAAATATTTATAATGCAAAGTATTTATAATGCAAAGTACTAGTGAATATTAGATGAATTGAATTTTTAAAAATACAAAATAATTTCTGATGGTCAGTCTCACCGCCATTTTCTTTTTTTCTGGCGATGAGATTTAAGTAACTGATTTAACGGAACGACGAAAATAAATAAGAAGTCCACTCCTTCTCTATTGCGTGAATGTGTGTAGTAAAAACACATGTATAACAAAATACACGGGGAAAACATACACATACATATATACATATCGCACAAACACTGACCACATTTCGATGAAAAAAACATTTTTTTCAAATTTTAATTATTACATAACATTACGAATAATGCCGACAGCACAAAATTCTATTTGCACTTTCGTGCAGTTCAGTTTTTGAGGGAACTTTTTGTTTTCATTTCTGAAGACATCCACTCGGACTTGCTAGAACAATGAACGCCTATCTCTCTAGCTGGAAAAACTGAGACGCTTGATTAACATTTATTTTCACTTGGCTAGACAGGGTTGCTCTTGTCTGAAAATTTGACGGTACAGATTTAACAGCTTGTCTGGCTGCTGTGTCCGCCTGATAGTACAGAAGCCCTAACGTTTACGTAGCGCTAAGAACTGCTGTTGCATCATTAGTTGTACCAGCTGTAGTTTCATGTCGCCCATGGAAAGGAAACCAACACTTATCTACAGTGGGCTTTCCCGAGGCCACAATTTTATAGATAAAGTCTTGACTAATGCTCTACTCTAACATACAAACAGGCAAACATAACATTTTCCAGATCACTCTGCGCAAAACTTTAAACAAATATATGAAATAAGATCTAAAAAAAAAAGTTCAAAGCAGATAACCACCTAAACAAAACTAATTTACCTTCTCCCTTGAGGCTTACGTTCAAACATATGATGTCTTAGAACTTATCTAGACGAAATGTTATCATTTCACCTAGTAAACTCCCCAGATATCTTAGCACTAAGTGAAACTAACTTACACTGTTCAATTCCTTTCGATGGATTTGACCTAATTGGATAATGTTGATAATAAGAAAGGGAAATTTTTTAAAGTTTTCAAAATCAAAGAATTAAAAAAAACTTACTTATTGTAGTTTTTACAGGCAAAAAAACATTTGAATTTAAAGCCTTCTGAAAAAAAAACATATTTGAATTTAAAGCCTTCCGAAAAAAAAAAACGCATTTGAATTCAACTGACAGAAAAGGCCCTCCAGCAATATCTGCAGGTCTATAGGGTAACAAAAAAGCTGAAAAAACCAGATGCTGGATCCCCAGCGAAAATCATGTTTGGAAAGAGAATAAAATCAGTATTTGATCAGCTGCTGTCCAAACATATAATACAATACAGAACCTCTACAATGCCAACAAAACTGTTTAACCATTATAAGAATAATGTTTCCTTTTTGGAACAGGGCACGATCTTATAAAGAGTTGGTCATCATACATCATTCAAGGCCCAAAATTTGAACATAAAAGGCATCTGAACCAAATAAGGAAACGCACCGCCAAGGATCAAGAAGAACTACCGCAGGAAGGCAGAGGGGAAATTAATACAGTATACGACTGTTTTAATGTGGAATATCCTAAAGGCATGTCAGAACCAAGACGCTCCGGTAGGAAAAGGAAGCGCACAGATCCCTTGCTGGTCACCCCAAAAAGAAAAGATACTAATTTCACACCTGGACAAATTAGCTTGGAAAGGGATGTTGTGGGGAACCATCCTCCAAAGGACTAATCCATCGTCCATATAAACTTGACGCATGATGGTCCGAGGCGGAGATCTAATTCCAGAGCGTCGCTCGCATGCTCAGTGAATTACCTACACTTTTCGTTTGTAACCTTTCTGTTTTTCATGTAATACATGTTTAAACTTTTCTCCGTTGTTCTGTTCTTTGTGGCTACTGCGGTGAGTAAATAATAATAATAATAATAATAATAATAATAATAATAATAATAATAATAATAATAATAATAATAATAATAATAATAATAATAATAATGACTCCGTTTAGTCTCGAAAGAGAAAGGCAGCTGCGTGTATAATTGTGAGGCAAGGGCTGCGTAATCACACCATACCTCTCTTGAATCGACATAAATATGGAAGGGAAAAGTATCTTCAAATATCTTTTTAAATTTGGAATAGTGCTACAGACTTATACTAAGTAATTATTAATAAGTCCCTCTTACCCTTTTTTTGTCCTTTCTGTGTCTGTACATGTCTTTCATGTATGTTTGATAGTGCACGATACCGCCTATATACATGAGAGCTATACACTATCCCTGCGTCAGAACCACAGGTAAAACAATTCTGAGCCTAGTATTGCCACAAACACTACAATATGAAAAATGTCCAATACAAATAATTTAAACCGTGGAAACCAAAAGAAAAATCTGGGTGTTATGATCGGCAGGTGCTTCCGGTCATCATCCTACGAATATTGGCCAACTTTCTAATTTCAGAAACTCAAAAAACATGGACGCTGAACAGTTAATAAGGACCAACCACATCAAAGCAAAGATCGACAAAACACAAGAAAACAGCAAATGCAAACTCTGTGGACAAAGAGACGAAATGATAAACCATATAGTAAGTGAATGCAGCAAACTGGCCCAAAAGGAATACAAGAACAGACACGACCAAGTGGAATGGCAGTACACTGAGAACCAACTGAGCAAACGCGCCGCACACAAGAAAGTCTTATTGACTATCATGCATCAAACAAACCGCAATGAAATTCGACAGTGGAATGAACCTCCTTTCGTCTCGAACAAGGGATGTGATCATCGCAATCAGCCTTAACCCAAGTGATGCCTCACTAGTAGGATTTTTTCATACCTGCTAGGGATGTCATCACAATAAGCCTATCCTAACGAGCAAATAATTATTTTCAGAATGTGTGTGAGAATATATAATTATTTCCACAGCCAGAAAACAACTTTCTGGTGTGCGGCGCGTTTGCTCAGTTGATAGAGTGCTTGGCATGCATGCGAGAGGAACGGGTTTCGTATCCTGAGTTCGGATGTGTCTAACTGATGAGCCCAAATGTGGGCGAAACTCGAGTCTTGGACTTCCTGTTTGTTGGCTTTCATGGCTCTTGTGAGCTACGATGTTGTCTGGCTGTAGAAATTATTATATATTCTTTCACGCAGCCTGAAATATAATATAATATATATATATATATATATATATACTTAATTTACTCACATAAAATTAATATACGAAAGTATAGATTTATGCGTAAACTTTAAGTATTTACTTCAAAAGTGCTCAATACGTAGGTAGAGCTAGTTAGTAAATTATAAAATATATATGGCGATTAGGCTACACTGAATATTCCGCGTTTCATCCATTCTAGGACTCTTCAGGTTTATGCGCATAAGCCTGAAGAGTCCTAGAGTGGATGAAACGCGGAATATTCAGTGTAGCTTAATCGCCATATATATTTTATAACTTACATTATATATATATATATATATATATATATATATATATATATATATATATATATATATATATATATATATATATATATAATTATTTCACAAAGAGACAGGAATTTATTGTGGATACTTAGCATATTATATATATGCTAAATTCATGTCCAGGGAGGACTCCGTGAATAAAAAAGAGTTTTGGAGAACTAAAAACAAGGCTGAAGAGAGGAAATGTGTACGTGTGTATGTTATGTGCGTGTGTATAGCCGCGAGAAGCGAAGAAAGATGGGAAAGAGAGAGAGAGAGAGAACGAAAGGGATTGAACAGGGTTTGAAAATCAGAAATGATGAAAAAAGTAAAGAACGAGGATGATAAAAAAGAGAAAAGGAGAAAATTATATAGAAAGAGTTTATTGGAAGAGGCAACTAATAATCGAATAAGTAATTGACACTGATGCATGATGGGAAGTTAATCACGTGATGCGACGCGTGCCTGTTTTTCCGATTCGTAATCTCCAGGTCAAATATTATCCGGAGTCACTGCTTGCATGATTAAATTATAGAAAAATATAGCGTTCATTTTTTTTTCGACGTTTTAATCTGCATTTGCCTTTTTTATTTCCTTTCCTCCGACCTTTCCCCCACCTCCACCGCACTCCGCATCCATACACTCCTACCCTCCTCCTCCTCCTTCTTCTTCTTCTTCTTCTTCTTCTTCTTCTTCTTCTATTGCTTTATTACAAAAAAATGGAGAGTGAGTCGGCTTCATTAATTATCAGATGTTTATCGGTGAATTGTTTAACAGCATCGATCGATTATAATCTCGTTGTCTTCTTTTTGTATCGATAATTTGGTGGCTGCAATTCACAGGAGACCATGAATGAAAGCTGGAGGGGGTACTATTGTCCGGGGGTGTGGCGTGTGTCAGTTGGTCTGAACTTCTGGTTTCACCAAAAAGAATGTGTGCATTCTTAAGAGGCGTCCATTCAATCTACGCGTGATACGCTGACGATAAGATTCAAAACTTAAGCGCGTCAGACCAACGCTATTAGATTTCAAACTTAAGCATGGCAGACTAACGATATATATATTTCAAACTTAAATGTGACAGTCCCACGGAATTTATATTTCTAATTTCATCGCAGTAGATAAATATTTAAAATTAAAGCTTGGCAAACTAAAGTATATGTTATTTAAAACTAAAATGGGACAGACTTAAGAAAATCACAATCCGAAAATAACTTCATCAAAACACTTCAGTCAATTCAGCCCAAATGTTAAGATATATTACTCGGACTTAACGTCCAAATCGATGCTCAATTTTCAACCTGTTTAAGTATTAATAGTTACTAGACCATTTTGTTAAGTGAAGTATTTATCAGAGCTTTGTTAACTGCGACATTTGTTGATAAAATCATGTTTTCATAAGGATGACAAAGTAAAAGGATTTGAATAAGTCCAAATTAAAAATACATTTTTGAGAAGGAGATGTTTCATTCCCGAAATTATCAAAGATGTTACATCATCCCAAATATGTTTTATTTTTTAATTAATATTTAGCAGTAAATCTCATATTTACTGATTTCATATGTGAAAGATTTCTTGAAAAATAGATTTTGTGAAGATTGCCAATCCAAATGCTGTCTTCAATTGTTTTTGTTTATATTTTCTTTCACCAGTCCGGTTTTCTGCATTGCTACCATCCTTCATAAATAAAATGCATATTTGTTAACCAGCAATGTTTCAAGCAAATTACATTTCTCTTTTAAATACAATCAAATAAAGTCGTATAAATCAGCAGGATACGACTTTATGGCCGGCTTTATATTTGTGTTGGCTTTGGTTTTCTGGGGGGTGTTTGTTTGTTTGTTTGTTTTTTTGTTTTTTAATTCTTTTTAAGAAAGATGAGGATCCTCATGAAAGTAATGAAGATATATAAATGAAAGTATGGCTACGGAATCGACTGGTTTCGAACCTGGAACATCCAGCTGGTCAGTCCATGTCGATACCTACTATTCCTAAAATAGATTGTGCTGTCGTAATAAACATTTGCAGATGAAATACATTATCAAATAAAAACGTCAAGTGCATACTGAATAAAAACTAAGAATACCAATTTATTTACGAAAATGGGGAAGGTAAATTTTGGTGTTGGTTTGAGCGTAGCTTTCGGTTCTCTTATGTTGTCCTTTAGTTCTCACGTTACATGAGCGATGTTTCTGACAAAAGAGAAAGAATTGCTTTCTCTGGATCGGAATCTACCCATCTAACATTTATTGTTAGCAAGTTGTTGGCCTTGAGGGTTTTTTAGGTCTTACATCAAGTGGCTTCATGCCTTGTTTGGAGCGATTTCTATTGAAAAAAAGAAAAAGAATGCGCTATAATAAACTAAGTATGATTATGGTTGGGAAGAAATAAGAAAAGATCCGGTTGATCATTGTTTCAATAGAAGACACAAGTGTTGCGGTTATCTCCCTTCAGTTGCAGCTTTTGTAATTGTTTCTATTTTTTTTACTCATACCCCCCCCAAAAAAAAACAATTACCACTCAGACGTAAGGGGTTACTGTGAATTAGAGACGATGCCTACAGAAATACTCTCAGTAGGGAGTTGAGCAGGAAGATGTCTGTCCACCTTAAATTCCCAGCTGACTACAACATAGTGGTCATCAAGTCCAATGTAAAAAAATATTTTTCAGCTGTCCCTTTAAATAGTCAAATTCTACTTAACTTTCAGCAATTTACACTCATTAAACCTTACCCTCGAGTGACCCTCGGGCCTTGGTTACTCATTGTAAAAAAATCTACATGTTAGGAAAATCGGAAAAGCAGGAAACAGGGAAGGAATACCAAAGTCTAGCAGTTCGAGAGTGTTGCTGTTGTGCTGCTGTTGCCGCTTGGGGATTCCATACACTCTTTCTTCTTCTCTTTCTTTTTCTCCCCCCTTTCTTTCCCGCTCTCTCTTTCCGCTAGGCACTTTTATTATCACTAGCTTTATTCACGTTATCAATCCTTCCTCTCACGATTTAAAACGTTTATGAAAAGATAAATAACTTTGCAAAGTGACAAATAAATGAAGAAATAGTATCCTCTTTTAAGTGATTCCAAAAGAAATATTGAAAAAATGCTGGTACTTTCGGGTAATTGCGCTAAATCCGGGGATAATTGCGCTAATTAAATAAAAGTGCTCTTTATATGCGTGGTTGTCACGAGAGCATATTTAGTTAGTTGGCGCAATTACCCCGGACTTGGCCCAATTACCCCAAAGTACGGTACTTATCCAGAGAATGGCCCGTTTTTCGTGGATACTGCATCGACATATTTCAGCAATTTACATAAACCGCCGAAATATGCCGAATATGCCAAGTTAAAAAAAAAAAAGACAATAAACGAAATCCTGATAATGTAACGTTATAGAAGGCGTTCTCATTTCGTTCTTTCTTCTGCCTGTCGACACCCATCGAAGTGCCAAACAAACAAAAAATACTTTGAACTGTTTTTGAGAGACACTTTTATTTCCTTCTGTGCTTTCCATTTTACCTACCAAATTTTGACAGAGCTGTCACCGGCTAGTGAGGAATCATTGTTGTCTGCTCTCTTTTTCCTGCTAGTCATGCCGTCACGTCTTTCCCATTCCACTCTCTCTGTCTTCTGCTGCTGCTATCTCCGCGTGACATCACCAGTCCTTCTACCTCCTATTGCTCCTCTCTCTATTTTACTGCAGGACTTCATTTGGTATGACAACTTACCCACACCACCAGTGGGTCAGTGGTTAATGATATGGACTAACCACCTGTGTGTGCCAAATTCGAATCGCGATCGTTCCAAAGATACACTTTCACTTGAGGATGTTGGCAACGTTCATGTGGTCCCTTCCATAAGTAACTGATATCTTTCTAGAAAGAATTCTTAATAGAAAGATATCGGGGAAACGAATGCCAACAAAGAAACATCAATAATGCTCAACAGCAACAAATCATCATCGGCAAGCGTAGATGTCGATTGAATAAACGAATACCACGATTTCGTTGTCTAAGTCGACGATGTCTAAATGTTGAACTAGAAGGAGTGAGAGTGAAGGAGTGAGAGTGTGAGTGAATAGAATTAAATGGAGACAAAACAGATGAAAAGCGATTAAAATACAAAGAAAAAACAAAAGAACAAAAATCAAAAACGAAAAGGGGAGATAACTTGGATTTTTTTTTTACGGGACGAAATATGATGAACGTAACGACTAGAGATTTGAGTTGAACAGATTGGAAGAAGAAAAAAATTAAAGTACAAGTTACCTTGTTTAAATTAATTTTTGAAAATTAGACGTTTATACTAACAAGCATTTCTCCTTTTCTCGTAATCATAAATCCACTCTAATTATATCTGCATTTTTAAATAAGACTCTTATGCTTACGAATGGTCTAATTAATATATAATTATTCTGTATTTCTCGAAAATATTCAACCAGTCTAATTGTATCTCTTCAAATATTTATTTGTGAAGACAGATAGTAGTAGTGTCATATGGGTTAGAATCTTTATAATACCGCTTATTTTTAGCCTGTCTGAGAAATTGTCTTCAGATAGACAGATTATAAAAACGCCTCGTTCTATTGTAGGATCAGGTGGTCTGTGTTCTGGGGATGGGGCTTCCTTGCACTTTGGGCCGATCAGGGAGTCTATTTCTCTGCACCTGTGTTTGTTTACTGTAATCCTGCAGCGTCTTGTTCTGATCCGGTTTGCAGCCACCGACTGCTTCCTACTATTTGTAGCAAAATCTGAGACGCGCAAAGTTTAGTCTTCAATGATGTCTATCTTTTTAGAAAGAATTGGTTATAGAAAGAATTGGTAATAGAATAAATTGGTGATAGGAAGAATTGGTAATAGAAAGAATGGGTTATAGAAAGAATTGGTAATAGAAATAATTGGTTATAGAAAGAATTGGTAATAGAATAAATTGGTAATAGAAAGAATTGGTAATAGAAAGAATTGGTAATAGAATAAATTGGTAATAGGAAGAATGGGTTATAGAAAAAATTGGTAAAAGAAATAATTGGTTATAGAAAGAATTGGTTATAGAAAGAATTGGTAAAAGAAATAATTGGTTATATAAAAAATTGGTTATAGAAAGAATTGGTAATAGAAAGAATTGGTAATAGAAAGAATTGGTAATGAAATACTCTCAGTCCGTTCGAAATTCCATGTTCGACAAAAAGATTCCCGCGTTTGACCGAAAAGTTCCCAAATTCGACAAGATACACGTGATGATACTCAAGATGAGAACACTAGTCATGAAAATCCAAATAATACAAACTTTATTTCAACTTATCCTGATTGCGAATCTGGTTGAATGTGATTTACGCAGCAGTAACAAAGTCAGCGTTTTCTAAATCAGATTCTTGTGGTTACGAATTATCCAACCAATCTATAATTTTTCTCCATCTCTCCAAAATATTAACCAAATCTAATTACACTTCAGCAAATATTTTTTGAAATCATATTATTTAAAGTCACGGACGGTTAAAATAACTTATTGTTTGTTTCAACATCTCCTTGGTGCGATTCCAGCTTAACAATATTCATGCAGCAATGTCCGACGATAGCATGGTCATTATTCTGAAATGAAGTACTAATTGTTTGATAATCATATGACAATGCTATTCTAAACAGATGCATGGCTAATGGACGGGAAAATTCACCGATCTATCGGGGGTGACAGTTGTCTAGCGGTTAACGACTCGGACTGATGACCTAGGTGTCCAAAGTTTATTCCACAAAAAACATTTTCATGTAGGATAGAATTCACCGAGAGCACAGTAGAGCACCTTTTATTGGGGAGCTAGATTTTCTCTACATTGAAACTGACTTTGTGTCTAACTCTGTCCCTCTAGGGAGATACGAAAAATAATTGGATGCATTTGAGAATAGATTTAATTCCATGTTTGTGATGTTGAAGTTGAAGATTGATAAAAGTAGCAAACTTGCTTTTTTGTAGATCGAAACTTGCACTCGAAAAAACAAAAACAAAAAAAAAAACACCCGTGTTTAAGATACAGTAGACAAATCGTTTTTTTTTTTTTTCAATATGTCGTTTTAAGCAAAAACAATATTCCGTACTTAATTATCATGTCGAAAATAGTAATGCATCCAAAAATTACGAAAAATCATAAAGTAGAAAATTATTTAGAGTTAAAAGTATTTTTTACGAAAAAATAGGTAAAATTGCATTTTTCTTAGACGTAATAAAGTAGAGAGAAGGAGTACATGCAGGGGTCATAACTCTGAAAATAATATTTTAGACTACTTATTCAATGTGTGTAATATTTATTGTCTTTAGCGATAGACATTTTTTTTACAAAAAACACAATAGCATTTGTTCTACTCGACGATTTTTTCGTAATATTTTGATATATTACTATTTCCGAAATTAAGTGCGTAATATTGCTTTTGTTTCAAAGGATATATTTGTCGACTATATCTTAGCAAATGAACAAAATCCGAGTTGTACTTAAAAACGTTTTATTTCTTACAAAAGATGGCGGAATTAATTCGTCACTTGGATATTTGTAAAAAAATAGAATAAAAAAAAATTCTTTATATTTCTGATTCGACATAAACTTACATGTCCACCATTCCACAATCCATTCAACAGTGGCATTTGTTTTTCATTTTGCACAACCTAATATAAAGCATACTCTAATCCTAGTCCTACCCTAATTAAACTTCTAAGTCTAACTAGTGTTAGGACGATTAATCGAAATTGGAACTTAATGTGGCATCGGAATCGGAAAAAATTGGGCTTTTTTCCTCGATGTCGAAAACGATTTTTTTTTTGTTGTTTAAAACTTAATTTTTCATTGTTGTTACTAGCAATAAAATGATGAACATTTATTGATTTGAAACTACGAGTAAAACTAAAATCTATAGACCTTCAAGTGTACTTTTATGTTTGTGAAAATATATGTATATACTCTATGCATTTTCATGGTAATCGAAAAGCAACAACTTTATAACAAAATAGAAAATTAAAAAGTATCGGGATCGAGAATCAGAATAGAAACAGTGACTGTATCGAAATCGGGAAAATATTGAAATTTTCTCATCACTAATTCTAACCCTAAACCTAACCCTAACCTGAAGCATATTTAAAGTATTGTGCATGCATAGCGAGATTTTATTTATTTATTTATTTATTTATTTATTTATTGTGTAACTCTTTTTTATGTTAGCAAGCTTCTGGGTTTGACCTTTACTCCTGATCTGAAATGGAGCACGTACATCAGATCTGTTGCTAGGGACGCTGGGAAAATGGTGGGATCCTTCTACTGCTCCAGAAGATATCTCACTACTGATGCAATTCTCTATCTGTATAAAACCCAAGTACGTCCAAGGATGGAGTACTGCTGCCATATCTGAGCAGGAGCTGCTAAAAATAGCCTATCCTGCCTTGAGTGGGGGATGCGCTTTTCTCTTCCCTGCAGCCTTTCTCCCACAGAAGAGACGTTGCGAGCCTGTCTTTGTTTTATCGTTATTTCCATGGCAAGTGCTCGTCTGAGCCCCAATCTCTCGTCCCCCCTCGCCAATCTTTCACGAGAAACACTCGTCTGGCTGAAACTACTGTCAATAATTTTCCCCACTCTTTATCTGTGCCTAAATCCAAACGTAGATTCCATGAGCAAAGCTTCTTTCTCAGAAGTGGAACTCTTCCGTTTGCCTGTTTCCCACCTGACTACAACTTGGATGTCTTCAAGTCCAACATAAACAAACTCCTGACAAACCCCCTCTTAAGTAAGACACTCTATCAAGTCTCCAATACTATCTCATTGATTACTGTACACGCAATAACCCTTATCCCTGAGTGGCCTCCGGGCCTTGATAAGTGGTGACCTCCATGTAAAAAAAAAAAAAACGGTTCGACAAAAGACACATGCATTCACTCACCCCCTGTGTTTAGTGACAAAAACGCTGATTCAAACAGAAACTTCACAAAAGTGTAGATCGAACATCGTGTAAATCCGAGGACGTATCTCAAAGCGATTAAGAGACGGCATCAAAATTAAGTGCCCAGTTCACAAATAACTTTTTTTTTTCATGTACCACCCGCCATTTTGTCTTATACTTGTAATTCATACAATCAAATGAACGATAGTATTTTTTCGTCTTTCCGTCCAACAATGTCCGCCTGTTTGTGCGAATTTATTAAATTGCATTTCAAATTATCGAGACAATTTTTTATTTTCTCCGAAATGTGTACGTTTAGACAAGCTAAAATGACAGGTTTGATTCGTCAATCAAAATTACTGTGTCCATTCATTTTGACATGAAAATTCTACTGCTAGCCATTGTAGAAATCTACTGAAAGCAAAAACAGACGACAATTTATGCCTTTGCTGCGATCTATTTATTTAATATGAATTGTTTTTCCCATACAAAATGGCCACCCTCGTTCCAAAACTGATCATTTCTCTTCACAAACGGTGATTTTTTTTCTTGTTCATCGATGTAACAAGGAGAAAAAGAATAGATGAAAAATCAGATGAATGTATGACGCAAGGAATAAAAGTAAATTTGATATCGTAACGTCATTGTTTGTTTTGTTTTTTAAAACTAAAATTTCAAGAAACTGATATTTGTTTAAGTTTGCAAAACACATTTGTAATGTATTACTTGGAATTGTCGGATTACTATTCGTGTCTTGAGTGTCATTTTCACAACGTTTCGTATAATGTAACCTTCAACCTTCTTCAGGTGTAACACTAAATCGAGTTGTTGTTTTTTTATTATTAAAAATGAGTTTTTAGGTGAGGGGGGTACTATACGCAAATTCGAAAAAGTTGTCCAAAGACAAATAAATGAAAGCAAAGGTAAGATAAATTACGTTTCTACCTAACTGGATAATTTTTTAGTGTTTTTCTTTAATGTAAAATCTTTAATCGGCTCGAAGAACACAGTGTTTGTCGATGTATTTGAAAAATACAAATGGTCGCGGACTCTGTTGAATACGTTAAGTTTGGGAAAATCAGTTAAAACTAAAAAAAAACTATACAAAACAGTGTCAGACACCCACCGATTATATGTTATCGTGACGTAGGCTGCCATATTCGGTGGGTTTCTGACAGTATTTTGTATAGCTTTTTGGACAGACTAGATGATCTGAAAATCACCCCTGCTCAGGTGCATGCTATCATAAAAAACATTGACACTTCAAAAGCATGTGGACCTGATCTCATCCCAGCTGTGCTATTAAAAAAGTGCTCAGCCGAAGCAGCTCCAGTTCTCTCCAAACTCTACAACAAATGCCTTAATGAATCTTGCTTTCCGGGCTGTTGGAAAACTGCTTCTGTGGTACCAGTATTCAAGAATTCTGGCGAAAGAACTGACCCATCAAATTATCGCCCCATTAGCCTCCTCCCACTTTTTGCCAAAATATTTGAGACCTTAATTAACCATGCTCTAGTCCAGAGGTTATCAGGCTTGCTTGACCCATGCACCCCTTTTACCATTTGTCAAAGGTCCATTCACCCTCTCATTTCCAAAAAATGTTTTTCAAAAATGCATTCTAAATAATATGCAAATATTACAAAAATCTTTTATTTTTCCTAATTTGCATATATACATTTGCAACATTATACATGGCTTATGGTTATAATTGAGTTTTATAAATTAAATGCAAATTGAAAATATCGATGGATATAGAAAATAGAAATAAAAGCAGAATTTATTTATTTTTTATAATGAATTACTTAAAAAACAACAATGAAACTAATGCAATTTAAAAAGTAAAATAACAAGAAATTAAAATCTGCAATCAATTTAATTCATTACGATTCATCAAATGACAAAAACTGTGATTGTTTTGCTTTGGCCAATTCTGAAATATTCGGAGGAGTGATTGACAGGGCACAACGCAGGTCGTTTTCTACATCTAATCTACTGCGTTACTTTGTTTTATTTTGCAACAAAGTTGAAAAGCCTGACTCACAAAAATATGTTGATACAAATGGAAGCAATGCACGGCTATTTCCGACACTTTTGGGTAGGATTCGCACATCAGGGGCCAAAATTCTGCTATTGATTTTTCATCAAACATATCTCTTGCTTCCGAATCAGTTTTTAGCTCAAGGAATTCATCTTGGCAATCACCTGGAACTCTTTCAACTGGTAATTTGAATGGATTTCTTACTAAATCGAACTCATCATCACCAAATTCAGGAAAGTATCTGCTGAATTCATTTTTCAGTGCCGTCAAATGCTGCAAAATTTCATTTTTTGCAAATTGTGGAAGCATCTTATCTTCACCACAAATATCAAGAATTGATGTCAGTTTCTCAAACATATATTTTTTGTATTGACTTTTCTCTTCCAATTTTCAAGCTTGCTCATTAAAGCTCTCAAGGCATCTATGATTCAGTTTATTCAGCTGCTCGAATATATAAATAAGCAAAACGCATGATCTGTTCTCCATTGTTTAGCCAGGCAAGAAATTCAGTCTTACCTTGAACCTCGAAAAACAATTTGAGCTTGTCCCTAAGCTGAAATATTCGCTCAGTTACATTTCCTCTTGACAGCTTATCCTCCTTTCAACAGTACTGTTTGAGAGTTGAACCGCTGCAATTTTTTTCTTCATTTCATCTCCCAACACAATTTTCACCATTTTGATAGAGCAAGGCTTAATCAAATTTTCCCCAATTGTATGTGTTTTTTTCTGCTTTGCTATTTCAAGAGCTATAAAATAAGAAGCTTCAGTAACTGTTTATTTTCTGTAAAATCTGTTGATACCAGCCTCATCTTTTTTACAGCATTCCATGACATTCAAAAAAGTTTTTGTTCTTGTCTTTATGTTGAGGATGAACATTTTGTAAATGCTGCTTCATCTTTGCGGGTTTCATAGAATCGTTTGTCAAAGCTTTATTACAAATAACACATTGAGACCGTTCTTCTCCATTGATGACGACAGATGTGAATCCATACTCAATATATGAATGATCATACTTTCTCTTTTTGATACTCATGATGGACACCAAATTCTGTAATTAAGACATGGAAAATTAAAAATTATAAAATAGAAAATTTATAAATAGAACTTTTTACAGACAATTTTATAGATTTAATTTTTCTATACTCAGCATCATGGCTGACATGAAGGAGTATTCAATGAGAAGGATGCATAAACAAGAATGTGTAATATACTTAATTACAGGAGAATATTCTCCGTTTTAGTACATAAAAACTAGACTAGCTAGCGAAGCAAAGTCACAAAAACTGGCATAATCAGAATAGTTAACAAAGAGAAAACAACTGGAATTATAATGGGAATAAAAACAGATAACAGAGACACATGCAGACAGTAGAAGAAACGAAATTATTGTAGGGTACCTACATACTTCGAGATAAAATTCAGCAAAAGATAAGAGGTTAATGTAGTTTGCTTGAAGCATTGTTTAGTATGTAAATAAATGTGATTCGTAGAAGGCAATACAATGCAGTAGTAAAATAGAGAGACACTAACTGAAGCAAATGAAGAAAAATGAGTTATTAATAAAATCTGAATACAGTATATATATATATATATATATATATATATATATATATATATATATATATTTAAATATTTCATACATACATTATATTCAAGGTTGTATTGAGATTATTTGCGTCAGACGGTCTGTTAAAAAGTCTGTGAATTTAAAATATTTCGAGAATAGGTATCTCTTCGTCAGGTATGTGTTCGAGTGTTCGACTTCGTTTAAACGTGCATAGTAAACAGTCCACCTATACCGCAGAAATGGCAACTTGAAATATATTAATTAATATTTGCTATTATTATTACAATAATATTTTAATTAATTTTGTGGGACTATCAAAATTCAGCATTATTTAATGTTTTAAATTTATTTTTTTTTTCTGCGTTCTCATTAGGCCGACCGTTGAAATTTGAATTTCTGTTAAATTAAATTAAGATTTGGCTATCAAGGGGGATAACTTGTTGACCTAGCAAAGGGAGATTAACGGTTGAATATTTTTTCTTTCTTTTTTTTGTAGTTAATTAGTTAAATTTAAATTTAAAGATTGTCAGTTCCTTAGTTTATTCATTATTTCTGATATTTTGATATCACCTTAATTAGTATGATCTAACTTGCTAGTAATAATTATTATTTAGTGCATATTGAGAATGGTTGAAATAATTTGATCTTTAAACTTAGTATAATCTTATTTGTAGAGATAATTATTAATTAATGTCTATTGGAGTTGGTTGAAACCATTAATCATTATTTATTAAATATATGTTTATGATATTCTGTTTTCAAATATTATTATTATTATTATTATTATTATTATTATTATTATTATTATTGTTGTTGTTGTTGTTGTTGTTGTTGTTGTTGTTGTTGTTGCTTCTTGTTGTTATTGCTATTATTATTATTATTATTATTATTATTATTATTATTATTATTATTCACCTTAAACCCCGAAATTCCCCCCTGGGGGTGAATTTCACCCCTAATGAGAACCCCTGCTCTAGTCCATCACCTTACAGATGTTAAACTTCTGACTGAAAAACAATATGGATTTAGACAAGCCCGTTCCACAGCAGACATCCTCACTGTAATCTCTTAACGTATATATCATTGACTGGACAAAGCGGGAGAGGGCAGAGCGGTAGCTCTAGATATATCTAAGGCTTTTGACAGGGTATGGCATGAGGGTGTCCTCAGGAAAATTAGATCATACGGTATCACTGGTAGAATACTAAACATAATTAAATCCTTCGTAGATAAGAGAAAAATCCAGGTTGTCCTCGACAGTCGTACATCTAAACAATATGATATAAATGCGGGAGTGCCCCAAGGGTCTATCCTGGGACCTCTGTTGTTCCTTATATTCATTAATGACCTCCCCGACAATATTGCCTCTAAGATGGGTATATATGCTGATGACACCACACTCTATAACAGGCACGGCAGAAAAACAAGTGAACACATATCTAAAGAAATGGCAGAAACACTAGAGGATTACCTTCAATCTGTAGTGGAATGGGGACAAAAATGGATGGTCGCTTTCAATGCTCCCAAGGCTAAACTAGTTTCTTTCAATAATTACAAGAAATCTTCTCTACCACCTATAGCAATGGCCAACGACTCTTTATCCGAGAGTACATATTTCAAACTCCTTGGCCTAACGTTCACAGGAAACATGAGTTGGAACAATTACATTGAGAGCATTGCCAGGGTCGCTGCAAAGAAGGTAGGCTCTCTCTACCGTGCTAGAAGATTACTAACACCTGAAAGTATCCTGTACCTCTATAAGGCCTGGTGCATCTGCTACTAGTCTCTCGCTCCTAGACAAGGTTCAAAAGAGAGTCGCAAATCTGATAGGCCCTGAACTGGCATCTAAGCTTCAGCCTCTGTCCCATCGACGAAATGTTCATCCCTCTGCCTGTTCTACAAGTATTTTAATGGAGAATGGTCTGACGAACTGTAAGCACTTGTGCCCCCACGACGTAAACACCCTCGACAAACCCGACAGGCAGCTAAATCTCACCCCCGCACAGTAGAGATCCCTAGATGTAAAAGATATTTCTACTCCAGTAGTTTCTTCCCCAGAACCGCTAAACTTTGGAATTCCATTCCAGGTCCCTGCTTCCCCAACTGTACTGACATGCAGAAGTTCAAGTGTAACGTGAACCGACATCTTGCTGCCCAAATGCCTACATAGTACCCCAGTAGTTGTTGCTCCTGATAGTAGCCCCCTACACCAAAGTGGCAATGTGCCTTGTTTGGGGTGAAAATGTAATAATAAAAAAATTTTTCTTCCAAAACTTAACGTAATCAACAGTGTCCGCCACCATTTGTATTTTTCAAATACACCAATAAACACTGTTTTTCGAGCCGATTAAACGTTACATTACATAAAACGGGTTTGTATTACTAAACACAGATACGAAAAAGTTGTCCAAAATAAGTATAACAAATAAATGCTAACAAAGGCAAGATAAGTTACTTTTCTACCTAACTGGATAAGATTTTAGTGTTTTTATTTAGTGTGAAATGTTAAATCGGTTCGAAAAAATGCAGTGTTTATCGGTATATTTGAAAAATACAAATGGCGGCAAACTGTGTTGAACACGTTAAGTTTGGGAGAATGAGTTAAAACTGAAAAACTAAACAAAATGCTGTCAGGAACTCACTCAATATATGTTACCGCGACATAGGCTGACGTATATTCGGTGTTTATT
Organism: Euprymna scolopes; assembly: GCF_053919585.1. Lineage (NCBI taxonomy): Eukaryota > Metazoa > Mollusca > Cephalopoda > Sepiida > Sepiolidae > Euprymna > Euprymna scolopes. Next base: position 4,098,820 of record NC_136484.1, on the reverse strand, counting down.
AACAGTATTTTGTATAGTTTTTTGTTTTAACTCATTTTCCCAAACTTAACGTGTTTAACACAGAGTCTGCCGCCATTTGTAATTTTCAAATATAGCGGTAAACACTGTGTTTTTCCAGCCGAATAAACATTTTACATTAAAAAAGCTAAAAAATTATCCAGTTTGGTAATAAAGTAACATATCTTGCCTTTGATAATATTTGTTATACATTTGTTTTTTGACAACTTTTTCGAATCTATATATACAGTAGTACAAACCCAATAAAAACACTAAAAATTATCCAATTATGTAGAAAAGTAACTCAACTCATTTAAAATTTGCAGAGGCAAGTAGTTTTCGAGATATAAAGACATATACTATGCACTATAATTCACTGGCGGTCATGAATAAACACTCCCAACCTCCCCATATTAAGAACAGCTTTCGAAATAAACACCCCTAACTTCCCCATGTTAAAAACGGCTTTTGGAATAAATACCCCCATTCTCCCCATATTAAGAACGGCTTTCGGAATAAACACTCTCAACCTATCCATGTTAAAAATTGTGGAGGTGGACCTAAAGTGAAAATTTACCTTTTGTTTTTTTTTAATAAATTGTTAGTTGAAAGCACATAATAGTGACAAAACATCATCCCTCCCCATGGTAAGAATGCCTGAAAAAATAACGGTTTTCTTGGTAGAAACTTTTCTGTATTTCACCTAACAATTTCTTTAATAAAGAAAAAACATTCATATTTTCTTATATAAAAACAACTTCTGTCAAAAAAAAAGAAAAAAGTGTACTATCAATTTTGTTAAAAAAGGTTTTATTAAAAAAATTTTTGTTTAAATCTTTAACCTAATAATTTACGGTAAAAAAAAAGCAACAACAAAACATTAATCGACTAACGTATACGAATTGGATTAGATCTTATTGCCAAATAGGCTCCGGCTACAATGTTGAACGCGCCGTTCACCTTGTTTTTTTTTTAAGGTGAATTTAACTTTCACAATATCTTTTTATTTATTTTTTTTTATAATTTCATGATATCTTTTTTTTTAATAATAAATTGTTAGTTGAAAGCACTGAATAGTTACAAAACATCTATCGTAAGGATGGCTGAAAAAAAATCCTGCACTTATTGATTCGTGCTGAAATAACGTTATTATTTAAAAAGCCATTCTTAACATGGGGATGGGGGGTTGTACCTATTCTGTACTTTAACCTTACAATTGAATAAAAAAAACATATCATAAAACGTTAATTAAACTTGGAAATACGATTTAAAAAAATAGCGCGGATCAGTAAGTGCATTAGCACCAGAAAAAGTAAAATAAAATAAAAAATATTATTTAAGCACGTTACCAAACCGTAAATTTTCTTCGAAAAAAAAACTGTACTTTCACCTAACAATTTATAGTTTTAATAATAAAAAAATTACTATTTTTTATATCGAAACAACTGTTTAAAAAAAAAACAAGAATAAAAAGCAAAAACAAAAAAATCAAAAAAAAACTATACTGCCAATTTTGTTAAAAATGATTTTTACAACTTCGACTACAAAACGCACCTTCTGGCGAGCAATTTTTTTTTTTTTTGCCTGATATAACAAAGAAAAAAAATTTTTAGTTTAAAAAATTTGGAAAATAAACAAATGAATTTAAATTTTTTAAATAGGGGATGTTTTCTTTTACCTATCTAGTAAACAGAAAATTAAATTCGTCTCGTCAAATCGTGGTGCATGAAATGAATTGAAACGGAAGTTCAGTTCTACCAGAAAACAATCCCGCAGAATAGGCTTATGAAGAATATTTTTATTTTATTTAATATTTTTATCATATGCGATGTTAATTTATTTTAATCACATAGAAACATCCTTCGACTATAAAGATAGACTGCCTGAAAATTTCAAATAAATTGGTAATGTAGAAATATGGTTTTATTGATAACGAACGAACCAAGAATTACATTTATATATATATATCGTTTGAAGTAACTGAGTGGTATTGTTTCAGTGCGAGGAATAAATCTGGTTTGTTGAAATAGATGTTTCTCCAAGGATGCCTCTAATAGCCGGTATTTATAGCTTAACGGTATTTATAGCTTAACGAGCCAATCACAATATTACAGTTCGAAAGACCTGGATTTTATTTTTTACTCACGTCCACCCCAAACAAGGTATATCGTCACTTGGACGTACAGGACTACTGTTAAGGACCATGTCTAGAAAAGATTAACAAAATGTTAGTTTATATTATATTTAAACATCTGCATATCAATACTGTCAAGGAAACGGGTAGCAGGAAGTGAATTCTAAGGTCTAGTTGTTTGAGGGAAGAAATTACTAAAAAAAGTATGAAGCTTTCTAGCATTTAGGAACCTCAACAGTGAAGGGGGGAGATTTTGTTGCTAAGACAGTTTGTCGGGGATATGTACGCTGAATAAGCACAAGTGCAACGAGTTTATCAATCACATTTCATTAAATGTTTGAAAAACAGGCACAGAGATTCAACACTGCGGCGATGAGACAGGGATTGGAGCATAGTTGACAAAGTGGGACCTATTTGATTGAAGACTCTTTTGGTGGCGCTATCCAAGAGGCAGAGAATAGTGGTAGATGCACCAGCCCAGATGTGGTAACAATACTTCATAGATATACAATTTTGCGGCGATAGGACATAGGTTAGTGCTTAGTTGACAACATGAGACCTATTAGATTAAAAACTCCTGTCATTTTGTACTTTGTCAAGGCAGGATAGGTTGTTTTTAGCAGCTCGTGCCCAGATATGGCAGCAGTACTCCATTCTTGGACGTACTTGGTATTTATATAGAGAGAATTTCATCAACAGTGAGATATCTACTGGAGCGATAGAAGGATCCCATCTTTTTTTTCCAGCGACATTGGCAACAGATTTGATGTACGTGTTCCATTTCAGATCAGGAGTAAAGGTCAAACCCAGAAGCTTATCAAAACATGGAGCCCCCCCCCCCCCAAGACGAGAGCCATCCATTTCAATTGATGCCAGATGGGGTTTAGAGCGTTGATGATGTAAAGATAGAAATTTGGTTTTAGATGTATTAAAAGTAACCAGCCACCTCTTCCCCCATTGTACCACGTGCTCAAGATCAGAGGCGAGACAATCGGAGAGAACTTTGTCATTTACGGCCTTTGATGTGTTGCCATAGATGGTCGTGTCATCAGCATAGACGTCAACGAATGATTTAAGTATGTGTTTTGGGGGATCATTGATGTAGATCAGGAAGAGAGTTGGACCCAGGATGGACCCTTGAGGAACACCAGCATTAATACTGTGGGCTTCTGATTTCTGCCCATCAACTACTATTCTTAGAGGTCCAGGATACTCTCACGTATGAGTAGTCTTCTACTACGATAGAGGGAACCCACCTTCTTTTCAGCAGCCTTCCCAATGTCCCCAAAATATTTGCTCCAGTCCATATTGCTTGTGAATGTAAAGCCGAGGAGTTCAAAGGATGAATTTTCAGGTAGGTTGTTATTTGTTATGGATATTGATGATTAGAGAGGCTTCTTGTAATTGTTAAAGGAAAGCAGTTTAGTCTTAGTAGCATTAAATGTCACCATCCATTTACTTCCTCATTCCACTATGTACTTATATTCATTGCATCACCGTCCCCGTGTAAGGTATAATATGATATTATTAATAAGTCGATGAAGAACAACAAAAATAAAGGAATAATACCGTTGAGTAATTTACACGTGTAATACAGGGTGGAACGATAAAAGTGTCGCCCTTAAGAAAACAACACTACAACTTTATTTTAAAACTTTTATTAAAAAAATCAATTTAGATAACTTGATTATGCAGTAGAGCTGACATCTATTCAATGTAGCCGCCTTCAGCCTCAATCATCGCCTCGATACGGATCCAAAACTGAGAGCATGTCTTTTGCACAAGCGTCGGTGGAGGCTCGGCGGATGGCGGCGATCAGACCGGTTTTAGTGTTATGGGAGGTCATGTTTGTGATGTTCTCGGCGTATGACCAAGCAAAGTAGTCCAGCGGGTTTACCAGCGGCCATCTGATTGCACCAGATCACCACACTCTTAAGCATATCCAGGTACACTTTGGTGTTGACTTTCAAGCCAAC